>NC_091440.1:60409740-60709740 GCF_964237555.1 Oryctolagus cuniculus | reverse complement strand
ATTTACACATCCTACATGGGCCTCGATGAATGTCACCCTCCTGAGGATGACTGCGGGGTCTTCACCTCCAGCCACATCTCTCCTCCCCCGTACAGTTTCAGCACATCTCCATGCAGCTCATCGTCCCCCTCCCCCCAAGATAACTTACCTTCAGGTTTCTGTGTTTGCACAATAATGACCAGGAGTTTTTCTACTTTTCATTTTTAAATACCATGATTTGGGTTGTGTTGTAGTGGTTTTCTTGTCAGCTAGCCTGGACTAACCACCATTTATCACATGACTGTTGAGGGAAAACGCATTCCAATTCCCAAACAGCTTATTTGAGAAGGAGTGTGACCCACATGCAGAAGGAACGCTTCTTTTTGCCCCAACTTGACTGGAGGCTCTCTTTAAGTGTTTATGGAGTATGCATGTTAGGCACTCTCATAAATACCAAGGATGCAAAGATGACTGTGATAGGACCTCGCCTTCAGAGAACTCAGCATTCTCAAAGGAACAGATGTGGAATAATTGCATTCACCTGTAACACCAAGTAGTGCATTGCACACAGTAGGTGTTCAAAAGACAGCTGTTGATTGATGGTTGGTGGATGTCAGGGATTTGTAATCATTTTATCCATAGTGCTCTAGGTGCTCCGTAAAATCTTCTCCTCAGACCCACACTCAGGATTTTCTTTGCAAATGCCTGTGGCCCAGATGCCTCAGGGTCTATTCTCAGCTTCCTATCAGCATCACAAAAATTCTTAGAGGGAGGTGAGTGGGGAGAAGGAACTTGGGGACAAATTCAGCAGTTGGCATGAACCATCTTGCCCCAGTTATAGTTTGCCACGGGTCCCGACTTCTTCCCAGATTTGGTAAAAGAGGTGTACCTGACTCCTGACTGTAGCCTTTTCTCAATAGACAAAACTTCTGTGTACATAGTAAGATAAAAAATTGGAAAGGTATTTCCAAAATTGAAAAATATATGTCATATACATGTAAGTGGCATCGTAGATTGTAAAATCATGTGGCCAACAGTTTTCATGTTAGCCACAAATGATATAGATATGAACAGTCTGTATGTGAACACATACATTTTATTTATTTATTTTTAAAAATTTATTTATTTTTACTTGAAAGAGTTACACACAGAGAGAAGGAGAGGCAGAGAGAGAGAGAGGTCTTCCACCCGCTGGTTCACTTCCCCAGTTGGCCACAACAGCTGGAGCTGTGCTGATCCAAAGCCAGGAGTCAGGACTTCTTTCCGGGTCTCCCATATGGATTCAGGAGCTCAAGGGGTTAGGCCATCTTCTGCTGCTGTCCCAGGCCATAACAGAGAGCTGGATAGGAAGTGGAGCAGCCGGGACTCGAACTGGCGCCCACGTGGGATGCCGGCACTGCAGGAGTTGGCTTTACCCACTACGCCACAGCGCCGGCCCCAATTACACATACATTTTAAAGAACATAGAAGCTTGAGGCCGGCGCCATGGGCAGTAGGTTAATCCTCCACCTGCGGCGCCAGCATCCCATGTGGGTGTTGGTTCTGGTCCTGGATGCTCCACTTCCAATCCAGCTCTCTCTGTGGCCTGAGAAGGCAGTGGAAGATGGCTCAAGTCCTTGGGCCCCTGCACCCATGTGGGAGACCAGGAAGAAGCTCCTGGCTCCTGGCTTCAGATTGGCAAAGCTCCAGCCATTGCAGCCATTTGGGGAGTGAACCAACAAGGAAGACCTTTCTCTCTGTCTCTCCTTCTCACTGTCTGTAACTCTACCTCTCAAATAAATAAATAAAATCTAAAAAAAAAAAAAAATAATAAAAAAATAGAAGCTTAGGAGCTTATGTAGCAAAGCATTAACAGATTATATTTGATGGGATTGTGAGTAATTTTTACTTCTCTGTGCTTTTCTGTAATTTCTACAATGAATGTGTTTCACACTTTGGTGAATAGAAGAAACAGATATGTACCAAGGATCTTCAAAAAGTTCAAGAAAGTGCAGTTATGAAAAAATTGGGCATAGAATTCAGCTGTTTTTATTCCATAATAAGCTTATCTTTTAATTCCGTTTTGCACAGACTTTTTGATATACCCTTGTAATAGTTTCTATTGTTGCCTCACAAATTAGCACAAACATAGCAGCTTAAGAATAATGCTTATTTACTCATAGGTCTGTAGTTCCAAAGTTCAGCCAGCTCGACTGGATTCTCTGCTTAGGGTCTGAGGAGGCTACGTCAAGGTGTTAGCCAGGCTGGGTCCTTACCTGGAGGCTGCGGCCAAGTACCCGACTGTTGGCAGAGGGCAGCTCCTGCGGTTGCAGACAGAGGGCCCTGCTCCCTGCTGGTACTCAGCCACAGCTGCCCTCAGCTCCTTGCTGCCCCTGAGGTCTTCGCCCGTGGGCCCTTCCACCCCAGGAGCAGGTAACTGCCTCGCGTCAGAGCCCCCTCTCCCTTCAGATGCTCCAGCTAGCCTCCCTTTTGATTAATTCAAAGTCAAGTAAACTTAACTGCATCTGTAAAACCCCTTGTGTCACCCAAGTGAACAGTCTGTGAGAGGCAGCCATCGTATTTACAAGTCCTCCCCACACTCAGGCAAGATTATATAGAGATCTATCTATCTATCTATCTATCTATCTATCTATCTATCTAGATCCGTGAGGACCACCTTAGAATTCTCCTTCTCAATGGGTGTGTGTGTGTGTGTATAACCTTCTTTTAAGATTTACTTATTTATTTGAAAGGCACAGTTACAGGGAGGCAGAGGCAGAGAGAGAGAGAGAAAGAGAGAGAGAGGTCTTCCATCCGCTGGTTCATTCCGCAAATGGTGACAATGGCTGGAGCTGAGCTGACTCAAAGCCAGGAGCCAGGGGCTTCTTCCAGGTCTCCCATGTGGGTGCAGGGGCCCAAGGACTTGGGCCATCTTCTGCTGCTTTCCCAGGCCATAGCAGAGAGCTGGGTTGGAAATGGAGCAGCCGGGACTTGAACCAGCCGGCGCCGCAGCACCAGCCCCAGCATAACTCTTCAAAGTCTCTCCTGAGAGTTAAGAATGGAATTTGTGGTATTAGCCCCTGAAGCTGTCATCACACTTTCCCACTGCCGCTGGAGAGCAGAGATCACGGAAGAGGGTGGATTGATCAGAAACAAACGCATCTGGAATTTGCTTGCCTTTACTGATAAAAATCTGTTTCTCGGCACTTCTTTATGGCCAAATGTTGAGCAATTTTGGACAAAAGCAGTCCAAAGAGTTGAAGCTTCACTGGCCCAAGGACTGTCCTACGAGTGGCCATGGATCCTAACTCTGATTCTCTTGTGTATAGTATGACGTCGCTGGGCACTCTGGAGATGGCTACAACATTGGTCTCGTTCCGGTTAACAAAATCCCCAAGGACAATAAGCAAAGGCTAGAAATTCTGAAGGTAAATGCGATTTGATTATAACTGTGTTGTGAAATCAAAACATGCCCATTTTCCCCGAATGGATTTTGAGAGTACTTCAGATTGTGTGGGGAATGCAGGGCGATTCTGCCACCTGTCTTTCTCAGTCATACATGGTCAATAGTAGGAAAAGAATGCCCCTTTGAGGATACTCTCAGCCCCAGCTTTATGTAGTGCTTACTATTATCTATAAACTTAATTTCAGCTACTGAAATCTGTGGTAGAAAACACACACACCGTGAGTTCCAAGTAAATTTCTTTCATTGCTATTGATGTGAGTACAGTGTTTAGCACTAAAACTTTGGTTTTTGGAAACTCAACCCATTCCTTATCATATCTTGTATCATATCCATCTTTCTGTGTGATATCAAGTTTTATCTTTTCCCACATTTTCTCACTTTTCATGGAAGCTTGAATTTGTAAAATGCCAACTGTGATAGTTTTGCAGTGTTTCTTGTTTATAATGACAGTGTTTACCAAAGACAAATATCGCCATGTACTGTTGTCATTGTAATGGTCAAATTAAGTAGAACGCAGGGAGTTTTTACTGATGTGTAGTAATTGCTCTTTGTGCATTCTCCTGGCCAATGGAAAAACCATCATGTTTATTTTGAAAAGTAAGTTTCTCATCCATGAATTTGTGCAATGTCTCTCACCTCCAGACAATGCATGCCCACTCCCAGTTCTGCATGAGTGGGGACCACACGCTAGAGGGGACAGAACACGCCATCAAGGAAATTGTCAAAGAAGAAGCTGATGAGTACTTTGTCATAGTCTTGAGTGACGCAAATCTGTCGCGATACGGAATACATCCTGACAAGTTTGCCCAAATCCTAACAAGTGACCCTCAAGTAAATGCCTTTGCCATTTTTATCGGATCTTTAGGTGATCAAGCAGCCAGGTAAGTATGATCCCAGGCAAAGGACAGATCTAAAGATAATGTGCACCTGACACACAGCCTTTCAATGGGAGAGCAGGGGAGGAGACTAAAGAATCAAAAGTAAAATGAACAATCAGCAAGTTGTCCAATAATAAATTAGACAGTACTTTATACATCTGGCACCTTACATCAAGGTCCAGGCTCAGTCTAATCAGTTTGTTATCATATTTAAAATGATGAACATCTATTTTCCTAGCATAACAGACAATATGTGTGTGTGTATATTATATGTGGATATACTCATACATATGTATGTATGAAGATACTTGAAAATGTTCATGGAAAAGCGAAATTAAAGGCATGAGTTTATTTTGGTGCAAAAAAAAACTTTTTATAAGATTTAGTTATTTTATTTGAAAGGCAGAATTACAGGTTTGGGGGCAGAGAGAGAAGGAGAGAAAGAGATCGTCCATTCGATAGTTCACTCCCCAAATGGCCACAATGGCTGGAACTTGACCAGAATGAAGTCAGGAGCCAGGAGCTTCTTCCGGTCTCCCACATGAGTGCAGGGGCCCAAGGACCTGGGCCATCTTCCACTGCTTTCCCAGGCCATAGCAGAGAGCTGGATCGGAAGTGGCGTAGCTGGGACTAGAACCGGCACCCATGTGGGATGCTGGCACTACAGGCAGCAGCTTTACCCGCCATGCCACAGTGCTGGCCCCAACTTTATTTTTTTGTAATTCATATTTCCATGAACTTTCTGAAGCTCTGTTCTATGTCTCCCCAATAAGAAAGGGGAAATGAATAGTTAGGTATATAAGTTCGCATGTACTGTACACACACACACACACACACACACACACACACTCATCTCCCTTCTTACTGGGAAGACTAGGCAGAAGAAACACTTGGAGAAACAGAGTAAGACCGTATATATCGTTAGATGTTACACTGAATATACTGAACAATCACTCAGGAAATTTATGGTCAGATCATAAGTGCCATTGGGGGATGAGCTGAGAAATCTGGAAACACTTTCTTAACTTAGATGCACTAACATTTATCTTCTTGAATTGCAACCAGAAGGAGCTCTAGACTTTTGTCTGTTTAAAATGCCAGTATTAAGTGGAGAATACAAATGAAAGTAAATCTCCCTAAAATTATATAACAAAAAAAAAATTCCTGCCTAGGCACAAAGGGCCCCCCTTTTTGTTCATCCACCTCTTTTACGCATCACGCTCTGTGGCATAGTCCTATAGAGACTAGGAAATGTTCTGGTATCCAAAATGCTACCAATGTTTTCTATTCCCTTTGCCTCACGACACGGTTGCAGGGTAAAGTTGAGACCAGACAGAAAATTATGTCATTACACTCACTTTATTACAACTGCCTTTGTATTGTCTCAGTTTTATGTGTTAGCGCTTTTACGTCTTCCACAACCTCCACGTCCTCCAGTGCAAACGGTGGTTTTTCTGCCCCACGTTCCTCATCATCAGCCCAGTATCAGGCACACAGCAAGCTCAACAAGTACTGGCTGAGCTGCAAAGGCTGTTTTGTCTTTCGAGTGAACAGATCCTGTTTGAATACTTAAGAAAGCATAATAATGCCCTTGTGGTTTCCTAGGGAAGTGGTCCAACATCCACTGGCAAAAGATACGTTGCAGAATTAGCTGGTCTACCAGGCATGCCAAATGTATGAAACTACACAGAAGGGCCGACTTATTAAATGTCATTCCAAAACCAAATGGTGTTGGCTCAGTGAAAGGAGCCATTCGTTGGAATAGAACTGTCTTGCCGTTCTATTGCCTTCAAAAAATGGCCTTTTGTTCCAAATGATAAGTTGATAGTTTTTAAAAGTTTTCATAAGCCTATGTGAGCTCTGTGTCATCGAAGCAGCAACTGCATCATCCAGGTCCCATTTCACACTGTGTTCTGTGAAGGAAAAAGGACGGAGAGAGGGGGAGAGGGAGAAAGAGAGAGCCACTCGGGGTTTGGCGAGGCAGCATTTCCGGAGGCCTTCTTCTAAGGCAGGAAAAGTGCCTGGAAGGACCAGGTGAGCTCATCCCAGACGAGATTCTACCAAGATTCACAGGAGAGAGTCTGCCAAGGGACTACACAGAAAATGCCAGGAAATGACGGAAACAAAAGGAAGACATTTTCTTCTTTTTAAATTTGCTGATTCTCTCACTTTTGGTTCTCTGCTGTCACTGTGTCTCTCTCTCTCTCTCTCTCTCACTCTCTCTCGCTCTTGCTCTTCCAAGACTTTCGTTGCCTAGTGACAGCCAATCCAACTGCAGGCAGCAGGCAAGGTAGCAGAATGGAAGGCTTCCTTCCCTAAGAACCCATTTGGATGCAGGGTTTGCCAGGGCAGGAGGCGGAGGGGAGCCCCGAGCTGCATGGTAATTCCTTCCCTCTCCGTCTTGGCAGGCTTCAGAGGACTTTGCCAGCTGGCCGGTCTTTTATTGCCATGGATACCAAGGACATCCCTCAGATTCTACAACAGATCTTCACCTCCACTATGCTGTCGGGTGTTTAAGGGACATCCTTGGGCACCCCGATGACCCCAGGACTGGAAATAAGGCAGGAATAAAGAGCATTCTGAAGAAAAGCAGACTGGATCATTCTGGGATTCCTGGGTCTCCCCACACTTGCTCAGGAGTCGAGACTGAGACAAACAGATGGGAGGAAATCTACAACCGCTGATGAGTTTAGAACTCATTCAAGGAAGCAAGTTGACCTGCATTTTACGAAAGGTCAGGGCAAAGGAAGGTGCTTGGTCTCTGTTTCCTAAACCCAGCGGGATGAGGAATCCTGTGCCTTTGCCATCATACATCATCTGTCACCTGAGATAAGGGGCCACCCCACCAAAGGGGCCCACATGCTGCCGTCCAGTGATTGGTTCTGCTTTCTCCCCACTCTGCACTGCCCAGCAAAACAAAGACTGTATAGCATGGAACCCACTGAAAATCTTCCCAACAGCAGTATTTCATAAAAGGTTGCATTTTCTCAATAATTCCATCTTCTTGGCCAAGGCCAAAAGGAGTCAAAAGAGCCTGCGAGTGCCTGTTCTCCCACGTGACTTTTCAAAGGCTCTTTACATAAGAAAGAGCGAACGGCTTGTTCTGCTGCCAGAGTGGACGGATAAAGACGTCTGGCCCCAGGCTCCTGTTTTTCTTGTTCTCCTAGCGCCTCCCCAAAGTTTCATTTGGTGGAAGGTTCAATCCAACAGATGCTCAGGAGGAAAAGTATTTATTGAGAACATTCATATAAAAATTACTGAAAGCAAAGTAAAAGGCGGTAGAATTGCAATAAACTGATTGTGGATTTCTGTAGCTGTAAAAAAAATTTTTTTTCAAGCCTCATTCTTTTTTCTTTCAAAGCGTACCTTATTCCTACGCATTCTTGGCCTGACCTTCTTCTGTAGGCGCGATGTCAATTTGTTTAATGTCAAATGCCTCAGCCAAAGCCAGTGTCTCTGCAGCTAGACTCCTCCAATAAAAAGCTCATCTTCACAGGGACGGCAGAGTCAGAGACACTGGAGACCGCAGGGGATGTGTGCTTTCTTGTGAGTTGGAAAAATGAGTCCTGTTAATAATTTTGTCTGATTCACCCTTATATAATGAAATTGTACGGGCCCATAATTTCATTGTAATGGAGAACAGAAGAAAAGATAACACCATTTATTCTACCACCGCTTCTCCCTCTCATTAAGTGTCAGAGAAATAGAAGCAATCAGATTTCCAGTGCAGTTTTATTACCCAGCGTGTTTGTATGGCTTGTCTTGTTATCTGGCCAAATGCTTGCTTCGTGTATTGGATCCACCAATGATGCAAGCAGTTTCAATCTAATAAGTACCTCTAACACGTTATTGCATTAATAACAACCACAGCTAGTGTTTATTGCCTATTGCTGTACTGTAGGTGTATTCCAAGTGATTCCATACATTAGTTCATTCAGTCCTCACAACACCAATGCAAGATGGGTATTTTTTAAGATTCCTAACACAACCAACTCTTCATATTCCTGGATTCTGCATCTATGGATTCAACCAAGCTAGGATCAGAAGTATTTGGGGAGGAAAAATTACATCTACGCTGAACACATGTAGGCTTTTTTCTTCTTATTGTTCCCTGAAGATTATAGTAAAACAACTGTTTATGTAGCATTTACATTGCAGTAAATAATGAAGGTAATCTGGAGACGATTTGTAGTATGCAGGAGGATGTGTGGGAGTTGTGTGCAAAGCCCACACCATTTTATACTCATAGAAGGGGTCTGGACATCTGTAAATTTTTGTCTGCAAGGAGGGTCCTGGAACCAATCTTCAGAAAGAACCCCTGAACTACTTTCCACTCTTCCTTTTACTGGTAACTCAAGAAAGTGGGCCGCACTCACAGCCAGGCAGGGGCAAAGCTGAGCTTGTGACCCCATCCCTTCAGTACCGGTGGACACACTTCACACTACGTGTGCTACTCCCACTGCCTTTCCCCTTCCAGCAGTTTCTCTTCCTGTCCCCTGTCCCAGGTGCAGAGAGCCTTCTCCTCTCCTGTCTACCAGAAGCCTGGAGGCTGGGGGACCACTTCCAACTGCCCCTTCCTTCCTGGGTCCAGCCGAGAGCTGAGGAAGTGGCCGCTTCCCCCGCAGTGGGGCCCCTTTGCTAGCCCCAGAGAGACTTCCGAAGTGACTCAAGACCCCAGGGTGATGAAAGGAACAGCCTTTTAACAAATCCTCCCCATGCAAAGTAACTACCTGAGTAAGCAGAAGCCCCTCTTTTTTTATTTCCTTTTGACATGGAAAGAATGTTCTCAAGTAATTTAATTTCCCTTTCCAGACTAGCCAGACATCCTTTGCAATTGTTATTTAAAAAAAAAAGAAGAAGAAGAAGAAGAAAGAAATAGAACTCCTGGGCTTCCCTTATTTGTAAAAGGAAAGGATCGTGGGGGAGGGGAGCGGGGCGTGAGATGATGGGTTTGTTTTCACTTATTGCAATACCTAAGAAGTGTGTGCATTTATTATTAAATGTGCTTCATTACGGGCCACTCCAGACTGTTCCCAGGACCTTCTTGGGGCCAGGACGTTATAATAAATGCATTGTGTGCCCCAGGGGGCTCCGCTGAAAGGCATCTGACCCTCTGTGTCGGTAGAGAGCGCATGTAACACTGAGAAGGGTTCATTGTTATCCATGAGCAGCCAGGAGGAATGAATGCTGTGAATAGCCGCCCTATGTGCTGTGGGGTTCCCCCTGGACGCCTTTGTGGGCCCCAGCAAAATGACCTCATCACGCCGGGGCGGCTCGAGGACAGCCGCAAGCTGTGGATCCGAGCGGGAGTCCTCCGAGGGAACCCATCAGATGTTTGGAATGAATCATTTACTTCTTCCCACTGCACCCTTTCCTGTGAACTGTCAGACGGGGAGAAATCCATCAATGCCAGCAAAGGTTTCTCAAAACAAGCTCTAGGGCTTTGAAAGCCATTTAGCCGTGGTTTTCCGTCGACAGCCCCACGTGGCTCCTTCCTGTGCCTGTCGGACCAGCCAGAATTAAATTCCTCAGCGAGTAGGGCAGTGAATGAAGCAAAACAACAGGACCGGTCCCGTATTTGCTGCATTTCTATTTGTTGCCGACTATGGCAATTATGAGAGAATTCTGGAAATTCTCAGCCAGTGTCTCCAGCCTGGACAGCTTCTTTCTGGAATTACATCAGAAACAGACACGTATCTACTTGTATTCAACTAGTTCATAGCATTTTCATTTCGTTAAGCTCTACATTTTTTCCGACTGATAACATTTGTGATTTTTAAAAATACGTGGGGTTTCTGGTCAGGTTTTATCATGAGGTTCTTGTTGCTCTTTCTTTACCTTTTCGCTAAGGTTTCCTGTGGGAAAAGTACTCCAGGTAATGGAATGAAGCTCTATTTCTCTGCTTGGTAGTGGGGAGAATTTACAAACACGGCATAAAATTAGTTTGTAGCCAGGAAGGTCTACCCCTGCTTAGCCATTCACATGTAAACGTGAGCTAATCGCTCTTGGATCTCTGCTGAATGAAATGGATGAATTAAAGCAGTTGGACAAAATCATCTCTAGCACTAAAATACCAAGTTCCCCAGCATGCAGGAAATTGACTTGGTCCCTCTTATATCTCATAGGTAACCCACCTTATATCCCATTGTGCAGAGAATGCTGGCATCTCTCGGAACTGCCCTAACAAAGTAGCATTTTACAGACTGAACATGTAGACTAAAAGTTAGGAAGAATGTCGTTAGAACTGGGCAAAAGGGACTTTCCCTCAACAGCTGAGCGGACACTTAGCTGATAGTGATGAACAGGATTCAGCCTGTCGCTTCACACTTCACTGTTAAAAAATTACATATCTGCCCCTCTACACAGTGGGAATCAAGACGACTCAGGAGTTGGAAAACTACTGTGTCCGCAGAGCTGACCTTTGTGCTGTGGCTGAACAATGCCCAATTGTGTGTGCCCGCGCGTGTGCATGTGCGTGTGCGTGTAATTGTTCAATGCTTTGAACAAAAATCTCCTCCAGAGGAGAAAAAAAAAATGCTCGCCAAGCAAACATCTCAAGTCGCGAATGACCTGAGGCTCCGTCTGAGAGTGAGCACTGAGTGGGGTTTCCACCTTCAGAGCCGCGCCTGTCCCTGCACAGCCAGGCACGCGGCCTGTGGAATGCCGCAGTCACGTAAGGTTGAAGTCGAGGACTGCTGTGGTATTTGACCATTCAGAGCAAAGTACAACACTCCCATCAAATGGTTTGGACGCTGAGGGTGACAAAAATGGCACAGTCTGCTAGGGGAAATTTCCTCATGGGGATGGTAGCTGCTAAGGAACATCCGCCACCTTGCTTGGTCCCCCAGCCCTGACCCCTGACCCCTGACCCCTGACCCCTGGCAGGTGCTAAAGATACTTCACATCTTCCTACAGGCTGCACTTAAAGGACTTTGGAGGTGCCAGCTCTTGCCCTGAAGAGACAATCAGAATGAATCGATAAACTCAGAGTCCGAACACAGTGGGCGTGGCCACAGAGAAGTTTCAGAATGTAAAGACTGATACAAATGAAATGCCACAATGAAGCATTAAGAAAGTAATCGCTGTAGTGCAACCTGGAAACAGAAGTGAACAGTGTCTCTCCGAACATCCCGAATCAGGTTAGACCAGAATCTGTGAGACAGTCATGACCGAGTCAAGTACTCGATGTAATTGCTCTCACGACATCATCGTGGTCAGACCTATTGATTGAAACTTTAAATATATTTACTCAGGACGTTAAATTGGAATTTCAAGTAAATATGTTTATATTAGTGATTCAAATGTAATGAGGCTGACCACTTCCTCATTCTTGAACTGATAAAAATCCTCCATCATCAGGTCTCCAGAAATAGAGTGAGTTGCAACAAAAGAAGTTGGTCCGCTTCCTCTTATAAAAGATTTTATGGCCAATTCAAAATTCAGCCCTGAAACTGGCCCAGAAGGGAGCACTTGCAGGCCAGTGGAGATCCAATGGCAAAGCTGGAGAGGCAGCTTGCGTGGGCCTTGCCTCCCGGGGGTGTTTCCCATAGAGACCGGGGCTGATGAGGAATCCCAGGGCCTCTCAGCAAGGATGCTCAGATTCCAGCGAGTTCCACACAGCAGTTTGAAGGGCAGATCACAGGAGGACTGGCGAAGGTCAGGGCGCAGCTAATGGACACGTGGTTGGGTAATAACGCTGCATATTTTGCAGTTGACAAAGAAGGAGCCTATATCTGAAAAGTCGCCTTTGGAGCCCAGATGCTTTTGAACGGCTCCTTTCAAGGCTGATGGGATATGCATGTCCCTTTATTGCGGGCTGGAGCACAAAGGTTTTATATTAAATATGTAGCGCCAGAACGAAAGAATCTCTCTTTCTCTCCATGACCTTTCTTGGAGACTGGAAAAACAAGCATCCTCTCCGCACAAGTGGAAGACTGCAGCGCTCCGCAGAACTGCCTGGCCGTTTGGCTGGAACACAGCTCCGCACAGCTGGCCTGGCTCCTTGCCCCTCGCATCTGAAGTCTATCTGCAGAGCTGTGTTCCTCTTCAAGAAGGCCTTCTCTTTTCGGATGCAAACGGCCATCCATCATGCTCATCGCGATTTGAATTCTCTCATTCACATACTTTCCTTCTAACCCCAGCTGAGGTGGAGGTCCTCACACAGAGGGCCTGTGACTTCAGGGAGGAGGTGGAAGTGGGGGGGGGGGGGGCGCGTTTCCTGCTTGGAGCCTCCCCCAAGTAGAGGCCTGGGCCTGAGACACAGCACCAGGGCATGAAACACGGGCGGACGGTCATGCCTTGGGCTGCCTCGTTCACCTCTCGCGCCTCCCAGATTTAGATGGATGCTAACTTGGTCCTCTTAAGTCTTGCTTTTTCAGAGACTGCTGGCATTTGGTCTTGCATCTGACAGAAGCGCTGCCTTCCGGGCTGGGTTACAGCACTGTGTATGTGTGTGTGTGTGTGTGTGTTGGGGAGGCAACTTCCTGACTGCTGCAGTGAAAGGCCTTCTGCCCAGAGGAAGGGCATGGTCTTCAACATTGGACACAGACCTCTGGGCCAGGTCTTTGAGGACATGAACAAATCAGCTTTTTTTTTTTCTTAATTTAGTTTGCCAAGTGAGGAGCCCTTGCTCTGTGCTGTGTGTTTTTGAAAAGACAGCTGATACCCCTGAGTGGCCACAACCCTTATTGGAAGCATCTTCCCTTTCTTGCAGAGGGGGGACGTGGCCCACGCCCCACTGCACAGCACATGCCATGGAGAGGTGGTTGTGGGAAGAGCTTTGGAATTCCCAAGTTCTGATAAGGACTGAAAGAGTTGATTGTGAGCCTGTTAAAGTCAACATACATTCCTCCTCTCCAGTGAGAGTATTGGATATCCAAGGATACTTAAAAAATCCAAGGGTATTCATGAAAAATACATACTATGAAAAAGGCATGGATGGGTTTCAAAAATTTTTTGATCAAAGTCAAGTCATCTTTTATTTCCATTTCTCCACCAACCTGTTGAGGTACCCTCACATGCTTTTGGAGCTTTGTGTGCTAGAAAGTTTTGTGAAATGTCTGGAATTGTGCCTCTAGGAAGAACAGGTTGTGTAATAGTTTTTAAAAATCCCAAAGTACAAGGGGCATGAAAAAAGTTCATGAAAAAAATGAAATTGGAAGATAAATTAAGGGGCCAGCATTGTGGCGTAGCAGGTACAACTGCTGCCTGTGGTGGTGGCAGTTCATGTCCCAGCTGCTCTGCTTCTGATCCAGCTCCCTGCTAATGGCCCGGGAAAGGCAGCAGAAGATGGTGCAAGTATCTGGGCCCCTGCCAGCCACATGGGAGGTCCAGATGAAGCTCCTGGCTCCTGGCTTCAACCTGGCCCAGGCCTGCCCATTGCGGCCATCTGCAGAGTGAATCGGCAGATGGAAGATCCATCTCTCTCTCTCTCTCTCTCTCTCTCTCCCTCTCCCTCTCCCTCTCCCTCTCCCTCTCCCTCTCCCTCTCTCCTCTTTCAAATAGATAAATAAATCTTAGAAAAGATAAATCAATTTTGGTGCAATTTTTTTAATGGATGTATCTGAGGCATCTTCCAAAAGTTCTTGAAAAATATTGTATTATGAAGTAATTTCATGGATTTAGAATCCTTTTTTACGCTGCCTATTATTATTTTTTTATTTATTTGACAGATAGAATTAGTGAGAGAGAAAGACAGAAAGGTCTTCCTTCTGTTGGTTCACTCCCCAAATGGCCGCCACGGCAGGCACCTGCGCTGATCCAAAGGCAGGAGCCAGGTGCTTCCTCCTGGTCTCCCATGCGGGTGCAGGGACCCAAGCACTCGGGCCATCCTCCACTGCCCTCCCGGGCCACAGCAGAGAGCTGGACTGGAAGAGGAGAACCGGGGCTAGAACCGGCGCCCATATGGGATGTCGGCGCCGCAGGCGGAGGATTAACCAAGTGAGCCACAGCCCCAGCCCCTGGATTTAGAATCTTTTGCAGCAAAGCAAAGTTCTGTATTCAGTTTTTCCATGACACTTTTAAAGTACCCTTTCATTATTTCCTTAGTGCTAAGATGATCAAATGTCTCTGAGAAACAAATGTGGCTCCTTTAAAAAAAAAAAGTTCCTTTTTTCTTTAAGGTGGTTCTCCTATTCCCTTTCCCAAGAAAAACCAGTGTTGCATTTTCTGGCCCTTGCTTAGCCAGATCCCTCCCTCCCCTTCATGCTTATAAATAAACACCCATTACATCAGTTTCACTCCTAAACCACTTCAGCTCCTCCCCATGACACTACCACTTGTCATCCGTAATCATTACATCCGACCGTCCCACCCAGGTCTGCAGAGAGAGGCTGTGTGACTGGCACCCTGAAAGCATCCCCAAAGTCAGAGGGGCCAAGGGATGAGTCTGGAAGGAAGAGAGAAGTAGTGGTGCGGAGAATCACCCTGGCTTCCAGAACAGTCGGTTCTGTCCCTGCCAGGCCACAGGCACCTGAGAAAGCCCAGACTCAGGCTTTACAGTCGGCAGGATCGGGCAGAGTCCTGCACCTGCCCTCCTGGCCTCTCGGAGAAGCAGGTTCCTCGATGCTATCCTGGGGTTCAAGTGAGGAGAGAACTGTCCAGCTCATGATACATTTGGATTTTGGGGTTTGGATTTTTTTTTTCCATTTTTTGGTGGGTGGAGGGGTTTGGATGGTTTTGGTTTTGTTCTGTTTTGTCCCAAATGTGTTTTTGGCATGGTTTCCCATTCTTTCTGATGCAGGATGCTTTTAGTGCTGCCTCGGTATGAAGGAGCCTCGTACTGGAAGCCTGCATTTCCTCCCGTGGACTGGCAAAGGGTGGCAGAGCAGCCAACAATGTGTGTGTGTGTGTGTGTGTGTGTGTGTGTGTGACTAAACCACAGTACCCTCACATGCATGGAGTACAGACTGGGGCTGTGCACCAGGCACTACCTGGACTTCCGCTTCTCCTCTGCTGGGGACAATGTGAGGCCGTGTTCTCATGGGGAGGTCATTACCAGCCCCAAAGGCAACACGCTCACAGAGGGAAGTGGCCTCCTCGGAGGTGAGGGTCTCTGGGCACTTTTGTTTGGGAACCAAGACATTGTGGACAGACACCTCAGAACCCAGAGGGTGCCTCTCCCTCGTAGGGGTGGGGGAGCCATGGCTTTCAGGCCCCAGAAGCCCGGCAACCCTGCTGAGCCAACTGCAGGCTGGAATGCAAAAACACAATACTTCGATAGCAGGCTCATCTTGAAGCTGATCATTTTTGTTGGGCCTGCGGATGGTGTTACCAATATCCACACGGCCCGTGGCAGGAAAAAGGCTCCCCACCCCTGCTCTTTGGATACCCCTCGCTGACCAAGGGAAACGAAAGTTAAATGGCCCCCAGAAACGCGGGATCCGTGTCCTCTGCCCTCTTTGCTGATGTGTTGGGCTCACGAATTTGCTGCCTGCTCAGAGCTCGCTCCTCCAGGCTCTCCTGGCCTGCCCTGGGCGGGGTGAAATGGCATTTCTTAGGAGCGACTCCAAGTGGTTTGCAAGCTACGGCCTTCCGGAAGCTGTCAACGTTGGAACCACCTTAAAACTTCAGACCACGATAGAGTCCATTTGGGATGTTGTCCTGCCCCATGCCAGGGAGAGCCCCTGACCCAGCTCAGAATTCAGACGGCCCCTGAAGCATTGGCCCCTTAAAGTCACTTCCGGGGCGTGACTGGGGAGTCTCAGGGAGCTAAGCCTGGACTGCCGTGTTCTGGCAAATGCAGAGAATATCATCAAAAGTATTATTCTTACCCAAAGTAATGAGAATAACAGCTAACTCTCTAGTACGAGATCCTAGCTCCTGACTTCCCAGGGCCTGGCTACAGCTCCTTTTTGGAGTTCAGTTGTGCCTCCTTCTGCACACCTACCCAATGCACTGGCATCCTCCCAGTGCCTTCCTTTCCACTCCAGCAAGTTCAAGTTCAAGAAGTGTGGCAGAGCTACCTACTGCTCCCCGAATATCCCCCACACTTCCCTGTCCCCTTGCAATTAGGCTGGGCCGAGCGACTAGTCCCAACCAATGGGTCGTGAGAAGTGAAGCGGCAATAATGAGGTGAAACACAGAAGAGTCAGGGTGCAAGCCCCCACCTCCCTTCCTCGGAACCAGGGTGGCTGGTCCAAGCACGTGTTTCAGACGGCGGCGAGGCCTCCGTGAGCCTGCGTTCCTGGATGTTGTGAACTGCACATTTGGGCCACCCTGAACTCCTATGTTGAGATCCTCACCCCTCTGGAGATGGCTCCTGTGCGTGGGATTAGTGCCTGCGTAAGAAGAGACCCAAGAGCCTGCTCGCCCACACTCTATTCTGCACCCTGGAAGATACAATGAGGAAACAGCTGTGCACCACAAAGTAGGCCTTCCCCACAGGCGGGATCCACCAGGGACTTCTCAGCCACAGCAGTGGAAAAAAATAAATGTTTGTTGTCTGAGCCACCCAACCTAAGGCAGCCTGCGCTGACCATCAGCCAGCCTCAGGTGGTGGTGTGGGGGGGCGACTCCGCCAGTTTGCTCTGGCGCTATAGCGTGAGAGATCAGCCTTTGAGGTGCTAAAGCATTAGAACTTCAGCTCACTTTGGTATGAAATCACAAACACCATCACTAATACAGGAGGTTCTCTTTGTTCTGTTTCTCGTGGCGGTGCTACCAGATAAATAAAGACCCAGGACTTGAAGCGCAAGTTAGCAAAGAGTCCCTTAGCACCAGCCACCAGATAGCCATTGAATCCAAGGACATACTGGGTGACCACTGCGCAAGGTGCTCAGAACATGAGAGACTGAAGACCCTTCCCTCCAGGTGCTAACAGTCTGCTGGGAAGATAGGACCTACCAAGAAGTAACTCACCAGCCTCCATGGCTGTGGGGCAGTGAGAAGAGTCGGGGGTGCTCGGCGCCCTATCCCATCACTGTCTCCACATCTGCCATCCCTATTGCAGGGGAACAAGGGCAGGGATCAAATCTTCTTCATCTTTGTCCTGACTCTGCGACCCTGCCAATAAATTGTTGTTGCATGAACAGCTGTGGGATGGGAAGGCACCGGGGTCCTGGGAATCAGAACCTGTGCTGACTCCGAAAGACAGGCGAGATTCGAGGGAGCCTAGGAGTCCCAGAGGAAGATGGGGGTAAGAGTCGTCCAGGCAGAAGCCTGAATTTGGAACATGCAGAGGGGGCGCCGAGCAGGCAGGGGTGACACATTGTCCTCCCTGCTCTACAGGCACCCGTGTGAAGCCAAGGATGGCTAAGCAAGGGTCAGCTCTGGAAAGCAGCTTTCTCCCGAGTCTGTAGGGTGGTCTCCTAGGTAGCTCAGCTGCTGATCCTTGCCCCGTCTGGCCGGAGGTGGGGTGGGAGGCCAGCCAAGCAACCGAGGCCCTCCTGAAACCCAGAGTCTCAATAGCTCACCAGAGCGAGCCCCTACGTGGAAGGCTTCATGATGTAGCTGTTAGGTCCTCTTCCCTCTGAAGATGAGCCGAGATCTTTCGTTACCCAAGATTACCAGTTAGCTTAGTGATGAAAAAGGTCTGCGCAGTGTAGAAGGAGCCCTTAGGAGGGAACTTGCACATTTGCAAGTCCTTTTGTTGAAAATGACTTGTTCTTTGGGGGAAAAATAAAATAGAGGAAATTAGCAGGGAGGGCTCAGGATCAGCTCCGCCTTTGTGATGCTGCCTACAGCCCGTGGCGATCATCATGGCTGCCAACGTTTCCACACTGCACACAACCCAGTGCGACCCCAGCTTGAGAAATCCCTGTAAGACTCAGAAAAAAACCGTGTAGGTCATGTTCTCAAATCCTGCCCAGCAAGGAACAAAAACCTTGGCAATTGATGTCCTTCAATGCATGGGTATTGGATTCAAGTCATGACTCATTAACAAGCTCTCTTCCTAGGGAAGTTTTTGTTTGTTTGTTTGTTTACATATATCTGTAATTTGAGAAGCAGAAAGGGAGAGAGATAGTGTGAGGTCTTATTCACTGGTTCACTCCCCAAACGTCTGCAGTGGCCTGGAGGGCCACAGCCAAGAGCCAGGAATTCCCAGAAGATTTGCCTTCCACCCACCACGCAACTTTATGGCCGGCCCCAGCCTGGCTGTCACTCAGGGCCTCACACATCAAGCCCTCCCCTCTCATCCCTGTCTCCCTGTGAGAACTCTGTTCCCAGGCTGAACTCACTCAATGTTCTTTCTCCATGCATTAGGTACCAATCTGGGAGCTCTCCAGCTAATTGGGGGTCTGAACGCAGTTGCGCTCCTGAGTCAAGGGGAGGTTCAACACAGCTGGAAGGCAGCTGGAGACGTCGTGGGCCCCAGCTGACTTGGAGGCGGAAGCACCTGTTCCTCTCCAATCACACCATCTCCAGCCCGCCTCCGGGCAGCCCGGGCCAGGAGTAATTTGTGGCTCATGAATAATAGTATCAGGAAGACTAAACCTGCAGGCTCCATGCCCTGTGCTTTCAGAACACAGAGAGAGCAACTGAGCCGTCAACAATGAACCCTGACGTCCCTGCAGCACAGAGCATCCCAGTACACCTCAGCCTCGAAGCACAGCCCTGAGGGCGGTCACTCACAGGGGACCCAAGGCCGCCCCTTCCCAATGCCCCACCCGTGGCCCACCCTGGAGTCAGCCACAGCGCCCGACCAGCTTCGCAGCTGCTGTCCACTGCGTTGGAAATGCTACTCCCTGTGTGCTCACCATCTGTCCGTCTGTCCTTCAAGGCCAAGCTCACCTGAGCTTCTGAGGAAGACTTCCTGTGAACTTTCTTTGCCTCCTATATTTAACAAATATTTGCTCAGCACCTGCTATGAAAGGGGACTTCAAAAAGTTCGTGGAAAATGGCAACTAAGAGATAACGCACGTTCTCCATGAAGTCTTGGAAGCCTGCTAGTATTTCAGGCACCGTTCTGGGCACTGGAGATTCAACGGTGGACTTGCTTTCATGGAAGCATTCAGCAAGAGCCAGCAACTAAACAGGGAAATGTACTTATATAATGTGTAGGTGGCGGCGAGCTCTGCAAATAAATAGAGTTAGGATAGGGCTGGGCGCACTTTCTGAAATAAGATGCACAGGGAAGCCACCAAGATCCTCTCTCCTCTGGCCGCGTTTCTGAATGGGCTGGGGGACCTTGCAGTGCCCGTCCAGGTCCCAGTGGTGACAAGAGGCAATGCTGGCCACACCCAGGCACAGACCCTGAGCCGAGGCTCAATCAGGCAGGGCTGGCGAGGGAGGAGGAAAAGGCTTCCGAACAGGAGGCCTCGACCTTGATGGCACATTCAGGTCACCTTGGGGAGGCTTTGGCCGGGTCCGACTCTGAGCCAATTAGCCAGACTGTGTGGGGCAGGGGCCAGGTCTCCAGGGTTTTAGTTTCCCCATATTTGACGAAGATGGAGAGCAAGTGCTTCTTGGCTGTCTCTACCTGTGCTTTGTAAGGGCCTGGGCACTGAGCGGGGACAGAAACTCCCCACCCTACAGACAGCAAGTCAGCATCCCCGTGAAAACATGGCCAGGCCCTCGGCTGCACCTTATGCAGCTCCACCTCTTTCACAGATGAAATATATTTCGAAAATTTGCAGTCTGCCCACACCCTGCCCTGGAAGGTCTCCCAGCAGGCCCAGCGGTGTGCGGAATGTGAGCAACAGGTAAGAGAGAGCTGGGGGTGAGCCTGGGGTGTTTGGGTATTCCTCTCCCAGCCCTGGGTACTGGAATAGACCAGAGCGGTAGCCAGGACCTAGAGGAGGGTGAGAGACTGGAGGCTTCTCCAAGGCTCAGTGACTTGGACATGGCTCCAAATTCAACTCCGGAGGAGCCCGAGAGGCAGGGCTTTCTCTCATTAATGCTTGGCCAGCCCTTCTATGTCCCCAGTCATTGCACAGAAGCCTCCTCTGGGCCTGCAGCGGCTGTGACCCCTCCTCCGTAGCCCACTCCCCAGACAAATTGTGGCTAGAACCCATGCTACTTGATTGAGGTCAGGTGAGATGAGAAAACATTTGCTGCTTGGTAATCGCCCACATCTGTGCTGTCTGGCCAACCATAGCCTGGGCTGTTTGTCATGAGGAACCGGACTCCCTGAAGAGTGTGGGTGCAGAGTGGTGGCCGCTCTTGTATGCCCACCTGCCCCTGGGGAGGCGGGGGGACTGTGGGGCAGGCAGGGTGTTGCCGTCAGGCTGACCCGGATGTAAAGCCTGACTCGCCGTGAGGACCCGCACACCTTTGAGACACTTGTCCAATCTTCCCGAGCTTCTGTCTGAGTTTGTCAAGAGGTCCAAGTGGAGGACGTGAGCAGGTGCAGGCAGGTGGACAGTGCACCCCCCAGGCTCCCCTCACCTCCACCTGGAACCCGTCATTTGGGAGACTGAGTCAGCTTGCCTGCCCACTCTGAGAAGACCCCCTTCTCTGAGTCCAGAAGGAGGAGAGCAAAGGGACCAGCCTGGGGCTGAACCCTGACATCATGGACGTGGTCTCCAGTACATAGGGATGGGTCTGGCTTCAGCAGCAAAGTGCCTGGCAGGTGGGCCCGGGACTGGCCAGAGAGAGATCCCTGTGATGTCGCTTCTTAGCTGATGAGGTCTCGGAGGCCTCTCAGGAGGTACAGTTACCCCCTTCCCCGGGCAAGGTGGGGGGCGGGCTGGGACCTGCTATGACTACAAGACTGGACCACAGCTCTGCAGTGGGGTGAGCATGGCCACAGTTCTCAGGAGGAGGCCGAACTTCTCCCCTGCCCCCCTCGCCTCCTCAAGCCTCAGCTGGCCCAGTTCCCAGCTAAGTGCTGAGGAGGGTTCTGCGTTGCACTTTCGGGGAGCCCTCAGCCGCCCAGCAGGAAGCATAGTTCCCCTGCCAGAGAGCCCTCGTGGGAAGCCAAGGCCCTGAGATGACGCCAAGAGGCCCGGGAGAGCCTCCAGGGGCCGCCTGCTGCCTGTGCCCCCTGAGGGACCCCAGCCAGGTCCTGCGCCACTGAGCCCCGGCAGCCCCCAGAACCGAGTCTGGCTAGGCCACAGCAGGTCACCGTGGAAGTCCCCGCCGCTGCCCATATAAGAGCGAGGCATGCGCAATGGAGAGGCCCGCTTCTCTCGCCCCTGCAGGGCCCCTCCACAGAGCCCCTCACGGTGAACAGGTGTTGTCAGTGCACCCCAGATGTGCGTGTGTCACACCACGTGTGAGTGTGGAGGCCCTGGGGGAGGGGTCGGAAGTCAACCCCGGAGGCCTCGGGAGCTTCCTCATCCTCTTCCATCCACCTCCCGCACCGGGACCACCTCTGCTCTGCAGCCTCCAGCCAGCGTGGTCCTTAACAGCCGTCCGCCCAGGGCCTCGGCCCCCCTCATGCACCCCCCACCCCCCAGCCTCCTGCTCTGGTGGCTCTCAGGTTGGCCCGAGCCTCACCCTCACTATCCTCCCCCAGCTGCCAAACAGAAAGATAATTACAGCCCCCCTGCCAAACCCAGGCCTGGGTGCACAAAGGAAATCAAAAGGTCCCAAAAGGGACCGGAAGTTCCCTTCACTCAACGAGACAGCCGCTCCATGACTTGGTCTTTGAGGGTCAAGCATGGATTACGGATATTTTTTAAACTATTTTTATTTAAAAGGCATAGTTAGAAGACCTCTTTCTGTGTCTCTCCCTTTTTCTATCTGCTGGTTCACTCCCCAAATGGCAGCAATGGCCGGAGCTTGGCCAAACCAGAGCCAGGAGCTTCTTCTGGATCTCCCATGTTGCTGCAGGGGCCCAAACACTTTGGGTCATCCTCTACTGCTTTCCCAGGCCATAATAGGGAGCTGGATTGGAAGTGGAGCAGCCGGGACTCAAACCGGTGCCCATATGGGATGCTGGCGCTACAGGGAGTGACTTAACCCACTGCGCCATAGCATTGGCACTGGGTTACTGATATTTTTATAGAAAATGTCAACTGTGCTCAAAATCAGATCAGTGGAAGAAACACAGGCCATCAGACAGGGCTCATGGCAAGTCTCGTCCCCTCTCCCCCATCCCACTCCCCACACACCCACCCCACATTATTCTGGAAATAGTTCAGCATACAGCTCTAGCAGCAAGGGCTGCCCTTGGCAACAACAACGCCGTAGTTCACAGACTCCAAGAAATCCAGTCTGGGCTGTGCCCTGCCCAGGAACGCCTCTCAGGTCTGGCCTACCTGCGGGATGTGGCAGAGATGACAGCACGCCAGGCTGGCCCTACGTGTTCCTTTCCCAGGTTGGGGCACTTGGCAGAACGTGGTAGGGCAGGAAGCCAGGGGAGTGAGAGAACCACGGGCAGACACACGGGAGGGAGGGTCCCAAACCGAATGGAATGGAGGCACCCGAGCTGCCACTCTTGTCCTGTCACCCTCCTTCATCAAAGACACAGCTCCTGGCCCTGGTGTCCTTGGGTGGCCTCAGACCTACAGACGTGGGAAAGCAAAAATCATTGGCTCATGCATTTGCTGTCACACTCAGAGCAGTGCAGGCTCCCAACAGCATCATGGCCTATGTTCCAGGCTCACATTGGGCCCTCCCTGACCACACCCAGAATGCCTCGCTCAGAGGCAGGGCAGGACTCCCAGGTTTCTCATAAATCTGAAACATGGGCCGGGACCACAGACAGACATGTGGAAAGTGAAAGGCTATTTCCATTAGGTAGCATTTTGAAAAGGATTTAGCTTGTTGTGTAGTCCAGAGAAATGGTGACCACCTCTTAGGCCTCGTTGTGTTGTGCGTCTCCCACTTTCCACCCCAGGGCTTCTCCACCTGAGCTCTGTTGACTCTGGAACCAAATAGTTCCTTGCTGGGCGGGGGGGGGGGGGGGGGGGGGGGGGGGGGGCTGATCCTCCACCCAGGTGCTAGCAGCGGCCTTTCTCTCCAAGTTGTGACAACCACAGGTGCCTGCAGGCCTCACCCCAGGAGCCCTGGGAGGCAGAACTGCCTGGGCTGGGAGCCCCTGACCTATTTGTGTGCTTTTTCCTCCAATTTGCTTGACTCCCTTCTTGAAATCAACGAGCATTTCCTGTGTTAGATAAAATAGAAAGGAGGGCACTCAAGCTTGTCTGGCCTGGGGATTGGATAAACCTGCCAGCTGCTGTGCCATCACAGTTGTTGCTAAGACTGCACACGTGTGTGTTATTCTTAACCCATGGGCAGCGCCGTAACAAACACGAAGCCATCAAAGCAAACACAGTGGCATCCTCCACGACAGGACTCTGGGAACTCTTTTTCTGCTTTTCCTTTGTTTTCACAGTAAGACAAATCAGAGATGGTCCCTGAGGTTGGACACAGGGACAGGCTACTCATCCTGACATTTTCATCGTGGGTTCTCAAGAGCTCAGGTGTTGGTTTTATGGTCCCTAATGGGAGAGTCCAGTCCTTTTATTCCATTTTCCTTTTATCATGTTGCATTCCTAGAAGAGTTGAAACTGCCTGTCATCGAAAATGCCCTGTATAATCAGGAAGTGAAAATGTCTGCCTTGAACCCCCAGCTCTGGTGCCCAGAGAAGGCCCCCAGGCTGAAGATCTCTGGGGAAGGCCGGCTGCGCTGTGTTACTGTAGAAAAGCCAACCACAGTGTCCCTCAGGCCCCGAGGCTTCCGGGGGCGGCCTCGACCCTGTCGTGGAGGCCACACAGCCTGCTGCTCAGGGTAGGCCCCACTGAGCCCTGGCTTCGGTTCAAGGGCTTCTTAGTAAACAAATTGTCATTTTAGAGAGTGGACGGCAGAGCCCTGAGCTCACGACGTGAGAACGGGCAGGCCTGGCAAGGATGTAGAGCCAGGGGTGGGTGGGCGTCTATGGCCCCTGGGGAGCAGCAGAGGCACAGAGAGACTGGGGTGCCTCCCAAGATTGTGCCCAGAATCCGGCCTCTCCCGTCTCTCGTCTCTCAGTCCTTGGGCCCAGGGCTGCCTGCCCCTCGGCCACATTGACGTGGGGGTGGGGAGTGGCAAGAATGACACCCCCCCTGGAATCGTCAGCCTCTCTGCATTGAGGCTTCAGCTGGAACCTGGCCGGCCCAGCGAGGGGAAGGTCAGAGACTCAACACGGCAGGACTCTGGGAGGGAAGATGGAAATTTTAACCTTTTCTGCTTCCTGGGCAGGGCAGTGAGAAAGGAGGCTGTTGTGAGGGTTGGGGGCCCTGGGACGCACTCTGTGCTCTGGGGACACCACGTGCCCTTGACCTGGGTGCAAAGGGCAGGGGTTGGAAAGCACTGACCTTTTGCACGGGGAGGCATCGAGAGCCCTGGGTTCCCACAGGGCAGGCGGGAGCTGGCCCTCTCCCACGGTGAGGAACAAGGCCAGTGTGCCCAGCTGGCTGGGCCCGGCCCGGCCCATTGCATGGCGGCCGTGGGGGCCCGGGAGACTTAAGCAGGAGCCCTCGTCTGCTAACAGAGGGGGACTTTGTTTCCCAGGCCGGGCTGCGCTTTTTCCTGCACTCCGTTCATGGAAAAGACGAGACGACTGAAGCGTGTGTATGTTGTGATTTCCAACTTGGCGAAAGTGTAAATGTGCGAGTTCACACAGATGGGAGATAGATGGTGCTTTGTGCACCGGCCCTGGCCGTTCCCCTGCGGCTCAGACCCATCAGGACAGCTGCACTCAGAGGGGCCGAGGGGCCGGAAGATGGGAGTGCCCAGGTCTGGGAAGCGCCCCCACCAGGTGAGGGCAGGAAGTGCACGCAGGGATCAGAGGGGGGGCCTTCCCTTCAGGAGCACCTGAGATCTCCCAGCTAGGGTGCCCCCACACCCTGTCCTACACCTCCCACTCAACCTCGGGCCTGCCCCAGCCTGAGCGGCTGGCAGCATGTCCACTTCCCTCCCCTGATGAAGTCTCACTCTTCCTGGGCTTTCACCCTTTCTCATTCAATCTGCACAACCACAAATCCATCCATCCATCCATCTGTCCATCCATCCATCCACTCATCCATTCATGCATTTATCCATCTACTCATCCATCCATCCATCCATCCATCCATTCTTCTATGCATCCACACACTAGTCCATTCATCCATTTATCCATCCATCCATTCATCTGTCCATCCATCCATCTATTCATCTATCTGTCCATCTATCCATCCATCCAACAATGTGTGTTAGCAGCTGGTTTCTGGGGTCAGAGTGGTGGATGGTACAGATATGAAGGGAAGAGCTGCAGAAGACAGAGCACTTAGTCACAAGATACATAGTAGCAACAATGATAACACCCACTAATGATTAAGAACTCGTGATGTCCCGGGTGTACGTAAACATACTTAACCCTCCCAGTTCCAGTGCAAGAAGACTCCTACTACCTGATCTTACAGACAGGGTTCAGTAACTTGGCCAAGACCACCCCATAGGTAAGTGGCAGTACTGAGCTGACAGCCTCAGAAATGCCCAAAGGCTGCTCCTTCAGAGGCCAGCCTCGGCTTTCCGGGATGCATGGGAGCTGCTCAGCTGTGGATGGTGGTCAGGAACTTCAGGGCCAAAATGCACTGGAGGCAGAAGTCCGTGGTGTAGCCCCTGGAACCCCCCTGCTCCTGGTTGGGGCTGTTTGCAGAGCCAAGGTTGGAACTCCCAGAATTTTGACTTAAATCACAGGGAGAATCACAGTTTCCACCCTTCTGCTGCCCAGTCACATGGAGGTCACCTAATCCCAGCCTGCCAGGAAAGGTCCTCGAGGGTCCAGAGAAGCAGAGTCTGGTTTCCAGGGAGAGCCAGTTTATCCTGCTGATTCAAGAGGTGGCTCAGTGGTGGGCATTTGACCTGGTGTCAGGACGCATACTGGAGCACCTAGGCTTGAGTCCTGGCTCAGTTCCTGATCCCAACTTCCTGCCAATAATGCTGCGGAAGAAAACAGGTAGCAATGCAAGTAGGTGGGGCCCTGCCACCCATTTGGGGAACCTGAATTGAGTTCCTAGCTCCCAGCTTCCGTCTGGACAGCCCAGCCATTGCAGGCATTGGGGAATGAACCAGAAGAAAGGAGTACTTGCTCTCACTCTCTCAATAAATAAATTTTAATATTTTTTAAAAAAAAGGTGGCTCAGGCCGGCGCCGCGGCTCACTAGGCTAATCCTCCGCCTAGCAGCGCCGGCACACCGGGTTCTAGTCCCGGTCGGGGCGCCGGATTCTGTCCCGGTTGCCCCTCTTCCAGGCCAGCTCTCTGCTGTGGCCAGGGAGTGCAGTGGAGGATGGCCCAGGTGCTTGGGCCCTGCACCCCATGGGAGACCAGGAAAAGCACCTGGCTCCTGGCTCCTGCCATCGGATCAGCGCGGTGTGCCGGCCGCAGCGCGCCGGCCATGGCGGCCATTGGAGGGTGAACCAACGGCAAAGGAAGACCTTTCTCTCTGTCTCTCTCTCTCTCACTGTCCACTCTGCCTGTCAAAAAAAAATAAAATAAAAAATTAAAAAAAAAAAAAGGTGGCTCAGAGTTGCCAATGTGTGGACAGCCAGTTCCCCAGGGCCTCGCCTAAGAGGGGGGAGAGAAAGAGGTTGGACAGGCAAGCAAACAGCTTGGCCCTGGAGCTTCCCATCATTGCATAAGGCTGATTAAGCCACTTGCTGCTACTGATGAAATGGAGGGGCGGGAGTGGCAGCAACTTTACAGCCTGGAGGGTGGTGCTCCAGGAACCGGGCCAGAGAACAAAGGTGGGGCAGGGGGAGGGGTGCAGTCAGGGGAAGTGCAGCTCAAGCTGATGCTCTCCAGCTCTCCACGTGGGAGGTGTGGGCAGGGCCCAAGACATGAGAGGTGACTGGGTGTGAGGGGGCGGAGGAAGTGTTGAGCAGACATCCCCTCTGAGCCCCGAGGAGAAAAGTCATCACTTGCATGTGCCTGTTAGACAAGTCCCCAGCACAGAGACCACCCAATGTCTCAAGAGAGCAATGATCCAAGGGCAGAACCAGAAAAATGAAGTCCAGCACACACACCAAGGTCAACGCTGTAAAAATGCTCCAGCTTTGAAGGGACTGGAGAGGTGGAGTGGGTGTTGGTGATGCCGCTGCTTTGTACTGCACAGCCCTCGCCCTCTCACCTGGGAGAGCCGTGAGGCACCGCTCAGCCCCCATGGCTCATGGAGTAGCCCCTCCTCCACGCTGAGACATGGCCCCATGCAGATTTGGGTGACAGCTTTTCCCCGTGTCTCATACACTCCTCCCCTGCCCAACACACCAAGCCAAACTGGAAACCGCAGCTTTCTCAGTCACAGAGCCCCACGTGCGTCATCCCCACAAACCACTGTGGAATCCAAGAGCTGGGAGGACCAGCCCGTGGGCAAGAGCATTGACTCAGGAGCAAGAAAATCCAGTGGAAAATATCCCCAGAATCTGTTTCCCTGCGGAGCACCCACTCTGCGGCAGCAGCAGCAAGGCGGCCACACCTAGGATAGGAGCACGCGTGCGGGGCCGCCCGCACCACTGGCAGGGCCTGGGCAAGGACGCAGATGGGCGCTTCCAGCCTGCAGCCCCTCTCACTTGCCACCTGGTTCTGTCCTTGCTGCTACCTCTCCCATCCCCCCTCAGAGCAGCAGTCCTCGGCCAGCCCTTGGATTGCAGGTGCACACACCAGGGGTGAGGAGGGTGTTGCAGGGCCCCAGTACTTGGAACATGGGCCAGTAGGGCAGGCATGCTTTCCATTGAGACCATCTCCTGGGTCCTGCACGTGGGTCTTCATTACATGGGTTGGGTTTAACTGGAGGAGGATCCTGTTTGCCTAACCAATGGCAATGCCATAAATATGGTGTGTGTGTGTGTGTGTGTGTGTGTGTGACTATTTGAGACCTGGTTAAGAGCCAAGTCCTTGGTTACTAGACTTTTGTTTAGGTAAAAACCATACCATGGCTGGATGGATTTTTCTATCCTTCCTCAAATGTACTGCGTGAGTCTCAGCTTCGGTGGGGAAGGGGAATTTTTCATTGCTATTATTAAATGACACCAAAGTTATGCCAAGAAGGATTCATGCTTGTGAGAGAATCTATTTGCCTGCCAGAACTCCACAAGGATGGAACCCCCATCACCCTCCCAGGATGGGGCAGGAACTAGTGGCCCAGGGTAGGACATGAGTCACAGATGGGTCACCCAATGACTTGGGAATGGAGAGAGAGAAAGTGACCCGTGGAAGCAGGCATGGGTCCAAGACGAATGTTTTCCAGCCTGCCTGTATCTTTTCAGTTAGGTGCAGCCACAAGAGGAGAAAGGGCTCAGGAGGGTCAACCTCATTCTCACAGGGTGCCATGCGAGTGTGCAGAGGGCTTGGGCTGTGGCCTTGGCAGGCAGGGCAGGGTGCACAGTTTGGGGCTGGGTGGTTTGAGTCATCCAGTGAGCTTTGGGCTGCAGAAATGGTCTCTGGCAGCTACCCAGTGTCTGGCACTGGATGGTCATGGCAGAGGTAGTGCCTGTGGGGTTTACGGGCAGAGAGAGGAGGGCTGGCTCTGGGCTGTCATCTCCCTCTCCAAGAATTGACTTCCCCAAGGCAAGCAGCATCTTTCCAGCCAGGAAGGGTTTTTGAAGATGTCAAAGCCTCGTAATACACAGAAGATACGGACACAAGGCAGTCCCTTGATGGCAAGCAGCTTTGTGATCAGCTCCAAAAAAGGGGTGGGTTTCCTTCCAGAAGTGGGCAGCCCCTCAGGTTCCTGCAGGTGCCGTGAAGGCTTGGCAAGGTTATGACCTTGGGCTGACCCACCTGAAATCACTGGCAGAATAATCAAGGAACTGGCCTAAAGCCCTCCCTCCCCGTGGCTCCACTACTAGAGGTGCCTGTGCTAGGGTGAGCAGAGGGAGCAGCCTTGTGCTATTCCTAACTATAATGGGAATGTTTCTTATTTTCCCCTATGGGCATCATGGCAAATTTGAAATATGCATATTGCTTTGTATTTATTCCTATTTTATAAAATGCATTTGGTCAAACATGGGTATTAAGCATTACTGAATGCCTACTTGCAACCATGATGGCCTACTGCTGGAAGTCATTCCATCGCTGGCATGCAGCCCAGTGACTTTTCAAATACATTGTTGCATTCTGTTTGCTACTGTTTCAAGTTAAGCTTCACACCATTATCGATAAGCAAAGTTACAGCTTTACCTTATTTTTGCTCTTGTACTATTTTGATATTGGTGCTGTGTTACAGTTGATATGGATCCTAATTCTATGGACAGTGGATATGCTTTCCTTAGATGTTTTGATACAGTTCTGCCATGAAGCCATCTTTGATTGGATGTCTCGTGGGGGACAGTTGGGGAAATGGACTGACAGATAGGGCAGATAGAAAATTTGTGATTTCTCCCCACTCAGCCCAGAGTGGCAACCACAGGGGTTCTTGTAATTCAGTTCCATCTGCTGCCAGGATTTGGGTTTGCCTTTCATCCCGGCCTCTCCCAGATGAAGCAGAGCTATTCACCTGCTGTTGCCTCCATCCGAGAACCCTGTCCATGGTTGCAGGTATGTCCTGTTGGTTCTGAGCCCTGGAGCTTCTCACTTTGCAGAAGCTTGCTCTGGTGGAATGGAGCTCATGGTCGTGGCCCCAGCATCTCCCGCGTCTTCACCCCTCCCTGTTGATCTTGCCCTCGTTGAGCAGCCCGTCCTCAAAAAGGGTGGACTTAAGTGTCAGATGTTCCCGGTTTAATCAAAAATGGAGCTTACATTTCCGCTGCTGCTTCTCCTGGGGATCAGCTTAGGGGCTGATGTTAGGAGCAGGGGATATTGCCACCTGGAAACTGGAAACTAGTATCCCTTGACTTGGAATATTTTTTAAGGTGTCTTTATTTTATTTGTAAGGCAGAGTTACAGAGAGAAAGGAGAGGGAGAGACAGATCTTCCATCTGCAGCTTCAGTCTCCACATGGCCACAACAGTCAGGGCTGGGCCAGGCTAAAGCCAGGACCCAGGAGCTTCATCCGGCTCTCTCCGGTACAGGGCCCCAAGCACTTGGGTCATCTTCCGCTGCTTTCCTAGACCACTAGCAGGGAGCTGGATCAGAAGAGGAGCAGCTAAAACTCAAACTGATACCCATATGAGATGCTGGCATTGCAGGGGGTGGCTTGACATGCTACACCATAGTGCCGATCCCTTGAATATTCTTATACATTTACTTTTCCATAGGAAGTTGAGGATTCGTTTTAGAAGTAGAAGTAGCATAAAAAAAGTTCTATTGGCACAGAGGTACATTTTGTTGGAGTTGCAGATTGCTTGAGTCTTCCCATGCATGACTGCATTATCTGCTGTTTTCCCATTGAGTCTCCTATGATGTGGAAAATTCTGAACCTATCAGGCCCCTCAACTTTATTTTTCTTTTTTTTTTTTCTTTTTCTTTTTTTTTTTTTTTTTTTTTTTTTTTGACAGGCAGGAGTGGACAGTGAGAAAGAGAGACAGAGAGAAAGGTCTTCCTTTTGCCGTTGGTTCACCCTCCAATGGCAGCCGCAGCAGGCGCACCGCGCTGATCCGATGGCAGGAGCCAGGAGCCAGGTGCTTTTCCTGGTCTCCCATGGGGTGCAGGGCCCAAGCACCTGGGTCATCCTCCACTGCACTTCCTGGCCACAGCAGAGAGCTGGCCTGGAAGAGGGGCAACCGGGACAGAATCCGGCACCCCGACCGGGACTAGAACCCGGTGTGCCGGCGCCGCTAGGCGGAGGATTAGCCTAGTGAGCCGCGGCGCCGGCCATTTTTCATTTTTTACTTTTTCCTATGCATCTCCTCTGGGAAATTTATTTTGCTTAAACTTGATTGTACATGGGAATCACCTGAAGACTTCTAAAACCTGACAGGACTGGACCCACTGCCAGAAAGTGTGAATTAATTAGAATGGGGCACGGCCAGGAACTGGAGGTTCTAAGTCTCCCCCGGTGACCCTGTTGTGTAGTGAAATTAGAAGATCATGCCTCTCGTTCACTAATTCTGTCTTCAGTCTGCCCATTCTGTTACTTAGCCCCTAAACAGAGACTTTGTCCCGCAAATTGAATTCTAGAAAATTCTAATTTGTGTCTCTTTCCTAGCAATCTTTTTGTTTTCATGGGTTTACTACCACCTACATTTGAGAATGCTAATTATTTCTTTGCTTCAAAGTGTTCTCCATCTGTTAGCTCTATTTTCTCAATCATTTCAAGGATATATTTTTCTGCTTTACACATGAATTCTATTTCCTCAGGGGTTAATTCTCCTATTGAAAGAGTGTGGTTGATTTTCACGCTGTTGTTGAACAGTGGGTGCTTCCCAGCTCTGTGTGTAGCAGTCTGAGGCTGCCAATGGAGTGGATGTATGTCTCCAGCCCAAGTGGGCAGTGAGTGCGGGCTCTGTGCAGCAGCTTAGCTGGTCTCTGGGACCTGAGCAGCTGGCAGTGCCTGGGATGAGGCAGGGTGTGCAGCTGCTTAGCTTCTGGGTGTGGAGGGGCTCCCTCCTCCTCACAGGCAGTGACCCCGGGGGACTTTCTTCCAGAGACACTCCCACTCAGCCCCACATGGAAATGGCCAGTCCCAGGGTTTCTCCTTATGAAAATCTCAAGTTGTCTCAGGCTCTTCTCTATTTCTCTTTTTTTATGTAGATTTATTTATTAATTTGAGAGGCATAGTTATAGATAGAGAAAGGGAGAGACAGAGGTCTTCCATCTAATGGTTCACTCCCCAAATGGCTGTCATGGCCAGGGCTGCACCAGGCTAAAGCCAGAAGACAGGTGCTTCTTTTGGATCTCGTATGTAGGTACGGGGTGCAAGCACCTGGGCCATCTTCTACTGCTTGCCCAAGCCATTAGCAGGTAGCTCGATCAGAAGAGGAGCAGCCAGGACACAAAACAGCACCCATATAGAATGCCAGGAGGCTTAGCCCCCTGTCCCACAGCGCCAGCCCCTCTACTTCTCCCCAACACTGGCACCCTTCCCCAGGGGATTATGACAGTTTCTGGCAATCCGTTCATGATCAGTAAGGACCCCTCTGAATGGGGTTGGCGGCATGGCTTATTTGGTTAATCCTCTGCCTGTGGCACCGGCATCCCATATGGGCACCAGTTCTAGTCCCAGTTGCTCCTCTTCCAGTCCAGCTCTCTGCTGTGGCTGGGGAAGGCAGTGGAGGATGGCCCAAGTGCTTGGACCTCCACCAGCATGGGAGACCAGGAAGAAGCACCTGGCTCCTGGCTGCAGATCAGTGCAGTGCTAGCCGTGGCGGCCATTTGGGGGGTGAACCAACGGAAGGAAGACCTTTCTCTCTGTCTCTCTCTCACTGTCTATAACTGCACCTGTCAAATAAAAAAAAGACCCCTCTGAAAAGGTAGCATGGCAGCTGATACCCAGAGGACAACGAGGCAGCACACTGCAGGGAAGAAGAGAGATTGGAGAAAGGAGAAAGCATGGCAATATTCCAGGAAGCAGAAGGAGCCTGGACACGTGTCCAAGGACTGGCAAGAGCCTGGCAGTTAGGGACTTATGAATGGCAAAGTGGCTGGGATGCAATGGGGAGGCAGGCAGACGGGATGGGGTGGAGGCCTGCAGGCTTTGTTTGTTCTACATTCAATGGAAAGCCTTTGGGAGTCTTAAGCAACGGAAACATATGATGTGGCTGTAGTTTGGTTTTGATTACACTGGCTGCTGTGTGGATAGGAATTGAAAGGAGCAACGGAGGGAGCAGGGGAGACCAGGGAGGAGGATGTCACGGTCATCCAGACAAGAGATGGCGGTGGCCAGCACCTGCATCACGGTGGTCACAACAGAGGGAGGAGGAGGGGCTTCAGATACCCCATGGAGGAGACCAAACATAACAAGCTTAGGGATTAGGAATTAGGTGCAGGATGTGAAGGAGAGGGAGGAAGTGAAAGCAGCAACTAGGTTGTGGTCTGAGAACCTGGAGGGAGGTGACGGCGTTCCCTAGGGTGGGGAAGACTGGGGTGAGCTGGGTTAGTTATGGGGGGGTTAAGAGTTCCATTTTGGATGGGTTAAGTTTGAACCATACGTGAGACAGTGAAGCAAAGATGACCGACAGGCAATCTGAGCACCTAAATAGGTATAGTAACAAGTTAGAGACGGTTCAAGGGTAGAAATGGGTGTCCACATTGATAATAAAAGATACATGAGCAAGTAGAGGGGTGGGGAGGGGGCACGGAAGTCAGAAAAGCATCATTTTCCAACCACGCTGGTAAAAGTTGGATCCGACAAATCATCCGTGGATGCGAATCTAGAGGTAAACTCTTTGAGATACAGAACAGTTGTGTGCCTTAAAGCGTCTCCCCACAGACCAGCTGTTAGCTACCAGGAAAACGATGGGGAAGGAGTAGTAATTATACAAAGGAGAAATCCAGCTGCATCCTGACAATGCAATCAAAACGCACATCAGCAGCTGAGGCTTGAATGGACGCTGTGCACCCCAGGAGGGGACGCTCTGACCCTAACCTGGGTCAGACCCAGCACACTCCAAATAACAGCCTGATCGCAAGAAAGCGGCAAGCCCTAAATGAGGAAGGCCCGATTTAAAGAAAGAAGAAAAAATGGGGAATCCTGTTCTTCAGACATGTCAATGTTATAAAAGACAAAGAAAGGCTGTGGAAGTGTGCCAGGTTAAAGGAGGCCAAAGAGACATGAGAATTAAACGTGCTGTCTGACCATAGTCTAGCTCCTGTGCTGAGAGTGGAAACAAAATGCCATCAGGAATATCTTTGGGTTAACTAACAAAATTGAAATGAGAAGGATAAAGTATTACACCAATGTTAAATGTACTAGGTTGATAGCCGCTGTGGTTATACAAGAGAATACCCTTCACCTTATAAACAACGTTTAAGTGGCTCTCCAATGGTTAAACAAAAAATATACATACATACATGGTATTATTTATTATATGTATAAGGTATATACACATTACAGATTATAATATATACAAAAACCTGTGAGATCATATATAGTATACACGTAATACACACAAAAAACAAATAGATAAAGACAGAAAGCAGAGAGAGGTATGATACTCGTTAGGTAAACTCAGAGAGGGTATACAGGTAATTTTTGTCTTTTTGTGATTGTTAAACAAGTAACAAATGATTTTTAGATTTATTTTGGGGTTTTAATAATTACTTCCAGCTGGTGCATAAATTGTACAGATCTGTGGGGCACTACGTGCTGTTTCAGTGCATGTGTGTGCTATGTGATGTCCCAGCAGAGAAAACCTATCTGTCACCTCAAGCTGTCAGCATTTCTTTATGGAAAAACACTCACAATCCTAGTTTCTGCTTTTGTAGAGACATGTCAAGTATATTATTATTACTATCTATAATTAACCTATGCAATACCCTACCAGAATGTCTTACTTCCTTATCATTGCAATTTAGTACCCATTGACCAACCTTGCCCCATCCTGCCCCCACCTCTGCTAACCACCACTACATTCTCCCGTTAGATCCGCTGCTTTAGCTTCCCCATAGGAGTGACATCATGTGATACTTGTCTCTCTGTGCTTGGCTTCTTTTATTCATTTGATGTAACCCATGCTGTTGCCTAAGATTTATCTATGTTATGGTAGAGTAATATTCCATTATGAGGCTGTACCACATTTTCTTTATAGGGTGTTCCTGTCCCCTGGCTGTTGTGGGTAGAGCAGCAACAAACATGCAAGTGCAGCTGTCTACTGGCAGACTCCTTTACTTCCCCGGTCACACACCCAGGGGTGGGACGGCTGGCTCATAGGCGAGTTCTGGTTTTGGTTCTTAGAGGAGCTCTTCATACTGTTTTCTCTACTGGCCCTGTGTTCCCTGCACTGCTGTGCAATGGTTCCCTATACTCTGCATCCTTACCAGCACTTGGTAGTCTCTGTGTTTCTGATAATAGCCCTGCAGTGAGGTGACATCTCTTTGTGGTTTAGATTTACAGTTGCCTGAAAATTAGTGACGTGGAACATTTTTCCATAGACCTGTTGGCCAATTGTAGGTCTTTCGTTGAGAAATATCTACTTAAAACCTTCTTCCAGGGGCCATCAAAGAAGGAGGTACCTTTCTCTGAAGGGAAGAAAGAACTTCCACTTTGCTTATGGCCCTGTCTAAATAATGTTGGAGTTTGTGGGCTCATAAGGCTTCCATAGCCTTGGCAGCTCATGACAAGAGCCTTGGGTGATCACTGAGGTCGTAAATAAGAGTGTCAATTGTTAAGTCAACAACAGGAGTCACTGTGCACTTGCTCCCCATGTAGAACCTCTGTCCTTAATGTATTATACTATGAGAATTAGCAGTAAAACTAGCCTTCAAACAGTACTTTATACTTTGTGTGCCTTAGTGGGTGCAAACTGTTGAAATCTTTACTAGGTATAGAGTTGGTCTTCTGTATGTAAAGATAATTTAAAATGAATCTTAATGAAGAATGGGATGGGAGAGGGAGTAGGAGGTGGGATGGGAGGGAAGGTAGGAGGATGGTATGGGGGGAAGAACCACTGTATTCCTAAAGCTGTACCTTGAAATTTGTGTTCATTAAATAAAAGCTTTCTAAAAAAAAAAAAAAAAAAAGCCATTTTGCAAAAACAAAAGGAACCTTTTTCCCATTGATGATTAGATTAATTTTTTTTTTGGCTGTTGAGTTATTTGAGTTCCTTATATATTCTGATTATTAACCTCCTGTCAGATGTATAATTGCAAATATCTTGTCCCACTCTGTAGGTTGCCTTTTCACTCTATTGATCATTTCTTTTGATGTTCTGAATCTCTATAGTTCAATGAAATCCCATTTACCTATTTTTGTTTTGTTTTGTGTGCTTTGGGTCTGATCCAAAAACAAACCTTACTCAGACCAACATCCTGAAGCATTTCCCGAGGTTTTCTTCCAGTAGTTTTAAAGCTCAGGATCTTACCTTTGGGTCGTTAATCCATTTGGAGATATCATTCTTCTGCACGTGGATATCCAGTTTTCCCAGCTCTATTTATTCAAAAGACTGTCCTTTATGGTGTTTTTTTTTTTTTTTTTTTTTACTTTTTATTTGTTGAACTCTTTATTTAGTGGAACATTAAGCCTTTTGATTATAATATAAATTAAAAATATGTTATCTCAAAAAATTTAAAAAAGACTGTCTTTATTTTAATGTGTTTTCTTAACACCTTAGTCAAAGATCAGTGTGGGGTTACTGCTGGAGTCTCTATTCTGTTCCATTGGCCCATGTATCTGTGTTTATGCCAATGCCATGCTGTTTTAATTACTGTAGATTGGTAATGCATTTAAAGTTGGGTACTATAATGCCTCTGCTTTGTTCTTTTTTATTCAATATTGCTTTGGCTAATTGGTGTCTTTTGTGGTTCCATAAAAGTTCTAGGATTTCTTCTAGTTCTTCAAAAAATATCATTGGTATTTTAATAGCAATTGCATTGAATTTATAAATCACTTTGGGTAGCATAACATTTTAACAATATTGATTCTTTTTTTTTTTTTATTTGACAGATAGAATAAGACAGTGAGAGAGATAGAGAGAGAGAAAGGTCTTCCTTCCATTGGTTCACCCCCCAAATGGCTGCTACGGCCAGAGCTATGCCAATCCGAAGCCAGGAGCCAGGTGCTTCTTCCTGGTCTCCCATGTGGGTGCAGGAGCCCAAGAACTTGGCCCATCCTCCACTGCCTTCCCAGGCCACAGCAGAGAGCTGGACTGGAAGAGAAGCAACCGGGACTAAAACCCAGTACCCATATGGGAAGCCAGCACCGCAGGCGGAGGATTAACCTAGTGAGCCACTGTGTCAGCCCAACAATATTGATTCTTTCCAACCCATGTGTTCCCTTGAGCTTCTTTCATCAGTGTTTTATAGTTTTCCTTGTAGAGATCTTTTGCTTCTTTGGTTAAGTTCATTCCTATGTATCCTTATCTTTTTTAGCATACCTATTGGATATGATTTGCTTCCTTGATTTCTTTTTCAGATAATTAAAACACTATGGGTGTTTAAAAATGTTGACTTTGGAAATTTGCTGAATTCATTTATCGGGTCTAATTTTTAGTGAATCTTTGGAATTTTCTGTATGTATGGTCATGTCATCTGTGAACAGGAATAATTTTACTTGTCCCTTTCCATTTGGGACGTCCTTTACTTCTTCCTCCTACCTGATTGCCTTGGCTAGAACTTCCAGTTCTGTGTAAAATAAGGGAGTAAAAGTGGGCCTCCTGGCCTTGCTCCATAAGCCTTTGACCTTGACCCATCACACCAGCTGCTGGCTTGTTACACAATGGCCTTTACTATGGAGGTACATTCCCTCTATCCCTCAAGTGCTTGAAGCAATGTTGGATTTGATCAAATGTCCTTTCTGAGGTTTCTGCCCTTCATTCTGTGGATGCAATAGATCATGTTTATTGACTTGCATATTTCAAATCATCCCTGCATTCCTGATTTGAACCCCACTGAATCATGGTGACTAATATTTTTAGTGTTTTATTGGGTTTGGTTTGCTAGTATTTTGCTGAGGATTTTTGCATCATGTTCATCAGGAACATTGGTCCGGAGCTTTCTCTTTTGTTGTGACCTCGTCTGGTTTTGGTATCAAGGTAATATTGGCCTCATAGAATTAGTTTGGAAAAATCATTTGCTCTTCTATTTTGGGGGATAACTTAAGAAGTATTTATCAACTTTTCTTTAAATGTTTTGTGGAATTCAGCAATGAAACTGGTCTGGGCTTTTCTTTGATGGGAGACTTTTTTACTTATTCAAGTTGGCTACTCATTATTGATCTGTTTAAGTGTTCTTTCTTCATGATTCAAACTTGGTGAGGTGTATGTATCCAAGAGTTTGTTGGTTCCTTCTCTGTTACCAAATTTGTTTCCATATATTTTCCATAATTTCCAACAATCTTGTGTGTGTCTGTAGTATCACTTGTAATGTTACCCTTTTATCTATGATTTTTGAGTCTTTCCTTTTTTCTTTAGTTAATAGTTTGTCAGTTTTGTTTCTGATTTTTTCTGCAGTTTTTTAGCCTTTGAGGTACTATGGCTTTGAGTTTTAGTATTTCATTCTATTAATTTTGTATTTAATTTTTGCTTTTCCCTCTCCTTGTGGTATAGTGAAGTTGTTTTTTGAGATATTTCTGCTTGTCGTGCAATGATTGTCATAACCTGCCCTTTTATAATGCTTTTGCTGTATCTCATGGATTTTGTTACATTGTATTTGTTTTTGTTTCAAGAAATTTTAAAATTTCCTTCTGAGTTTCTTCCTGGATCCATCTTTCTTCTGGTGTAAGTCAGTTTCCGTGTATTTACGTAGTTTCCAAAGTTTTTGGTGGTATTGCTTTTTAGCTTTATTAAATTGCAGTCAGGGCCAACGCTGCGGCTCACTAGGCTAATCCTCCACCTTGCGGCGCCGGCACACCGGGTTCTAGTCCTGGTCGGGGCACCGGATTCTCTCCTGGTTGCCCCTCTTCCAGGCCAGCTCTCTGCTATGGCCAGGGAGTGCAGTGGAGGATGGCCCAAGTGCTTGGGCCCTGCACCCCATGGGAGACCAGGAGAAGCACCTGGCTCCTGCCATCAGATCAGCATGGTGCGGCAGCCATTGGAGGGTGAACCAACGGCAAAGGAAGACCTTTTTCTCTGTCTCTCTCTCTCACTGTCCACTCTGCCTGTCAAAAAAAAAAAAAAAAAATTGCAGTCAGAAAAGATAGTGATATGATTTCTTTTTTTTTTTTTTTTTCACTTTTTGAGACTTGTTTTGTAACTGACCATATCATCTACGGAGAGTGTTCCATGTGCTTTTGAGAGATTGTGTGTTCTGCAGCTACTGGCTGGAACTGTCCGCTCACATCTTTTGGGTCCAATTGATTGAAAGTGCAATGTAGCTCTGCTGCTTCTTCGATTATTTCCTGCCCAGATTATCCATTTCTGAATGTGGGGTGATTAAGTACCCTGTTCTTATTACATTGAGGTCTATCTGTCCCTTTAGGTGTATTGATATTTGCTTTATATAATTGAATGCTCTGTAATTGGGTATGTATATGCATTTATAATTGTTATGTCCTCTTGCTGGATTAAATTCTTTATTATTGCATAATGACCTTCTTTGTCTCCTTTTGCTGCTTTTTATTTACATTTTTATTTTCTCTAAGTGTGACAACTCCTGCTTTCTGTTGGGTTCCATTAGCCTGAAATACCTTATTCCACCCTTTTACTTCAGTCCATGTGTGTTCTTGGAGGTGAGGTGAACTTCTTGTAAGTGTATATAGGCGAGTCTTATTTAATCTAATCAATTAGTCATGCTCTGCCCTTTAATTGAATAATTTAATTCTTTTACATTTAAGTTTATTATGGATAAGTGTTATGGCTACAACTGTGCTATTTGTTTTCTTCTTTGAAAAATTTTTAAATATTTATTTGAAAGGCAGAGATATAGAGAGCTGGAGGGAGATAGAAACTGAGAAAGAGAAAGAGAGAGAGCTTCCATCTGCTGGTTCACTCCCCAGATGGCAACAACAGCCAGTGCTTGGGCCAGGCCAAAGCTGGGAGCCAGGAGCTCCATTCGCTCCTCCCATTCGGGTGCAGGGGCCCAAGTACTTAAACCATTCTCTCCTGCTTTCCCAGGCACATCAGCAGGGAACTAAATCAGAAGTAGAGCTGCCAAGGCTTGAACCAGCACTCATATAGGATGCTGGCATCACAGGTGGTGATTTAACCATCTGTGCCACAACACTGCCCCTAAGTTTTTTGAGAGGTGGTGGGGGTTAGTTCTCTTCCACTGGTTCATTCCTCAAGTGCCAGCAAGAGCAATGACTGGGCCAATTCTGTAGCCAGGAGTTAGAAACCGCATCCAGGTCTCCTACCTGGATGACAGGAACCCAGTTGCTCGAGTCATCACTTCTGTCTCCCAGGATCTGCACTGTCAGGAAGCTGGGGCCAGGAATTGAACCCAGTTATTCTAATGTGGGATACAGGCGTCATAAAGGCTAGGGTAAATGCTCATTCCCTGATACTTGTTTGCTAGTTTTATTATAACTCCTTTTTAATCCTTCTCATACAATCTTCTTTTGCGATTAAATGATTTTCTCTAGTAGTGTATTTTCATTCCTTGCTTATTTTTGGTAAATGTATTATGGATTTTTTTGTGGTTACCATGAGGCTTACAAAACCACTTTTTGGATATAACACAGTATTTTGAAATGATAGCAACGTGGTATCAATTATAAAGGCAGGAAAAGTAACAATAAAGAACTCTTTTTCCTCTCCATTCCTCCTCACGTTTTGATTTTTAAAAATTTTCTATTTTATTTATTTGAAAGAGAGAGAGAGAAAGTCTTCCATCTGCTGGTTCATTCCCCAGATGCCTACAATACCGAGGGCTGGGCCAGGCCCAAGCCAGAAATCAGGAACTCAATCTGGACCTCCCACATGGGTGGCAGGGACCCGGCTACTTGAGCCATCACCTGCTGCCTGCCAAGGTGCACATTAGCAGGAAGCTGGAACCAGGAGCAGAGGTGAGACTTGAACTCTGACATTCCAATACAGGGCATGGGCATCCCAAGCAGCATCTTAACTGTGAGACAAAACAGCAGCACATTTTGAATTTTTGTTGTCCCATTTTATAGCTGTGCATATTGTCTGTCTCCTAACATTTTAATGTAGTTATTATTTTTAGTTGCTTTGATTTGTAGTTTTCACAATAAAGATATGACTGGCGTGCATGTTTATGATATTAAAGCATTCTGAATTTGTATAGTACTCCTATCAGTGACTTTTCTATCTTCTGCTATTTTCTTCTTATTTTTCAGTGTCTCTTTGAGTGTGAAGAGCTCCCATTAACATTTCTTGTATGACAGATCTGGTGATGATAAATTCTCTCAGCTTTTGTTCGGGAATATGTCTATCTTTCTCATATCTAAAGGATAATTCTGGGTACAGTATTCTTGTCTGGCAGAAGTCCTGGTGTTCTTCAGTTCTATGATGGCCTTGTTCCATTCTCTCCTGGTCTGTCAGGGTTATTTTTTTATTTATTTATTTTTTATTTTTATTTTTTGACAGGCAGAGTGGACAGTGAGAGAGAGAGACAGAGAGAAAGGTCTTTCTTTGCCATTGGTTCACCCTCCAATGGCCGCCATGGCCACCATGCTGCGGCCGGCACACCATGCTGATCTGATGGCAGGAGCCAGGTACTTATCCTGGTCTCCCATGGAGTGCAGGGCCCAAGGACTTGGGCCATCCTCCACTGCACTTCCCTGGCCACACCAGAGAGCTGGCCTGGAAGAGGGGCAACCAGGACAGAATCTGGCACCCCCACCGGGACTAGAACCCGGTGTGCCGGCGCCGCAAGGTGGAGGATTAGCCTAGTGAGCCACGGCACCGGCAGGGTTATTTTTTTAAGATTTATTAATTTAATTGAAAGAGAGGCAGGGAGAGATAGAGAGAACCCTCTGCTGGTTCACTTCCCACATGGCCACAATGGCCAGGTCTGGGCCAGGTCGAAGCCAGGAGCCAGGAGCTTCACCCAGGTCTCCTACATGGATGACAGGGGTCCAAGTTCTTGGACCATCTTCTGCAGCTTTTCCCAGGCCATGAGTAGGGAGCTGGAATGGAAGTGGAGCAGCTGGGACATGAACCAGCACCTACTATGGGATGCCGGCATTGCAGGCAGCAGCTTTTCCCACTGTGATGACGTGGGCCCCAGCCTGTTTCTGCTGAGAAGTCTTCAGTCAGGTGAACTGGGACTGCTTTATGTAATATTTGTTTCTTTTCTCGTGTAGCTGTGGGAATCCTGTCCTTTTCTTTATCTTTGGGGAATTTGATTAAAAGATGTTTGAGTTGGTTGAGTTCAATCTGACTGGTGATGATCCATATGGAATGGAACATGCTAAGTAGGATTGGTAAGCGGCAGCAGATTAACATTAAAAAAATCCCATACCTCACATACTGGACTACTTCATCATCTTCTACTGTTTCCTCTGTCTGCCTTGCTTTAGTAAAGTTCCTCATGAATATTTCAGTTTGGTTCAGAGGAAACAGTAGGAAGCAGAATTGTGTTGTGAGACAACCATGAAGCCCCAGGGAGCCTTGAGATTGCAACCTGCAGGGTTAGGGCTGGTGCAGAGGGAAAGCCTCTTCCTGCTTAGAAGACATCCTTCAACCTCAGCTTTCCCCTCAAAGCTGCTTTCTGGCTAACCTCCCCCTTGCAGGATGCCTCTTGATTGATTTTTTAAAATTTTATTTAAGTTATACAGTTTGCATGTATTTCATAGATACAGATTTAGGAACATAGTGACACTTCCCTCTCCTACCCTCCCTCCTGCCCATACTCCAACCCTTCCTTCTCTTCCCTCTCACATTCCCACTCTTAATTTTTACAAAGATCTATTTTCAGTTTACTTAATGATAGTATAGTCAACCCTATTCTAAATAAAAGAGTTCAACAAATAGTATGAAGAGAAAAAAATAATGCTGTTCTTCAGTGGAAGAGGCAAGGGCTATAAACAATCATGAAATCTCAAAATGTCCATTTCACCCCAACACATTACATTTCAGGTACTCTATTAGTTACCTCAGTTCAGGGAAAATATATGATATCTGTCTTTTTGGAACTGGCTTATTTAAGTATAATGATTTACAGTTGTGTCTATCTTGTGGCAGAAAATAGGATTTCAACTTTTTTTCTTTAATATCCTGATTTCTTTTGCTTTGGGTCAATTCCCAGGAGTGGGCTTCCTGGATCATGTGGTAGGTCTATATTCAGATTTCTGAGGTATCTTCATTCTGCCTTCCACAGTGGTTGCAGCAGTTTACATTTCCACCAACAGTGGAGTAGGATACCTTTCCCCCCACATCCTCACCAGCATTTGTCATTTGTTGATTTCTTATGGAGTGAGGTGAAACCTCACTATGGTTTTTATTTGCATTTCTCTGATGGCTAGTGATCCCGAGCATTTTCTGAAGTGCCTGTTGGTCATTTGAATTTCCTCTCTTGAAAAATGCCTGTTCAGGTCCTTTTTCCATTTCTTAACTGGATTGTTTATTTTGTTGTTGTTGAATTTCTTGAGCTCTTTATAGATTCTGGACATTTAACCCTTATCAGCTGCGTAGTTTGCAAATATTTTTTCCGATTCTGTTGGTTACCTCTTCCCTTTGCTGAGTGTTTCTTTTGCAGTGCAGAAGCTTCACAGCTTGATAGAATCACATTTGTCAATTTTTGCTTTGATTGCCTGTGCTTCTGGGGTCTTTTCCAAGAAGTCTTTCCCTAAGCCAATGTCTTTTAGGGTTCCCCCAATGAGTTCTAATAATTTGATGGTATTGGGTCTCTGATCAATTTTGATTGGATTTTTGTGTAAGATGTAAAGTAGGGGTCTTGTTTCATACTTCTACGTGCCAAGATCCAGTTTTCCAAGCACCATTTGTTGAAGAGACTATCTTGACTCCAGGGTTGATTTTCACTCCTTTGTCAAAGATAAATTGGTTGTAGATGCATGGATTAATTTCCGGAGTTCCTATTCTGCTCCATTGGTCTACACATCTGTTTTTGTGCCAGTACCAGGCTGATTATAACTGCCTTGTAGAATGTCTTGAGGTCTAGTATTGTGATGCCTCCAGCTTTGTTTTATTGTTTAAGATTGCTTTAGCTATTTGAGGTCTCTTGTGTTTCCATATGAATTTTAGCATCATTTTTCTCTGGATCTGAGAAGAATGTTGTTGGTATTTTGATTGGGATCACATTGAATCTATTTTTTGCTTTCAGTAGTATGGACATTTTGAAGATGTTGATTCTTCCAATCCATGTACATGAAATATTTTTCCACTTTTTTATGTCTTCTTCTATTTCTTTCTTTAATGACTTGTAATTTTCATCATAGAGATCTTTGACGTCCTTGGTTAAATTTATTCCAAGATATTTAAATTTTGTATAGCTATTGTGAATGGGATTGATCTTAGAAGTTCTTTCTCAGCCTTGGCATTGTCTGTGTCTACAACAGCTATTGATCTTTGTGTTAATTTTATATCCTGCAAACTCTTATGAGTTCCAATAGTCTCTTCATGGAGTCTTTTGGGTTCCCGATATATAGACTCATGTCATCAACAAATAGAGATAGTTTGACTTCTTCCTTCACTATTTGTATCTCTTTGATTTCATTTTCTTGCCTAATGGCTCTGACTAAAACTTCCAGTACTATATTGAATAGCAATGGTGAGAGTGGGCATTTTTGTCTGATTCTAGATCTTGATATCCAAACTCCAGGGAACATATGCATCCCTCCCAGTCATGTTTTTTTGGCTGGAATTTATCTAGGATAACCTTCTATTTTTACCTCTGAAACACCACATACTACATTTCAACAAAATACCATTGTTGCTGTGGATTTGTTCTAAGAGGAGAAGCACGGCAGGGGCAAGAGGAGCAGAGTCATGACACAGACACCAGGAGCTGGGTGAAAGTGGGCTAGGGGCAAGCAGCTTGAAGACTTGTTTATTTCATTTGGTGCAGCAGCTTTTATAGCCGAGGCAGCCAATCTGGTCAAGGGGCAGTTTATGCCATAACCAATCATTGCCTGTTGCTAGGCAGGCTCCTTTGCCAGGTGGGTTCAGAAGCCATTTCTTGAGTAACTGACGCTCGCTTGCCAGCACCATCTTGGCATAGCCTTCTCATTCCACCACATACCATGTCAATAAAGTCTTGAGAATCATTGCAATTGTAATTAATAGAGGGTCAGAACGTCATAGCAGAGGTTTTATGAAGCACAGCAAATGTCCACAGAAAGGATGGGTGTTTCCAAAGTTGCTGGCACTAACAGAGGTCCCAGCATCATTTCGTGCAAAGCAACACTAGCAACCATGTCAATGAGTAGTATTTTAAGCTATGTTTTAAGGACTTACACTCTAAAGTGGTATTTTACTATTTACATATGTGTTTCACCATGTATAATTACAAGTAGGAAATTGATTGGCAGGTGTGTACATTATAAATTTTTCCATTTAGATAGTATAGGTGTGTTATTTTAGCAGAAATGATATATTAATAGGAACTTTTGTTTCTAATGTACAACATGGTGACTATAATACTCTATCTATATTTAATAATACTCCATTACTGAAATGTGTTAAGACAGTAGACTTTTTTAAGGATTTATTTATTTCTTTGAAAAGTAGAGTTACGGATAGAGAAGGAAATACAGAGAGAGAGAGAGAGAGAGAGAGAGAGAGCTTCCATCTGCTGGTCCACTCCCCGAATGGCTGCAATGGCCAGGGCTGGAATAGGCCAAAGCCAGGTGCTTCACATGGGTCTCCCACATGGGTACCCCACATGGGCTCTTGGGCCATCTTCCGCTGCTTTCTCAGGTACATTAGCAGGGAGCTGGATCAGAAGTGGAGCAGCTGGGACTTGAGCCAGCACCCATGTGGGATGCCGGTGTCTCAGAGACCACAACTCTAGCCCCAAGACAGTAGATCTTGCATTTGAATTTCTTCACTGCACGCACACACACATACACACACACACGGTGACTAAGTAACATGGTAGGTGTATTAACTAAATTTGATTGTGGTAATCATTTCATAATGTATGTTTTATCAAATCACATTTTATATGTTTAATACGTATAATTCGGTTGGACATATTCAGTTGTATACATTCAGTATAGAAATTACACCTCAATAAAGCTGAAAATACATCAAATATAATACAGAGACATAGGACGTCTGATATCCAGATATAGACAACTGACCTGAGCGGGGAGTCAGCTAAGAGAGGCAGCATTGTGTCCCCTGCCCAGAGGAGAAAGAACCAGCACATTAGCTCCAGTGGGAACGACTTCCAAGGAGAATAGAGTCAGATGCCATTGTGGTCAGTTCCTGTCACCCCATGCCTTGTAGGGGACAGTCATCACCCATTCGGTCACCAACGACCAGTATCTCCCTCCTCTCACTGCAGAATCCCACAGTACCAGCTACCAGCTTCTCCAGTCCCCTTGACAGGGAAGAAAGACGAGTGGCTGGCTTCTGTCCCCTAGAAGAAGAAGCAGGTCTCCTGCGCAGCGTGGACCATCCTGGCCGCAGACAGTGGTGATCCGATGGAAGACATCCAGCTTCTATGGGCAGCAGGGCTCTGTGTCCAGCTGGGCTGTCAGCAGTGGGCCCTGCAGCTGAGCAAATCTGCCTTCACCAAATAGGTTCTAAGGCAGGACTTGGTCTGCACCCCAGGCCCCTGAGCTTTGCCAGTCCCCAAGCCGGTGCCCCAGGGGACACTGCTGGGACACAGTGAGCTACCTAGTGTCTTGCTAATCAAGCCTCTTTCTGCCTCATTAGCTAGGGTCCGTTGCTTTCCCTTGCAATTATGAACTCTGACTGAAAGGATCTTGCATTTCCTTGGCTAAAGAGGGGATTCCTTTCTGCCATCTTACACCAACTTCTGCCTCTCATGAGTGTATCGAGTATCCAGTGTCCCTGGCCAGTGGCCAGTGTAGACAAAATGGCCTCCCAGCGGTCACAGTCTGAGCCCTGATATCTGATATCTCCATTTCCCCTTTTCAGATCCCAAGAACTCAGCCCCGTCTCTAGCTATGTGCATGCCTGTTCGCCTGTTCCCCACTTTATCTTGGCTCTGTGCAGAACCGGCTCTCACTCACCCATTGCCCTGTGTTCTCCTGGGACTCCTTGGAGCCTGTGGTTTTCAAGCTGCCTTGCTGCTAAGTGAGGGAAAGGAGATAAACAGGGAACACAACTCCCCGAAGTTCTCCGAAGCATCCAGTAGGTTTGTCTCTTGCAAACGCTGATTTGAAGTTCTTTGCCCGAAATCAAACCAGTCTGTCATCACCCTGGGCTGATGGGGGATGAATCAGACCTCGCAGATCTCGGGAATCTGCCTAGCCACCCTTGACACGTGTACCCAGAGCCGCTGTGCAGGGAGACCTGCGATGGATGTCTACCTGTGGCGCTGCCAGACGCCCAAACCACGAATGACAGCCAGCTCATCAGTCTCCTCTTCTCCTCCATGAGTGGCCGTGTCTGAAGAGCCTGGTGCCCTCCCAGAGGCCTCCCCATGCTAATTACATGTGTGGCCTTCCAAGGAGGCCCAAGCTGATCTTGCAGGCTGGGGCCAGTGAGCATTAGACAGTGATAAGACTGCTTAACCCGCTCCCATGAGCGTCAGGGGCTCAAATCAGCATTTTTGTCTTTTCCAAGGAGAGGTTTCCTGACGTCACCTGATCCCACTGGTGTACCACAACTTCCTGTGAGGGGAAAGGCATAGATTTTGCCATCCAGCTGGGAAAACTGAGGTCTAGAGAGGGCACAGGGGACTTCCCATATGGCAGAGTGGCTCACGGGGAGCCTGAGGTTTGCAGGTTCCCAGTCCTGGAGACACATCATCGGCTATTGATGTCACTGCTCTCTTGGCCTACTCGGAAGCAGAGAAAGGCTTCCACTGACTCTCTTGGGTTCTTCCTCTTGCACCCATTAAATCATTCTTTGAAAGTGTATGGCTCTCAAGGGCTTCACCAAGGCGAAGTAGTTATGATCGGTAGAATCCCGAGAACAAAGTGTGCAGTAGCTTGGCCCTTGGCAAGTGGCTTATTCTCCAAGTGTGATTTGTGTCCATCACCTTCTAGTTTTCAGATCTGCCTCTGCAAGTGGGGCTGGGACATCTTCGCACTCATGGGGCTGCTCTGAAGGAGACTGGAAGAGTCGAGGTGAGGGCTTGGGAGCAAGGTGGGATCACCACCGGGCCTGGTCTTCCCAGCCCCAGAGGCCAGGACAACCCAGCACAGGCCAGGTGTGGGGGTTGGTCACCCAAAGCCGGTTTAGCCATCCTACCTCCATGTCCTATTCTGAAGTTGGGAGTCACTGTGAACCCCTGGGATGTTCTGGCCTCGTTACTTCTTATTCTAAAACCTTCTCTTCCATGTCCCTTGCCCAACCTCAAGCAGTGACATTTGAGCACTCCAGGGATTTAGAGACTGGTCCCATCCACTTATTTTACAGTCAAGGTGACCCCGCTTTACATCTGATGCAAAGGCAGAAGGATGGTCAGAGATGGGTTCCAGGATGTAGCATGGAGATACACTTGGGCCCACCCTGGAGCCCAGCACAAGGCATGAAGAAGTGGCCAGAAAGTTCCCAAAACACTGACCCTGCAGTTCTGAATTGCCCCTGGCACAGACGTAGCTTGGAGTCCAAAACGGATGAGAAACAGATCAGTGGCCGAGTCTAATGGTTTTGGAGTCCGGCCCTAGTGGCCATCCTCCCCCGGACACCCAAGTGTCTGATCTGCTCCGAGCTGCGGGCCTCTGACGTCAAGCAGGGTCTTTGGAAGCAATGAGTTTCTAAGGAGAAGCTGAGCCCCATTTAAACCATCTGGGAGACCTCTGCCAACATCTTTTTCTGCTTCCCTGCTACCGAGAAAACACAAGGCCCTACTTTCTCTCCACATTGAAGCAGCAAAGGCTCATTCTGTATCCACATCCCCTCTCCCGCTCTCAGCTCCTCCACCCCCACCTAGGCTCCGCTCTCCCTCAAGGAGCCAACACTAGGCCCACACAGAGCCTCTGCAGTTGGTTGGTGGGAAATGCCAGGTGGGCTCTATCAGGGTTCTTGCAGGTTGTGCCTGGAAGGGGACACCTTGGGAATCCCCACTTCCATGGAGCCGTCAGGGTCAGGGGAGGGGTACTGCAGGCTGAACAAGGCCCTCCCTAGAATGTCAGCATCCTAACCCCTAGGACCCCTGACTGTTACCTTCCGTAGTAAAATGGACTTTGCAGATGGGATTAAGCTGAGGATTCTAAGACAAGGAGATTATCTTGGTTGTCTGGATGGGCCTACTCCTGGCCATCACAGGGGTCCTTGTAGGAGGGCAAGGGAGTACAAAGGCTTCTAGAAGCTAAAACACGCAAGAAGCCAGCTTCCCCAGCAGTCTCCAGAGGACAGGTGGCCCTGCCAGCAGCTTGGGGTTTAGGCTCTGAACTCTTGAATGGAAAGAGAATAAAGTTATGTTGGTTTAAGCCAGTAAGTTTTTGGTAAACTGTTGCAATAGCGACAGGAAACTGGTACAGAGGTCCTAGGTGAGCATTCACGTGCCTGGGAAGGAAACCTGGGAGTGGTCCCATGGGGTGCAGTCTTCCAGGTCACAGATCTTCTGCCACTAAGTGATCCCAAGTAGCAGAAAAATGAGTCAAATGGTTTATGCACAAGTCCAAAGGCAGAAGCTCCAAGCTCGGTTGGTCAGTGACACTGTCATACTACCAAGGACCATGGTTCTCCCCAGCATTCTTATGTGCTAGTCTCACTGTCTTCCTGGTCACAATGTGGCTGCCACAGTTCCAGGTAACACATCCAGGTACACCATTGCCTAGACCCAGGGCAATAAGCCATTTTATCTTGGAATCTGTTGTTGAGAGAGAGGAGAGCCTTCTCAGAATGATCAGCCCTCTCCCTTCCTGCACCTCAATGCCAGAAGACTTCTCCTTCCATCTACTCATTGGCCAGCATCACATCATATGTCCATGCTTAAGCCAATCACTGGTGAGGAAAATGGGAGCACTCTGATGGGTTTAGCCCCAAAGCACTTGGCTATCGGGCAGAGAATGGAGCCCAAAAATAACCCAGGAGAATACTGGCCAGGTTGAGTAGACGTCCACTGGTGGGTGGTATGGGCTTCACAGAGCCTTCAGACAACTCCAGAGCTTACGCAGCCTGTCCTTTACGTGGGATGGAATGGCTAGTCCCAGGCACCAGGGAGCCCACCCTCTGAGCAGCAGTCCTGCCTAGCCACCTGGGCTCCAGGCTCTCCCCAATCTGCCCCATTGTCTTTACCCACAATGTGGAGTCTGATGGAACCATCTGGAATCCATCTGTCGCAGGGCTGGGTTCTGCTACCTCACTAACATCTCCACATCTCTAGCACCTGCAGTTGAAGCTACTTTCCCCCAAGAAAACAGCCGTAGGTGTGGCAGGTCCCCCTGGCTCCATGGATTTTTCTCTAGGCCCCTGCTCCCCCAGGTACAGGCTGCCTGCTGTCTCAGCCTCCATGGCCTCGCCTGACGGGTGACAGGGTCCTGAGGTCCCCGTGTGCCCAGCCTCTGTGGGCTTCTCCCTGTGATGCGCACCTCGTGAAAGAAGTCAGGTGTTTGTGCCCGGGACACAGGACCCCTGCACCTCACAGTCTCCGTCTCCTCCATGGGGCAGAGGAGGAGGCAGGTGTGCAGGAAAAAAAAAAATAAAATAAAATAAAAAACAAAACCCAAGTGACCAAACTGGGGCTGAGAAGGGTAAGGAAGGCAAAAGGCAAATGAGCTAGGTGGAACGTCTTTCCGGAACAGCGAAGGGACGGGGGGGGCGGGGGGGGCAGTGGTCCAGCCTGCATAAAGTATGTGAGAGCGACTCGGGGACCAGCTCAACTTCTCAGCTTGGATGAAGGTGTGAGACGGTAGCATCAGGGGGAGCTGGATCAAGGGCATCCAGGAACTCTGCACTTCCTTTGCAACTTCCCGATAAATCTATAGTTATTCCAAAATAAAAGGCATATTAATTATTTTTACAAAAAGAATAAAGATAACATCAGGCCCAGCCCAGTTTCCACTCTTGGCCCCTGGGGTGCTCCCTCCCCCAGCTGGCTGGGGCCAGGTGAGAATCCTCTGTTCCAGCACTAAACCTAAAACAAATCCAAATGAGCGAGGAGGCGTTCGAGTTAGAAGCACGAAGTTTATATATTTAAGGGGCAGACACGAAATCAGCTCCTAGAGATGTTCCTATGTGTTGGGGAAAGGTGGCAAATCAGGATGCGAATCAGTGGGGTTAAGAGGTTTCTCAATGTCAGGAGTCCGCAAAGCCACCAACAGGATCCGGTTCAGAGGCTGGCGCCAGGAGGCCTTTCCCAGAATGTCTTTAACAAGGGACCTTTCTTTGTGAAGTCACCTTGAGACACCATTTCCACCCGCCCTGCAGGGAGCCCGGCCTGGCCTCATTCCCAGGTTCTTTGCGTCAGCTTCTGCTGTTTTCCCAGCCCCGCCTTGAGGCCCAGTTCTGACTATAGAACTTTCCAGACCAAGTCACGTGCACCATCGCGGTGTGAGAACCGGCTGTGCATCGTGCTGTGCTGGCAGCCTGCCTTGAGCCCCGCCCCTCAGCTATCCTCACGACGTGGTTTAAATCCTGAGCCCCATCGTAGTCCGCCTCTGACAGATGAGGGGGCCCAGAGAGATTAAATCCTCTGCTAGTGAGGCCACCTCTGCACAGCCCCTCCCCTGAGCCTTGAAAAAATCCCATGGGCTTCCCTGCCTGGACATTTGCATATCCCCTGGTTCATATTTTGCTGCCTGCCACTGCTCCTTGCCTTTGTCATTCCTGTCCCCACACCTGTGGCCAGGGTGGTCTACTCCCAGGGGTCTGGCTCCACTCCTCCTCCTGCCCTCACCTTAGCAGGCAATGACCAGAGGTAAGAAAGGGGGGGCAGGCAGCAAGAAGGCACCTGCAGTGGGCCCAGAAGAAAATGAAAGGCTGCTGAGGTCTCAGTGTCCCCTTGCTGGGGACAGTCCCAGGCACAGAGGTGTCCATGACACCTGCTGGTGAGCCTGCCTTATTTCCCACTCTCTTTCAATTGGCCCAGCTATCAGCTGTGAATTGTGTCCTGCAGGGTCCTGGGCTCCTGGGCAGGGTCCGCAGTGACACTGCACAGTGGAACGGGCCCATCTGAGGGCCCGCAGCTCTGGTCTCATAAACTCCCAACGCACTTTTATGCTCCACATGTTTACTTTGAACAGGGAGGTCCCACACGAAGGCAGTGACCTTTCTCTGATATTTACTTTGAGTTGCATTAAAACTGCAATATTTTTTCCCTTACCGTTGGCGGCACGTCCCAGGACAAACACCTCCGTAAAACTCAGTGGCTCCGAGACAGCCGGCAGAGAGCCCTGTGTAATCCAAGGGTTATGAGCCTTTGTTTCTGAGTGATCGCTCTTCTAGTGTAAGTGGCAACACATTTAATGTTCAAGTCCTAGCAAGCGGCCAAAGTCTGACATCAACGGACAAGGGGGAAAGAATGCTTTAAAACATATTCCTGGCCGCCGCCGCGGCTAACTAGGCTAATCCTCCGCCTTGCGGCGCCGGCACACCAGGTTCTAGTCCCGGTCGGGGCACCGGATTCTGTCCCGGTTGCTCCTCTTCCAGGCCAGCTCTCTGCTGTGGCCAGAGAGTGCAGTGGAGGATGGCCCAAGTGCTTGGGCCCTGCACCCCATGGGAGACCAGGAGAAGCACCTGGCTCCTGCCATCGGATCAGCACGGTGTGCTGGCCGCATCGTGCCAGCCCCGGCGGCCATTGGAGGGTGAACCAACGGCAAAAGAAAGACCTTTCTCTCTGTCTCTCTCTCTCACTGTCCACTCTGCCTGTCAAAAAAAAAACAAAAAAAAAAAACAAAAAAAAACATATTCCTTTATTTATGAAACACTTCAGCTCTAGGAGTGCCACACTTTTGGGGTGGCTGCTCTGTCTCCAAGATGTGAAAGCCTTCCAGGTAAAGCTACTCCCATGTGGCCACTCCCACGGCCTCTGGAGACGAGGGACGAGCATGCATGGTTTAGTCTTCTTGAACGGCAGGTGCTTGCCTTAGGGCTTCTCCTGCCGACCTGCCCAGCCACAGTCAGTCATTCCCTGAGCATGTCCTGAGCTGCTTTCCTTGTCACTGTGTCTCATTTCTCCGTGTTCATTTCTTATAGCACTTGTCTCTCTCTGAAATTATTCTCTGTTTAGTCACTTCTAATGTATTTGAGAGGCAGAGAGATGTGAGTGGGCACTCCCACCCATGGGCTTATTCCCCAAATGCCTCCAATGGTCTCCTAGCCAGCACTGAACTGCAACCCAATTATCTGAACCACCACTGCTGCCTCCCAAGGTCTGCATTAGCAGGAAGCTGGAGCCAGGAGTCAGAGCCGGGGATTGAACTCAGGTACTGTGAAATGGTGCAGGTGTTTTAACTGCTAAGCCAAGGGGCTTCCCCTATTTTTTTTCCCTGTCTTCTCGCTGGAACATAAGCTGTATGAGAGTAGGAGCTCTGTGGGTTTTGTTCACTGCTGAATCTATAGAATAAATTCGGTAGAAGAGTAGAATAAAGCACCAGGCAGGTCCCCACCATCATGGCTGTCTTCTCTCACCATGGAGAAGCAGATCACGAGTTCAAATTCTAGATCTGCTGCTCACAAGCTGCACTGTAAGGTGAGTTCCTCAACCTGTCTGTGCCCCAGCTGCCCCACGTAATGATGGCGCACACTAACGGATGCCCCTCAATCGGGCCAACATTGTGAAGCTCTTACAGTAGATGCCAGCGTACACACACTCAGTCAGCATTGGTTACTGTCACCTAGGGCCCCTTCCAGGCAAACCCACGTTCACCTCCAACATAGACGATCTGCAACCCTTCCAGGACCATGCACCCAGCCTTCCAGACACAGCACCCTCTCCTTGTCTCTCCATTTAACCATCTCTATCCCATTTCCTAGAGAGAAAAAAAACTGAATAAGAGGCGGGCGTTTAGCCTAGCTGTGAACACCAGGTAGGATGCCTGCATCCCGTAGCAGAGTATCTGGGTTTGTTCCTCGGGTTTGGTTTCCGACTCCAGCTTTCTGCTAATGCAGACCCTGGGAGGCAGCTGGGATGGCTCAAGTAATTGGGTCCCTGCCACCCATGTGGAGGACCTGGATTGAGCTCCTGGCTCCTGGCTCCTGCTTGGCCCAGCCCTGGCTGTTATGGGCATCTGGAGAGTAGACTCACAAACAGGAATTGTGTGTGTGTCTGTGCTGTATGAATAATAAATAATTGTGAATATAAAAGTTCAGATCCACCAAGCTGCCTCCAAGGATGCAAACCACCTACTCTCTCATGGATCCAAACAGTCCTGGATCCCCCAAGGTGGCCTGTGGGGTGAAATGTTCAACAATGAGTAAGCCCCCACCCTGGGAGCCGAGCCGGCAGGCCACACCCCATGTCCTAGAGAACTCCCTCCCCTGGGATCTCCCTCTAATCACCCATGGTATCAAAGGGGTCAGCCCAACTGTAGGCACAGAATGGATCCGCGTTTGCCTGTAAGACAGCTGAGGAGGGTAGAACAATTACTGACTTCCCTAAGGCTCGGGGATGGGCTTCTGGGCTCTTTGGTGCCACCTACATGCTACACCCCCAGCAGGAGCACTCTTCCCTCTGTCTTCCTCCTGGCTATGTCCACTCACTGTGTAGACCCCACTTCCTCCAGGAAGGCTTCCCTGATTCTACCTGTCTGGGTGAGATTTCCTTCTTGTGTCTGCTGACTTGGCCCCTGTGCACACAGCTCTGCATGGATACTTGATTACCTGTCTGAATCCCTGAGGGCACCCAGCCCGGGGCCTGGCACAGAGCTGACTCCTGTTACTCTGATGCATGGGGTATTTGTGCCCCGCCCCCCCCCCAAGTCCCCTTGCTGCAGTCTTAACCCTCAATGTCATAGTATCAGGAGGTGGAGGCTTTGGGAGGGAGTTATACCATGAGGATGGAGGCTTTATGGATGGGATCAGTGCTCTTGGAAAAAGGACCCCTTAGACCCCACGGCCTCCTTCCGCCACGTGAGGGCAGCGATCTGCGGACCCGGAAGAAGGTCCCCACCAGACTGGACCGGCCCCCCTGGTCTGGGAGAAGTACACGCCTGTGGTTTATAAGCCACTCTGGCCATGGTACTGTGACAGCAGCCAGCATTGAATTGCTAACCTAAAAATGTATCTCAATTTCCACTCTCAAAGATGTGCTGTGTCTTTGCTTCTGGTTGAAAATTCCGCCCCTGCTTTGCAATGCAGGAAAACCAATTTCTATAAAACATGAGAAAGGGGAGAGCTTAAGAAAAAAAAATGCTGCCCTCTGCCTCTCCCCAGCTCGGCTTTGCGGTGGGCAGGAAGCTTGTGGTATAGACAGGAGACAGGATTGCTTCCCCCCCCCCCAGTCTTACTACTACTCCTCCCCCTTCATCATCGGGCCCACCATCATGTCTCCTCCCGGGCCAGTGGGTGAGGGATGGGGAGAAAGGACAGAGGAGAGGGAAGGACAGATGTTAGCGGAAGGACACTTCCTCTTTGTCAGGTGTGTTGCAAGCCGGCTCTGCTCCCTCTGGGGCTGGGAGGTGTTCAAAGCTGAGAGTCCTTCTCTAATGGGCAAGAGTGGGTTCTTAGCAGACCCGGTCGGTGGGCGGACTCTTGCAGTCCCCTCCGCCAAGAACGTGTGCTTGTTCCCCTCTGCCGAGGCTTGTCCAAGATGGCTGCCTCTGGGAGCAAAGCCAAAACAGATCTGTCTCGGACCAAAAAGGAGGCCCAAGGAGATGAGAGTGCTGGGGAGTGACACCCAGAACGTGAAGGCAAAGGCCTGAAGTGGGAGTGTGTTGGGTGCGACAGCAAGGAGCGCCCCAGGGCTGCAGACCAGCTGGGGCTGGAGCACGCAGGGCCTTGGCTTTGTTCTCTGTGGGAGGGAAGGGAAGCCGTGGGAGGCCTCTGATCAGAGGAGTGAGGTGATCCAACTTTGCGCAAGAGCACAGGCTGAGCATACGGAGAGGAGTGGGGCTCCTGCAGCCTCCAGATGAACACAGACCCGGGAGGTAGAACTGGAGGTTGTGAGAGGAGGGTTCAGGATATTTTGAAGGTAGGGCCGAAAGGAACCCCAGAGCTTCTCCTGGAGAGGAGAATCGAGGCTGCCTTCACAGGCTGGACCTTCACAACTCGAGGAAGGAGTCTCTCTGAGGAAGACTGCCTGTTAGGGATAAGGATGGAATGGGGGGTTGGTTTGGACTTGCTAACGGCGAGATCCTATGAGGGAGCTAACTGGCGAAGCCAAGCAAGCAGCCAGGTGCCCTAACTGGAGCTCAGGAGAGGGCCAGCCGGGACAAGTGCCAGCATGGCACTAACCACTCCGGGGTACCCAAACGTTATAATGGCGGTTTTGTGGTTTGAGCAAGAACATGCAAAAACGCAGGTGTCTGTGGCCAGTGAACTTCTCTGTGAAACAACGCTCACCCAGCTACAAGCCGGGAACACCTGTCACTGTCTGTTAGCTGCTACCACATGCGCAAGGCAGGGCTTCCTTCTGTACCAGGTGAAGTGACTTCAACTCTTTCATGCACCTGCTTAATTTACCAGTTGCCATCGCAACGCCACTTTCAAAATAAACAGTGTATTTTGCTAAGTTCAGGGCCCCCAACATATTTCCAAGTGCCCTTAATTCAATATGGATGTGCACTTATATTGTGGCAGATGTGTTGGACATTTAAAGGGCAGAAAGGAGGAAAATAGACATGTGTTGAGTTCCTGTAGAGATAAACAACCTTAAGGTTATTTATAACACGCACCTGCTTTGTGTAAGGCAAGTGGAACCAGAGAAGGATCGTTCTGTGATGAGGAGTAGACAGATACAAGAGGGGAGAGATGGATGCTGCACCTAAGAAAAATGACAGAGACCCAGAAGAGAGGCCCCCGGACTGGAGGGCTCCTGGAAGAGCAGGAGATGGAGGTGGGTGGGTGGTGCCAGGACAGGGAACAAGGCAGAGAGCCTAGGAAGATTGCTGTAAGGAGAGTTGGGGCCAAGGGCTCAGAGCCACTTAAAGTGGGGGCCAGGAGGTGTTGCTCTTGTGGGTGAGGTGGGATTCCCTCTGGGCCTCCACGTGGAATCTGCAATGATTTTCTTCCCACAGGAAGCTGAGCTTGTACAGTGTGCGGAGATGGGTTTCGAGGGGCGAGCAGGTGGCCCAGGATCATAGGCTGGGCTGTGAGACCTAGGTCTCTGCCAGCGAGTGCTTGATCATTCGTTCTCAGAACTCCAGAACAGAAAATGTGCTCCTTCCTGATAACACCTGGACAGGACAATTGTACACGTCTGGGTGGGGAAGCGTTGGGGGCGGATCGTTAACCAAGAGGGCAGAAACCCCACCCACCTGCTCCCCAGCCCTGGTGCTCCCTCTCCGTGGGCCAGAATCTGCTGATGGTGGAAAGAGCTCTTCAGGACTTGTTTTAGAAGGCATCAGAGCACAAAACAAATGTCAGTGCAGGTTCAATTATTTCTTTGTAGAAAATGTGAATTATATCTGACCCAACTGGTGGAACAAATCCTCTCATGTTCAGTTGTATTGGGAAAGACTATTTGCTTTAAGAAGTAAACCAGGGCATTTGGCATAGCAGTTAGAACATGGTTTAGGGTGCCCAGACCCCATCATTCTACATTCCTGGTACTGTGCACCCTGGGAGGCAGGAAACAATGGCTCAAGTACATGGGTCCCTGCCACCCACGGAGATGGGCGGGTGCAAGAACCTGAACTGGGTTCCAAACTCCTGGCTTCAGCTTGGACAAGCCCTGGCTGTTGTGGGCTTTTGGGTAGTGAACAGGCAGATGGAAGATCTCTATCTCTCTGCCTTTCAAATAAATAAATATACATCAATACTTTTTTTAAAAAAATTAAGTGACCATAACATTTCAGTGGCCTTGAGTGATGTAAGTTGACTTGTCGCTCCTCTGCCAGGCTTGCTGTGGTGCACTGGTGAGTGCATGACTTTCTTCCACAAACGTGGTGATCCAGGCATCCAGGATCTTCCCATCGTGTGGACCTGCCATCCATAGGGCCTCACAGTCTTCTATACCCATCAGCAGAGCTGAAGAGAGGACATGGAGGGGCCGGCGTTGTGCTACAGCAGGTTAAGCTGCCACTTGCTGTGCTAACATTCCATATGGGCCCCAGTCCTGCTCCAGGTCTGAGCCAGCTCCCTACTAATGGCCTGGGAAAGCAGCAGAATATGGCCCAAGTGCTTGGGTCCCCTGCACCCACGTGGGAGACGCTAATGGAGCTCCAGGCTCCTAACTTAGGTCTGGCCCACCCCTGGCTATTATAGCTGTCTGGGGAGTGAACTAGTGGATGGAAGAGATATTCTCTCTCTCTCCCTCCCTACCTATCACTGCCAAATAAATTTTAAAAATCTTTAAAAAGACATAAAGAGAATATGTAAAGACCTGCCCACTTCTTAAAAGTCCCCTCCCAGAAATGCCATACCTCTTGTCTGCCCACATCCCACTGACAAGAGTGAATCACGTGACCACCTCTGGCCAGGAGGAAGGCTGGGAAGCACAACCCTTGTTCCTGCAGCAACAGCGGAACTCCACACTGTAGAAATGAGAGCTTAAATTTCTGGTAAATAGTCACCGAATTTAGGCCTGTTAATATGGGAGGATACTTCAAAATATTTGTGGCAAATGTAATTTAAAAGACCATGTTGGAGCAACAACTTTTGAAATTCATGAATAGTTTTTCATAATATGCATTTCTGTGGGGAGCAACTGGGAGCAACCCGGACTAGACTAAGTTACTGGAATTAAGACTTATTCTATGTATCTGCACTCCCACAATATGGCGCTGGGAGAGGAGGCAATAGCTTCTACCCAGCTGCCTCTCACCAACTTGACAAGCTGCAGGACCTGCTCCTGATTGGAGGAGAGCAGCGTACTCGGCGTGTGGGCAGCAGAGTTGGGATTGGTGGAGGAGGACTATAAAGGAGGAGAGAGACAACATGCACCAGGAACATCTAAGGGGAACATCTAAGGGGAACACCTGTGCAGCCCCCGAGAGAGCCGGCCGGCGGTGTGCCGCTCCCCTGCGGAAGTGGGGAATGTGGCAGGGGGAACCGCCCTTCCACGGAGGTGGAAGGGACAGTAGCCAACCCGGGAAGAACCAGCAGCAAACCCGGGGAGGGCCGAGCAGACAAAAGAACAGTGCAGGGTCCTGTGTCGTTCCTCCACGAAGAGGGGGAGCGACAATTTCCACAAACTTTTCCAAGAGCCTCACATATACATGCTGTTCAAAACTTCTTGCATCAAGACCTTTCTCTCTGTCTCTCTCTCTCACTGTCCACTCTGCCTGTCAAAAAAAAAAAAACTTCTTGCATCAAAATGATCTGATCTTTTTTTAAAAAAATTATTTTCATTTTATTTGAAAAGCAAAAAGAGACATCGTCCATCCCAAAATGCTTACAACAACCAGGGCTGGCCCAGGCTGAATCTAGAAGTCTGGAACTTAATCTGGCTTTCCCTTGGGGGTGGCAGAAACCCAAGGATTTGAACAGTTATCTGCTGCCTCCCAGGGTGTGCAGTGGCAGAGTGGCTCTCCTTGTAAAACCTCAGCTACTGACGTAGGCAGGCAAACCTTGCACAGGGCTCAAGAAGCACCAGGCCTGCTTCTGATCTGATTCCATACAGTTGTGGATCTGCTGGGCCAGTCACGCTGCTGGCCCGGGAATTCTTCAGGGAGTTTGTCCCACACCAAAACATGGAACCAGTTTCCAAGGTTCTTGCTTCACCCTTCACCCCTGCCAATCCGTGTAGTTCAACGCTGCTTGCTGGCTTTGGGGCTTCTGACACTTGGCCATTTTTCTTTAAAAAAAAAATTAGCAACTGGTTGCACATACATAGTGTCCTTGGAATGTCCCCCACTGAAGCAGAGGCTAATGGCTTGCACATTAGAAGGTGAGTGAATCAGGCAGTGAATTTAATACTTGTCCTATCCTACACCAAAGTGCATGCCAGGGACTAAAGGGGACAGGATGGTCCACAGTACAAGAGAACGAACCTGAAGCAGCTGAGTGAGAGATCATGGGAACAAGGGGACAGAGGCAGGCTCAGCGCCTCCAGCCTGGGAGGTGGGGTTGTTTCCGGTCTGGGCTTACACCACCGACTGCGGGCTCTGAGGCCGGCCTCGCCTCTGTCAGCTCACGGGTAACCTTCCCAGGAGGGAGAACCAGGTTGGCACAGAGAACCGGAACTCAGCAGGGGAAGGGGAGGGCCATCGGCCAGAACCCAAAGAAAGGGACACTCAGGGAAAAGCCCAGGAAAAGCGAACAGGAAAGTCTTCAGCCCAGAGACTAGAAGGAGAGGGCTGGGTATTGATTGTGAAGTGCAGGAGCCTCCGGCTTGCCAATGCTCTGTAGCCCGATGGGAGTAGTGGTTACCCGTGCACTCCTCCTCCGGAAGTCTCGTGCTAACCACGCCAGCGCTGACCCTGGACACGTGCAAGCCGAGTGAGGACACTGGGGGTCGTGCATCAGGGGCAAAGTCTGTGAGATGCCTGCCTCCTCCACGTCCCAAGGAGGCTGGCCTCTGAGCCCAGATCCAGCCCGGGGGGCAGCTGCTGTGGCAGGAGCATGATCTAAACCCAGACGGGCATCCACGGAGGTGGCTGTGCCACCGGCCCTGCTGTCACTCACACCTGCATTTCCTCATCTGTGCCCTGGGATGAGCCTGCCTCTTGGCACGGCTGCTCCGGGAGGGAAATGGAAGATAACTGCACGGGGGACTGCTATCCTCTGGACCACGTTGCGAGTCTGGCATTCCCACGAACAGCCTTTCTTAGGCGCCCCTCTCTGAAGATGGCTTCACGCTCCTTCAACATTCTGCTGGTCTATTTCAATCTCAGAACGTGTTGTCCTTGCCCTTGGAAACCCCAATGAGAGCTGAGGCTGTCGTGCAACCCCCGGGAGGGCCCATTTCACAGGAGAGTGACCTTCTTCCGTGGCACACGTAGATGAGGTGTAGCCATAGCAGCGAGGCCGGCGGGCTGGGGCCACGTTCTCATTGGCAGGCAGACTGTGTGTGCAAAGGCGCCACTTTGTGCCATTGCACCACGTGGAAGTGCACTCACTGCACTCAAGTAGAACAGCTCAAGAGGCCCCCAGTGAGGCCTGGAGACCTGGTTTGGGTTGGGGAGGGGGACAACCACAGGACAGAAAAAGCCGCTGGTGTCACACTCACCCCTGCCCTCAGAAAGGGACTTCCCTACACCCTTTTGGGCAATGATTAAAAAAAAAAAAAAAAGAATACTGGGACAGGTGCTTGACCTGGTGGTTAAGTGGACCCTTGGGATCCCATTTTCCAAGTGCCTGGTTCGAGTCCTGGCTCCTCCACTACCAGTCCAAATAATGTGCATTGTGGGAGGCAGCAGCTCAAGGGCTTGACCTACTGAGACTCAGATTGAGGTCTGGCCTCCTGGCTTCAGCCTGACCCAGCTCTGTCACTGCAGGCAATCAGGGAGCGAACTAGCAGATGGAATCAATCTCTCTCTCTCTTCCTCTCTTCCTGCCTCTCAAGTTTTAAAAAAAAAATTCTCAAAATAGACCAAGTTGCGGGAGAAAAGCAGCTCCCAGTATACTCCCCACCCGACAAATGTACCCAAATTAGGTACCACCTGCTGCCACCTAGCCTGGGGTCCTTGGCTCCAGCCTTGGCAGCACGGGTAGCAGGTGACACTGAATAGCATCACACTGCCCTTCAGACCACCTTAACCCCAGGCCTTTGAATGGGGGGTTGTACTTCCCAGCCCCTCCATCTGCACGAGCCTCAGGTCTCTCCTGGCTTGTACAACCAAAAAGAGACTTGGAAAACAGGTGTCTCCACACCAAGGCCAGATACGTAGGCCAGGTGTTGGCCAGCCTAAGAGAAAGACGTGGTGCTTATCAGGCACCGACTCTTAATTAGCGCTCAGCTGATCTCGAGACCATGTTAATGCTTCGGTCTCCACCCAGGAAGGAAACAGTTTTGCCTTTAAAAAGGAGGCAGGGTTGTGACAGCAGAGCGCTCGCTACTTTGCTATCTCGGGATCACAAATATTCCCACAGTGCTGCGCAGCCTGGTGGGGCTGGAAACTCCTCCCTGGAGGAGCTCGCCCAAGAGAATCGAGCTCTTGACTTTCTTAACCAAGATGTAAACATTTAAAAAGTCTCCAGCGTGTGTTTGCACTGCGCCCTGGGACGCGGGGTCACGGCCCTGACCCGTTGCATAACCTCTCTGAGGGCCAGCTCTAATCTTAGCACAATGGGTTTCCTTGGATCAAGGTGTCCTCTCTCCCTGAGTGTTTGCCTTTGCCTTGGCTGCCTGGCTGCCGGCTCCTGGCTGCCCCGACACACGGCTCCTGGTACGATCCGTCCCAGATGCCTTGAGATTGCGGTGGCTATTTGGGGGTTGTGGAACTTGTTGAACCCTGTGGCCCAAGCCTGTCTCTTAATTTCCCTGCCCTGAAACATTTCAGACTGAGGTGCAGTGTTTGGTCACTTGATCCGTCGGCCCCAGCCTCAGTTTCTTCATCTGTAAAAGGGGTGTTCTAATTCGGCGAGCTTTTGGACAACCCAAGGAAAACAAGCCAGGCAGAGGGAGAGCAGGGACTAGGGCTCAGAGGCCAGCAACGCTTGTGTTGGGGGGAAAGGGGGGTGCCGACCCGCCTTCCAGAATGAACTCCATTTTGCTCTAAGGTTTTTGGTTTGGTTTATTTTTTTTCCTCCTTCGAGTCTGTTCTCCTTCCAGAAACCTCGCTGGGTCACTCAGCCCGTCTGCCCCATTGCTCTCCAGCAGCCCGAGTTGTCCCAGGAAGAGACCGTGGCCCTCCTGCCTCCTCGGCCTCAGAATCCCTCCCATCATGGCTCCCAGGCTGCCTTCCTCCAGCTCAGGGCCTCGCCCTTCAGCCACCCTTGTCAAGTGAGAGTCCCCCTCCCATCCTGCCCCTCCCAGACCTGTTCTTGCCTGGGCGGGGGCTTCCTTTGGCCCAGAACCCACAGCCAAGCCCTGACTCTTGTGGGTGCAGGACAGGCCTTGGCTGTGGGCCGAGGACAGCAGGTCACACAGCCTTCCCGTGTGATGCGTGAAGCCCCAGTTGTGAACATAGTCCTGTTCTATGACAGTGATGACAAGCAAGGGCCAGCCCCAGGGGCTGGCTGTGCTGTTTCCAGCAGGCTGGCTTGGGAGTGGCTCCACTCCAGAGTCTCTGGGGGCCCTGGCTTCTCCTATAGGTCTTCCCAGTTAGGGCCCGTGTCTCTGCCACCTGCCTTTCCAGCTTGTAACAGACACCATGCGCACACGCGCACACACACACTTAGCCCAGTGCCTGTTCATCATAGGGCTTGGGAGATTTGCTGATGTTAGGGTCTTGGAGTTCTAGAATCCACAGGGTCAACTCCTTTTCCCTCCTGCCGGTCCAGGTGCCTGACGTTCCACCATTAGAGATTCATTCCTTTGGCCTCAACATTCTCTCAGGTCTTTAGTGAGTCCTGCTCTCCCAAGAAATTCTGTGTCGCCGGGGAAGGGAGGCTGTGGGTCCCCAGCACCAGGGTGGGCCCTGAGTCAGTAGCTCGGATGCTTTGAGAGAGAGAAGGCCCTGGAGAAGGGGAGGCAGAAAAGAGCTACGTGAGGCTGGTGACCCAGTCAGTGGGAGGACATGGCCAACAGCCCTCCATGGAAGCACATCACAGCCAGGGTGCCTGGCTGCAGCTGAGGTGGGAAATGTCTCTCGTTAACTGAGCATATGGTGGCAAGCCATCAAATCCCTGTCCCAACGGGGTTTAAAGCCCCCATCGCGGGAGGGCAGGGAGACCCCAGCAAAAATCATACTACTGAACATGTCATTGCAAACCAAGATGAGCGTCCTCAGGAAGATCTTCCCAGGACATAGCACCAAGCGAAAAACCGGCCAACACTGTGCGGCTGGGGAGGTTTGCTGAGGAAGTGATACTTGGGTTGACCCTAATGAAGCAGAATTAGCTACAGAGAGGGAGGAGAGGTGGCATTCTAGGAAAAGGGAACTGCACGTGTAAAGGCCCTGTGGTGGCAAGGAGCCACCCAATCCTACCATTGTGGATTGTCCTGACCTTTAACCTTCAGTAACCTCTGAACTTGAAATGTTCCCTGCTAAAAATGTACTTCCCCTTCCCCTTCCATGTACTCCTGCACTCAGCACCCAGCCCCGCAGAGGTGAGGTGCTCAGGAGAAAGCCTTAAAAAAAATAAATAAATAAAACTTGCAGACAGCAGCTAGGACAGCCATTTCCTGTTTGGTGTCGCTCACCACAAGCCTTCCTAGCCAAATAAATCAGCACAGGAAAACATTTTGGAGAAGGGTGTGGAAGAGGCTGGGTGGTGGGGGGAGGGGATCCCATCTGCTTTTCAGAGAACTGCAGGGTCCTGGCCCAGCCCCCCACCCACCCAAGGGCTGCTGACCTGAGGACATTTAGTGCTGCCCCTGCTTTTTGTTTTGTTTTGTTTTTTGAAGAACTATTTTATTTATTTGAAAGAGTTACAGAGAGGTAGAGCCAGAGAGAGAGAGAGAGAGAGAGAGAGAGAGAGAGATCTTCCATTCCTCTGGTTCACTCCCCAAATGACAGCAACAGCCAGAGCTGAGCTGATCCGAAGCCAGGAGCTTCTGCCGGGTCTCCCATGTGGGTGCAGGGGCCCAAGGACTTGGGCCATCTTCTACTACTTTCCCAGGCCACAGCAGAGAGCTGGATCAGAAGAGGAGCTGCTAGCCCTTGAATCTGCAGTCATGGGATGGGATGCTGGCACCGCAGGCTGGGGCTTTAACCCGCTGCACCACAGCACTGCCCCCCCCCCTTCATCTGCAGGGGTCTGAGGCCCGCGGAACGGAATGGATTGGGTTAGATTGGGTTAGCGGCGGCGCTGGGGCTCGTCCAGGGTTGTGTGCCGGCCTCTCTCCCTCTGGCCACACCTGCCGCTTTATTCTATCAGACAAGGACCTGTAGGGCTGCAGTGGCCCGCTACAGTCACTGGAGCTAAAGCTTCATTTCGCCACGAGCGCAGGAGCCCAGGGTCCCTGGGACGTGGAAAGGAGGAGCAGGAAAAGGAGGGCAGACAGCGTGTGCTCGACACTCTAGTTTGGCCATGACCCTGGGAGACGAGATCCCGCGCCCCCATCTGATGGGGGAGGCACCAGAGCCTCTGCCACAGGGCTTCCCCCAGGTCACTCAGCTAGCACGCAGCAGAGCTGAGGCTTGAACCCGGGCTAGTTTGAGGTGCAGTACTTTGTCCTCCTTTCCCCATCCATATCCAGCAGAATATTTCCATTTAGAGGCCTCAGGGTCCCCAACCCTCACTGATCCCCAACAGGTCCCCAGCTAGAGCCCTCACTGCACAAACGGCTACTCACACCCGAGGATTGACGCGCGGTGCCGCCCAGCTCCGTCCTGACCCCTGGAGGAGAGCAGCCCTGTTCCAGACGCTGGCCGGGCGTCCAAATACTTGAGCTGGCGCTAGATCCTCCTTCCTTGAGGGTGTGTGCAAGATGTTTTTGGCTTTGTTTTGCTTGGGAAGTCAGAGAATTCCCAAACTCAGACACAAAGCCAGCATTGCACACACACTGTTCAGTATGATTTTGTTCTAGAATTGTCTGCTGGATGACTCGCTCCAGGTAACAGACAAGCAGGTTGCAAGGGCCGCCCACCTGGCATTCAGGCCTGGGAGGGCGTGGCCAGACAAAGACAGTCTTGGAGCAAGGTAACAGCCAAGGCGTTTCCAACCTGTGCTCCCGGGGCGGTGCTGTGGACGGTTGGTAGCATTCAGAGCCGCCCAGGGACCAGGGCAGAGGTGACTGCGTGTCCTCCAATACCTGCGCTCTTCCTCTCCCACTATAATAGAGCTCCCAGATTTCAGCTGAACACGTATCTGCCCAGTTAGAAACCTCTCCCATCCTCCCTTGCATCTGCAATGAACATTTCACTGAGAGCTGAACGCTGGGATGTGAACAGAAATGAGGTATTTCTTCGTTTAAACAAAGAAGCCTGTGCTTGACAAGCTTTTTCTCCTTTCTGCTGGCTGGGATGGAAATGTGATGACAAGAGCAGGAGCAGCCTCTTTGGACCCTCTCAGGCCTTCTGTTAGTAAGAAAAAATTTTCATCATGTTCGAGCCACTGTATTTTTGGGTCTTTGATCCAGCTCCTTAGACTGACTCCTAAGTAATTTATATACCATAAACGTAATAAATCTAAGTGGAATATATAGCATGCAGCATTTTCAAACATATATGACCTTAATACCTAATTTTCAGAGTAGATTAGGACTGTGCTCCTAACTTGGGAAACTCTAAAAACAGGTTTTCCGACATTTCCAGAAGCCCAAGCTGTGACTCAATCCTCAGCCCACTTATCCCTAAGTCGTTATTCACAGAGGTTCACACAGCACGAACTACCCTCCCACGCACTGACATAAAAGAACCCGTTTCTGGGGGCCCGGTGCTGTGTTGTATTGGGTAAAGCCGCTGCCTGCAGTGCCAGCATCCTATATGGGCACCGGTTTGAGTCCCAGCTGCTCCACTTCTGATCCAGCTCTCTGCTATGGGCTGGGAAAGCAGCAGCAGATGGCCCAAGTGCTTGGGCCCCTGCACCCACGTGGGAGACCCAGAGGAGGCTCCTGGCTCCTGGCTTTGGATCGGTGCAGCTCCAGCTGTTGTGGCCAATCGGATAGTGAACCAGCAGATGGAGGATCTCTCTCCCTGCCTCTCCTTCTCTGTGTAACTCTGACTTTCAAATAAATAAATAAATCTTAAAAAAAAAAAAAAAAAGAACCCGTTTCTCCGTTTCTTTTCCCCAAGCCTCTGGCCTTATCCTCCCCAGGCCACACAGCTGCACACACTCCACGTCTCACTTTGGGAGTCCAGACCTCAGGAGCTCACAGAGAAAGAGCTGCCGAAGGCAGTTAGATCCTCAGTTCCAGAAGAGGCGTGGAATAAAGGCGACAGTGACGGTGAAGAGCCAGTAATGAAAAAAAGCTCATCAAAAGCAGAACAAATCAGAACCACATCCAGGTAATGGGAAAATCCAGCTTAGAAAACAAGTCAAGGAAAAACTAGGCACTTAGCACAGCAGTTACGACGCAGCTTGGGACGCCTGCGATCCCTTATTGGACTGCCTGGGTTCAAGTCCCAGCTCCGCTTCCGATCCCAGCTCCCTGCTAATGCTTACCCTGAAAACAGTTCCATTTCTTTTTACTTTTTTTTTTTTTTTTTTTTGACAGGCAGAGTGGACAGTGAGAGAGAGAGACAGAGAGAAAGGTCTTCCTTTGCCGTTGGTTCACCCTCCAATGGCCGCCGCGGCCGGCGCACTGCAGCCGGTGCACCGCGCTGATCTGATGGCAGGAGCCAGGTGCTTCTCCTGGTCTCCCATGGGGTGCAGGGCCCAAGCACTTGGGCCATCCTCCACTGCACTCCCTGGCCACAGCAGAGAGCTGGCCTGGAAGAGGGGCAACCGGGACAGAATCTGGTGCCCCGACCGGGACTAGAACCCAGTGTGCCGGCGCTGCAAGGCGGAGGATTAGCCTAGTGAGCCGCGGCGCTGGCCTATTTTTACTTTTTAAAGAAAGGTCTTTGGCCGGTGCTGCAGCGCCAGCATCCCATATGGGCGCTGGTTCAAGTCATGACTGCTCCGCTTCCAATTCAGCTTCCTGCTAATGCCAGCAGAGGATGGCTCAAGTGCTTGGGCTCCTGCACCCACATGGGAGACCTGGAAGAGGCTCCTGGCTTTGGATCGGCCCAGCTCTGGCCATTGCAGCCATTTGGGGAGTGAACCAGCAGATGGAATATCCCTTCCTCTTCCTCTTCCTCTCTCTCTCTCCCCACTCTCTGTAACTTTTAGTAGGGAAAGAGAGGCGGGGGGGGGGGGGAGAGATCTTCCATCTGCTGGTTGACTCCCCAAATAGCCACAGTGGCCAGGACTGGGCCAGGATGAAACAGGAGCCAGGATCTTCATCTGCATCTCCTACATAGGTGGCAGGGGCCCAAACACTTGGCCCATCTTCCACTGCTTCCCCAGGCCATTAGCGAGCTGGATTGAAAGTGGAGCAGCTGGGCTTTGAGCCTACACCCATTCGGGATGCTGGTGCCACAAATGGCGGCTTCACCTGCTACACCACAAGGCCAGTCCCATAGTTCCATTTATAATAGTATCAAAACAAATAGGAATAAACTAAACAAAAGTCATGCAAGATTTATACTGTGAAAACTACAAAACACAGATGAAAGAAATGTTAAAAGACCTAGGTAAACTGAAAGGCATGCATGTTCATGAATTCCAAGGAAGACCAGGTAGTTAAGACAGCAACTGTCCCTCTCTGCTCTGTAAATTCGGGGCAATCCCTGTGAAAATCCCAGCTATGCTTGTTTGCTGAAATTGACAAGCAGATAGTAAAATGGACATGGAAATATAAGAGACCCAGGACAACCAAAACAATCTTGCAAAAGAAGGATAAAGTCAAAAAAGACTCACACGTTCCAGTTCCAAACTTACTACGAAGCTATAGTCACCGATATCATGAGATGCTGGAATAAAAACGGACACGAGGATCAGTGGGATAGAACTGAGAATCCGCTGAGAAACACATATTGTGGTCCACTGATTTTCATCAAGGGCACTAACACAATGGAGCACCCGAAAACACAGATCAATGCCCGAAAACACAGATCAAGCACAGCCGTTAGCGTTCAAAAAAACAAGCTTGTGAGTACGGTCACGCGTCACTTAATAACGGCCACGTTCTGAGCAGCTCATGGGCAGAGGATTTCGTGGTGTGCACACCGTGGACTGTTCTGACCCCCAAACCTACAAGGTAGATGGCAACAGCTGGACAGGGTCTAGTGATGCAGCCGAGAGACACAGTAAACACGAGATGTTCGAGGCTGCTACTCGCGTAACACTGCATACTTAAAAAAAAAAATATTTTATTTATTTGAAAGAGTTACAGAGAGAGGTAGAGCCAGAGAGAGGGGTCTTCCATCCACAGGTTCATTTCCAAAATTACTGCAACAGCCAGAGCTGAGTGATCTGGAGCCAGGAGCTTCCTCCAGGTCTCCCAGGCAGGTGCAGGGGCCCAAGCACTTGCATCATCTACTGCTTTCCCAGGCCATAGCAGAGAGCTGGGGAGCAGCTGGGACTAGAACTGGTGCCCATATGGGATGCCAGCACTGCAGGCGGCGGCTTTACCCACTACACCACGGCGCCGGCACATACTGTTTTACAGTCAACTGTCTTTTTATGCAGATAGGAGCACACTCTAAAATAAGTATAGTTAAGTCAGGAACACAGTCCTTTATTGTCATCATCAAGTATTATGAGCTGCACATAATTACAAGTGCTATATTTATAGGACTGGCAGGACAGGAGGTTTGTTTACCGCAGCATCATCACCAACATCATCGCAGGATAATTCTACCATGGCTGCAGTGTCATTTCAGTTCCATCATCTTCTAGGGTGGCCGCTCTATATGCAGCCATTGTCCATAGCAATGCTGACATGCAGCAGGTGGCTGTACTTATGTCTTGGATCACAGTTTTTAAATAGCTTTATAATGAATAAGAAATTTAGGGCTGGAGTTGTGCACAGGGGGATAAGGCACCACGTACAACACCAGTATCCCGTTAGGGCACTGGTTTGAGTCCCAGTTTCTCCACTTCCAATCAAGCTCCTTGTTAATACACCTGAGGAAGCAGTAGAAGATAGCTCCTGGCTCCTGGCTTCAGCCTGGCCCAGCCACTGCTATGGTGGCCATGGAGTGAACCAGCAGATACAAGATCAATCTCTCTCTCCCCCTCCCTCCCCTCTCTGTATTGCAGCCTTTCAAATTAAAAAAAAAAAAAAAAAAAAAAAAAAAAAGTATGCCATTTGGTTCAGAGAAGGTTTTAAAGCAAGAAAGTATAAATAAGAAAGTCATGAATTTTTCTGTTTCCCTGTGTCCCTGGCTACTGTGTGAAAGCCTTGCCTCTGGACCCCTGGGCTCCACCGAAGTTGCCTGCACACTGGCATCAAGGCCAGCACATTGAACACATCGAATCTCCCATAGTGCACAGATCTTACAACAGCACTGTCACCTTTACCTGCTCCAGCTGCCCCACTTTTCTTTATCCTGGATTTCCAATTCTACTGGTTTTTCCCTTAATTTATAGTAACAGTCCATGGTGCTTGCAAAGTGCCAAGACATGAGAAGGAGGGCAGAGAATGCTAACTGCTGTCAAAGCCATGATCCTTACATTAAAACTTCCCAGGCATTAGTCCCTGGCCGCACTGCCCTGCAGAGCACTGAGTGAGCGTGGCAGAAGGTTCCAGAAGTCCCCCCACCTTCCTGTCTGGCGCAGTCAGGCAGCACCAGGGCCTCAGTGGGGGTCTAGAGGCCTGGAATTCCTGGTGGCTAAGGCGGCTGTGTCCCGTCTCAGAGTACCTGGGTGATTCCGAGCTCTGGCTCCTGGCTCCCGCTCCTGCTAATGCAGAGCCCAGGAGGCAGCCGGGATGGCTCAAGTGATTGGCTGCCTGTCACCCACAGGGGACCCCTGGGTTGAGTTCCCAGTTTCAGCCCAGCAGCCTTGGCCGTGATGGACATCTGGGGAGTGAACAGTGGATGCAAGCACATGTGCACACGCTCTCTCTCAAATAAATACATTTTAAACATGACCTTTAAGAGAATATTATTTAAATTGAAATATAATGGGAAAAATGAAGAAAAAGAAAAGGAAGCTTACAAAATAGATTCCAGTTCAAATTTTATTTGTATACAAAAATATATTATAATGGGAAAAGCATATTACTATTTCCAACTATATATAATTAATTACAAATATTTCCATAAAAGCACTTTAAATTACAGGAAAGCCATGTTTTAAAACACAACATTAGCGTGGATCATTTGTCCTAACTCGCTGCAAGCAGGTAAACAAAGTCAGTTTCACTGTCTAAATTGCCAAGAGGTGTGCCCCAGGGCTGACTTGTAGGCGAGCTTGAGAAGGGCCAGGTGGTGGGTGAGGGCTCCTCTCCGTCCCCTCCGCAGCTGGCTTTTCCAGGTCCTCCGAGCTTCCTGAAGCTTCTGCAGGATGCAAGGCCCAGAACGCCCTGCCTCACATGCCTGTACATGGGAGACAGGGCAAGTTATCCACTTAGAGAAGGTCACGGTCTAGGCTAAACCACATCACAGCCCCACAGCTAGCGGCAGCCTCCCACGCAACGTGTGCCTGCGAGGTAGGATGACTGGGTGGCCAGCGGCAACTCCGTGACGTGGCTGGACTTGTTCCGTGGGTCTGACACAAACTGGGCTGCGGCTGTACTCATCTCTGTCAAAACAGGCCCAGGACCTCTGCTGTAGCGTGGTACAGCGTGTAAGACGGGGAGGTAACAAAATTTCAGGTACACGGAGATGATACAAGGACTATGCCTGATATTTAGGTTTGCCTGAGAGAGTGTTAAGAGCAGAGTTATTCTTGAATAGGCACCGTTGGATCTACTCTGATTTACCCGGCTACTGAGCGGTGCATTGCACAGCGTCTTTCTGATGCGAAATCAACCCTTTCCCTGAAAGATCAAGGAGCGGCAGCTCCAGCTGGTTGTCCCAGCTCTTGCAGCCCTATCGTACGGAAGTAGAACATGCAAATCCACAGTGCGCGTCCCTTCCATTCCTCCCCTCCACACCCCCCACTGTAACTGTGACCTGATAGCTTCAGTTCCCGGCATTTTGGGTCACCCGGTATAGGTCACCATCAGTGTTAGGCCCAAATGGGAAGCAAGAAATTGCATATGTAATCCAGGCCGTTCAGTATGGGTGGTATGGGTCTTTGGCAGCAAGATCTCCCCCAGCCAACACCCAACTCTTAGACCTCCCCAAGCCCCTGGATCTAACCTGGGGAAAGCACTCTGGCCCCTGGGAGGGAAGCCCCTGGCTTGCTGGAGTCGGGCAAATGTGGTCGGTGGGCTCACTTCATCTCTGAGAAGCCTGGCAGGCCGCCACCACGGGAAAGCTCCAACCTTGCTCACTCTCCATCTCAAACAAAGCGCCATTGTTCACTGGTGACCTGTTCTCCCTGCTCAGAAAGGCGCGCGGTCTACTTTAAGGCAAGCTTATCCTCAGAGTTTCTCCCCCAGCCGCTGGGGTCCTGTTTCTCAGCCTAAAGAAGCCCTGTGATGCAACTTCCTGCCCCGGGCGAGCTGGGAAACTTGAGAGCACTTCATCAGAGGTGTCAGGTCGTTTTCTGTTTGATTTTTTTAATGCTGGGCGTGTACTCACTTGCTAGTGTTCTGTCAAGATCAGCAATGAAGTCTTCTAGCTCTTTTGTGTCTCCCAGTTTGGCTGTAACACAGGAGAAGGAGTTCAGTGTCCGTATCAGTGACGGTGGCGGGTGAATGGATTACTTCCTCTCGGCACCTCTGTCTACAGAGGTTTTTCTGAAGAGTGCCCCCTGCCCTTCCTCAGGGTCTGCTCCCGGGTTTAGTTGCAGCAAACTCAGAAATTGACTCCTGAAGACCCCATCTCAAGCCCTCTCCCATCACCACCCTCTTCCACTGCCTTGCCTGGAAGAAGAATCTCCCTTGGCTCTGTTACAAGCTTGGGGAGGGCTGGGGGGATAGAAAGTTGCAATTGCCTAGGACTTGAGTTATCAGTAAAAACCAGCCAGAGAGCAGGGCGGGGTGTGGAATGGACACACCTGCTTTCTGACACAGGCTTGCTTCTGCTTTCACCGCAGGGTAGCAGAGTGGCCCCCAGAACTCCTCCACTGAAATGCCCCAAGAGCTACTGTTGCCGGTGAGAGGAAGGTGGCAGAGGCTGGGGGCCTGCCAGCACAGGTATTGAATCCAGCTCCTGATTGTGATCTCTCTATAGCTTTGTATCAGGCTCTTTTCTTGTAGCTTGTCATTGTGTGCCTTCCCTGAATTGCACTGCTGGATGGGCTCACAAATTCACCTCTGCCAACTATAAATAGCCCATTGTTCTGAGCTTTTCAAGTTATTTCAACCCCCCAAGCTTTTTCCCCCTCCTTAATGCCTGTGTCTTGAGGATCAGGTAGAAAAATCCGGGCACATTCTAAGGCACTTTGTCAGCTGCTCTCCCAGAATTCCAGAGCTCACGGCAGGCTCCCCGGGGGCTGCTAATGGGGCTGAGTTGAGAAGGGAATGTAAAATGTGTCTTTTGAGAGAAACAGAAGTTCTGTCTCAACACCAGAGTGAGAAAAGTGATGGGATCTTCGTATTTCCATTTTTCTTGCATTCTACAACTATTTTCAGCAAGTGTAACTTTTTTAAGGAAAAAAGTCTCCTTTTGTTTTCAAAAGGGCGCCTGTCCAGAACAACAGAACATTCGGCTCTCTTGCTGGAGAGGCTTTGCCAGTTTCAAAAAATAAGAAACTGCTCATGCATCATTAAAAACTTTTTAGGTCTATTAATATCACAGCAGAGACAAGTGGGAGCTGCTATTCTGAATTACGTTAGGTCACTGCTTGTCTCATAATGAACACCCCATTTAATTGCTAAATTGGTCATCTGAAAGCACTGGCTTAATAGTTAATGCAATTAAAAAAAAAAAAAAAAAGCAAGACTGAACAGCTTGCTTTAAATTCTAGAACCAATCAGCCTGGGAGGAGACTCATGAGAAACACTGGCATTTGGCACAGTGGTGACTGCAACACACGAGAAAGAACAGTCTACAGTCTGCAAGTTGGCCTTTTCCCTGGGGATCCAGGCTTTCTGTCCCCCAAGCAATCTGATTTCATTTTCACAGTGGTCAGAATCCTGAGAAATAACAAGTTCTCATCTAACTGGTTTGCACATTTGGGAAAGGCTGGCCAGGAATAAAAGGAAAGGAATAAATTTTTAAAAAAGGCAAAAAAGGAAAGTCACACTGCAACCACGGAGCTTACCTTTCCGCGGAGGGACAGTGGGGGAGAGCAGAGCAGGGCCAGGGTCTGTTGGGGAATTCAGTTTTTCATCGCTGAAGCTGAAGCTGTTCCTGTACAGCGAATCAGCACCTTTTGGGGAAAGACACCACGGTCGTTAGAAAGGACACTCGTGAGACTACCCACTCAGCAGTCCACAGGCAGCCGAGTGCCAGCGGCAGAGCCCTAAGATAAGCCAAAGCGGGACATCCAGAGTGAGGGAAGCCTTTCAGGCTCCAAACTGTGTATGTCTGCCTCCAAATGACTTGAGACTGGGGTGTGTGTGCATCGCATGCATGCGAGTGTCTCTGGTCAAGCACCCCAGAGGTCCTGGCTGCCCTATAAAAGGAAGGGTGTGAGGGCCACCATGGCCAGCACAGCCCCCTGCTGACACACAGGAGCCTGCCAGCCAGGCGTCTCAAGTGCAGCTAAGCCAACTCGCGGCTGCTGAGGGGCAGTGGGAGATGTGTTTGAGATTTTATTTTTATTTTTCTAATTTTTACAAGTTATTTATTTTCATTTATGTGAAAGGTAAAGAGACAGAGATCTGCCATCTGCTGGTTCACTTCCCCAAATGTCTGCAACAGCCAGGACTGAGCCAGGCTGAAGCCAGGAGCCTGGAATGCACTGTGGGTCTCCCACGTGGGTTGGCAGCGACCCAAGCACGTGACCCAAGCACACCTGCTGCCTTCTCAGGGTGAGCAGGAGCAGGAGCAGGGACTTGAACTAAGGCACCTGGCTATGGGATACAGGCATCCCAGGCAGTGTTTTCATCACCAAATGCCCACCCTAACATAAGGAATCCTCCATCATGAAAAATGTCCCTCTTGTTCTAAAATAAAGCACAAGGTTGTAGCCCGGAACTTAACAATCCTCCCACTCTGCTCTCCGGACCTCAGCTTACCCTTCATTAAAATGGGCAAGTGGACTAAATAATCCTTAAAATCCCTTCCAGCTCTGAAGTTCTGAGATTCTTTTTCTCTAAGTCCTACCAAAGGGGAGGAAACCAACCCAAGGCCAGCCCAGCTGTGCATCTGTGATGCAGAGAGGAGCTGCTGGCGGAGCAGCACCGCATTCAAAGGGCCCAAAGGCAGGGCAGGCAGCGGAAGCAGGATGTGGCCACGGAGGTTGCGAGGCAACAGCCTTCCTCCCTTAAACAGATCACAAAGGCAGCTGCAGTCATGGCAGAGATGAGCTCTGGAAAGCTCTACAGGTGAATGACGACGGTGTGGCTGGGCCCCCACTTCTTGGGGTTCTCTGAAGTCCATTGCTTCCAGCTCAGCAGAAGGCAAAAACGTGGCTCTTTGGTCTCCTGAACTCTAAATGAACTTGCCCAAGTTACAAAAGCCACCTGCACCCTGTATAATAAGCAGCAGGGTCTTAAAAAAATTATTTATTTGAAAGGCAGAGCTACAGAGAGGGAAAGGCAGAGGGAGAGAAGTCTTTCATCTGCTGGTTCACTCCCCAAATGTCTGCAATGGCCAGGACTGGGCCAGACCGAAGCCAGGAGCTTTATCCAGGTCTCCCACATGGGTGCAGGGACCAAAGCACTTGGCCATTTTCCACTGCATTCCCAGGCACATTAACAGGGAGCTGGATCAGAAGTAGAGCAACTGGGACTCAAACCAGTGCTCTTATGGGATGCCAGCACTGCAGGTGGTGGCTTTAACTGCTGTGCCACAGCACCGGCCTCCAGCAGGGTGTATAGAGAAATGCTGAGCGCCGTCAGGGACGTCCCTTGTGGGGCCCCACCGTGCCGGTCCCTGAGGAGTGTTGTGATAAAGAAACCAGCGTGGCCCTGCTGTCCGGGAGCACTTGGCAATGGGACCCTTTCTTGCAGGTGTCCTGTTGGCATTTTTGAAGATGCTTTGCCTCTGCTCACCTTAACTCAGGAAGCCTTCGGCTGGGTCTGTGGGTGGGACCTCCCCCAGAGACGCAGTGTGGGCTTGGTCAAGGAAAGATGTCTCCCTTCCACCCGGGACCGTGGCCAGGCAGTAACCACAGGAATCGCCGTGAATGAGGAGGTGCGATAAGGAGTGGGAAAACCACAGAGTGTCGGGCAGGCTGCCTGCAAGCCAGAAGGAAGGGCCACGCCCCTGGCACCTTATCTTTGGCTCTGAAGGACACCGGGAGCATAGGCCCCACCCCCATAGCCGGAGTGGCAGTGCCAAGATGCACAGCTCTGGCCTCTATCTCCCAAAGACAGCTGGCACCTGAGAGCCAGCTCCGATGCCACACCTCACTGCACCTTGCTCTGGCTTCACGTGTGCCCCACCCCAGCTGTTCAGCAATTTGACAGCCACGCGTGCTCATCCTTTGTTTATCTCCCAAGCATGTGGACCAAATACTAGTGAGTTTTCAAGGAAGGAGCAGTGTAGACCCAGAGAAGGCCCGCATAGGGTCTGGAGCTGTGGCACAGCAGGCAGAGCCGTCGCCTGTGATGCCAGCATCCCACATGGGAGCAGGTTCAGGTCCTGCCTGCTTCACTTCCAATCCATCTCTCTGTTAATGGCCTGGGAAAGCAGCAGAGGATGCCCCAAGATCTTAGGCCCCTGCCACCCACATGGGAGACTCAGATAAAGCTCCTGACTCCTGGCTTTGGCCTGGCCCAGTCCTAGCTGTTGTGGCCATCTGGGGAGTAAACCAGCAGATGGAAGGTATCTCTCTCTCTCTCTCTCTCTCTCCCCCCTTTGTGTGTGTGCGTGTGTAACTGACTTTCAAATAAATCAATCTTCGAAAAGAAAAGGCCCGTGAGAAGGAGGGTGGTAAGAAAAAGGAAAAAGCAAATCCAGCAGGGATTCCAGAAGAGCCCCAGGACACTCAGGTGGCTGGAGAAACTGTAGGAAATGAACAATCACCCGAGCTATCACCACAACCTAGCTTGATCCTGTGGAGCCTAAATGCCTCCCTCACGCAAGCATTTTCCCCAGTCTCAGAAAATAAAAGACAAACCGACCGCTCCCAGACAGATACACACAGTTGCAAAGCAAGCGATGAAGACATCAGAGGCTGTCTCTTATTGCTAAGGGACGCAGGCTACTCCCCCGAGGAGGGAAGGCGAGGGGACAAACACCAGTTACAGTATCTATATATAAACATGCGTACAGGGAGGCACACCAACACAGCTTCCACTCACTTGCCTCCTCCCCGCCCCCACCACACACACACACACACACACACACACACACCAGCCCACACCCTGGCTCACCGCCCTGTGCCTTCCACTGTCTCTTTCCATGAGGTGCACAGTCGGGGACAGACCCAACTGCAGGTTCTAAAATGTGCAACCTTCACCCACCAGAAGGAAATGAACCCGGGGCACGCCCCTTCTGCCACAGTGACAGTCTACGTGTGTCTTTATGGCACACGTGAGAGCAGCAAGCTCAGGAGCCCCCCGGACCAGGCTGCACAGCACAGGAGGCCAGGAGAGAGCTGTGCGTCCCTGTGCAAGTCCCTCAGCTCCTCTCCTGGCCCAGGGAGAACAGCCACTCAGGCCAGGCACTCGGTGTGCGATGCCCGGGGGTTTGCTCATGCATCCTGCAGTTCCCAGCAAGAGCAGGGGACAGCAGGCCCAGGAGAGAAAAGAGCATTATAGAAACACCAAGGACTCGAGACCCTGGGCCAGGTTTGCTCCCGTTCCTCACACGGCAGCACCATTCCGAGGTTCCTCTTCAGAGGCGCCCCAGAACACACCTCCCCAGAGTGAGCCCCAGCACAGGCACCCCACGCCCTAGGCTGCTCTGTTTCCGTTCCCCAGCAGAATGCCTGTCCACGAAACTGCGCTAAGATTGCACAGGGAGGGAACTTGTCCGCTTGGGGAAGTAGGGCCCCGCCTGCTGTCCTGTGCGCCTCCCTCGGATCCCTATTCCTTGCGAAGTGATGGCCAATTTGGCCAGAGAAATGATAGCAATGTGTCACCAGCTAAAAGCACGTTAACGTAGTACTGGCCACCCCAGTATCATAGTAGTGCTATTAATAGGAGCTTGGGGGACTCGTCACCGGTGGTGATTTGGGGAACCTGGGCAGGTGGGGAGGCTGGGTATTTTAGGGGCTGACAACCTGTCTTTCAAGCAGCTCACGTCCCATTTGGAAATGTCCTTGGCAATTCCCCCTTTAGTGTACGGCAGCCAGGAACCTCAAATTCTGGGACCAGGTTTTCTAAAACATCATCAAAAGGAATAAAAGCATATTAAACATGCAAGCTGCTAACTTTAGGAGCACTGACAGAGCTTGAGAAACTCTGCTAGAAAAACAGATACTTGTTTAAAAGGTGGGTATTTGTTTTGTTTTGTTTTTAGTCTGGAGGGTTGGGAGAAAGGTAATTTAGGGTTAGCACTGACATGTGCTACTCCAGGGGGAAGTAAAACCACAGACAGTAAACCTTGCCCAGAGCTCCTGTAAATATAGAACAATCCCACATGCTTAAAGCAAGCGAACTATAGTAATTCACTGAGAAAAAAACAAGCCCAGGGCCTGGGGTGGAGAGGCAGTGCACCCTCAGGATCTGTATGCCCACAGCCCCCCAGGGTGCAGGGAGGGAGACACAGCCTCTCTCCTCCCTTCCCCCACCATGGCCCATCTGGGACAGCTCCATCAGGCGTCACAGGGAGGCCTGTCACCTACTGGGAGTCCCAACACAGCCCCTGGGCACCCAGAGGGCTCCTCCCTGGCCTCATCCTCTCACAACGTGAGCAAGTGCAGGTCCCAGTCTCAGTGGCTCCCAGGCCACATCAGCCCCTGCCAAGCTCCCTGTCCTGCTGGTCCCCTGGGCCCATAGGTGTCCCTCTCTCAGGGCAGAGACACGCAGGTGTCCTAAGTCTTGCTCGTGCTGGCCCTGCCAGCTCCTCGTCCCCTAACGCGGTCCTAGCATCTCACAACAGCCCCGGCTCACACAGCAGACGGCAGACCTTCTCTGCTAAGTGGCAAGATAGCTCCCTGCCAAAGGAGAAACGCGTGTGAAGCTCCGTGACATCCAGATGAGTTCATACCGCTTTTTACCGTTTGAGTTAGTGTTACAAGCTTTTCAGAAAGCCAACCAGTAAACATTTATAAGAAACCATGATGTGTTTTTACAGTTTTGAAAATACTGAAAAAAAAATAAATTTTTAACAATAACTTCAAAACCAAGATATTCACCATTTCTAAAGCACCTCTGACTTTAAGTTTGGAAAACACTACTGGAGCTCTCAACTGCATTGCCCTTTTACCATGGAAGTGAAAATGAGGCCCGCTGAAGTGCCTGAAATTACCTGTCAGAATGCACGTGCACAATCTAACAACCTAGGTAGATCAACCACCCTATCAGAACAACTACCTATACAGTGACGATCCCTATAAAGATCAAGTACCACTGGCATGGCCGCCCTCATGTGAAGTCACCTGCAGGTGTTACGTTGGTCCTCTCCATGTCTTAGGAGGCCTCCCTGAGAAGGGGCGCTGGAAGGACCAATTCCTCACTAAATATCCGGTCTTCTTTTCTATCCAAGTAACCGGCCTCTTTGCATGGGAGAAGGAATACCCATTTTCCTGCTTTGAAAGCGAACAATCCCCATTTGTTTTTAATGAGAAATATAAATTTTCTTCTAAAATCAAGAACACTGTTTTTATCTACCTTGTAAAGCTGGCACACCTTCAGAGAGCTGGAGCTATAAAACAGAGTGCAAAAACCAGAGTAACATCCATAGCATTTAATGTCATGGCTCCCTGCATAGCACTTTCCTGCAAGGCACTGGCTCCACGCAACAGACCACAGTATATGCATTTTCAGGTTTTTCGAAAGCATAAAACAGAACAAATCCTTCCTTCCTGATCACGAGCTTACCCATGTTTCTAACAGCACTTTAAATAGCATCCTTTCAATTTTACAAGCTGGAGAAACTGAGGCCACCCAGGGCTCAGCCTGGGCTCCGCTGACCCTGCCAAATGACCACCACCTGGAAGAGAGACTGTCAAAACCAAGCAGCATCGATAAGCAAGCGGGAGACCCAGATCCATGGGACTTCAGTCCACTGCCGAGGCTCTGGTTCCCATTCGAGCCAACCATCCGTGGTGATAGAGCAAGGCCTTAGAGAGAGAGCCCACGTGCTGCAAGCTACTCTATCAGAAAAAAGGGGAGAGCGTCAACGATCTTAAAGCACTGTGCTAGGGATCGTAGGAGATACACGCTCCAGAAACAGCAGAGATCGCTAATAGTAGCAGCTAATAAGTCACCATACAATCACCATACTGCGGGCCTGGCAAAAGAGAGCTGCTGGTACTCTCATCACCGGGGAGTGTCTCCCTTTTCCATGTCAGTAGAATCGACGTCTCTCCTGCATGCTCCTCCACGGACAAATCAGCGTAACAAATGTCTACATGCAATTCCTGGCCACAGTCAGCGTATACGTATTACACGTCCTTAGGATATTACTATTTAGATACACACAGCTCCTGCCAAGACTCTACCCAGCCTTGTCAGAGGCAAGTTACATATTATAGCAAAGACGGGAGTCATCTGAGTCTTCTTTATACCTTACCCAGGACTTCTCTAACCACCAAACCAAGGGCTACTTTAACAGCTAACAACAAAAGCACAGAGAAAAATACGCACATACACCCTAAGAAAAACTGCAGATTCCATCTCCAATGTCTCCCTCTTTTACTGTTAGGAAGGCTTTTCTAGTGCCTTCTCTTTGAGGCCTCTGAAAACAGATGCCAGCTCTGAAATGCCAGCCAGTGGAAGCTGTGTTCAGCCAGGAATGGGTGAGCTCGGGGCCGTGGTCTAGCTGAACGAGGCTGTGGTTGACAAAGGAGCTGTTCTGGCCCACAAAGCAGCAGTGACGGATCAACCCAGCTTGTTGTCCCATGGCGGGGAGACTTTGCCTTTGATGAATCTCTTGCTCCATGCCCCCAGTGGAAAGAGACAGATGAAGTCTGGCCACAGGTACTGAGACCACTTTCAAAAATTGTAAGGCTTCTCTAGAAATAGAAAAGGCGCAGCGCGTTCAGTGGCATCACAGTTCCCGCCCCTTCCACCTCCAGAGCTACAGCCCGCATCAAGCCTCTGGCAGGGCCACCAAGGAAACCAAAGCTGGAGTTCCGGTTTCCAGCTCAAATCCTGACCAGCGCTGAGAGTGCCTCTGGCTCTTCTCAGGATCGCAGCTCAGGTTCAAGTCCAGCACTGAATCTCTCTCCCCAGGAATGGAGCAAAACAAGAGAATCGCCGCTTTGATTTCCAGAGTCAAGGATGCTCATGCGTGTAACCTACCAGGGAATTAAAGACCCCAGAGTAACACAGGAGAGTTCTGAAATTCCCTTGGAAAAACAGTAAGCAATCCAGGATGTGAAAACCGACAATCATGTGATATTCAAGAGTTGCCAAATTTGCTGATAACCAAACAGGTATCTATTATCCTTCCAGGACATCTGAGTTCCTGTAAAAGCTGTTTTGTTCTGTTTTTGCAAAGTCACAGAGGACCAAGAGACTCCCTGAGAGCTTCCACTGTAAGAAAGGTCACCAGGAAGCACCCGCATACCCGACTGCCTTCCAGCCCGGGTGCTGGCCTGCCTGGAGGAAGGGGGACGCTTTCTAAAGTTCCGTAGCTGACCTCAGCGGCCCCAGAGAGTCTTGCAAAACTGCATGCATTGGGGAGCTTAGGGCCAGTAGAAAGTGCAAGAAGTTATTCCAAAAATGCCCAGAGTAGCAGCTTATGAAATCCCGCCTGGTTTCCCCAATGTTTCAGCGCTGTGCCCTCTCCATTCCTGTGGCACTTGTTCCACATACTCTGAAAAGTTAGGGCTGGGAGGGGAGAGAAGGGGGGAGGGAGAGAGGAAGAGAGAGGAGGAGAGGAGAGGAAACCGTGCAAAGCCTTGGCTGGAGTCCCGGGGCTCCTATCCGGCAGCTCGGCACACCTGCAGGTGACAGGTGGACCAACACGTACCCGGGACTACCCACAGTGCTTAGCCTACAGCCCTGGAGACTCAACCCTCCCGGCTTGTAGATAGGCAAACTGAGAGCAGGTCCTGGGAATCCAGCGGCGCCGGCGCCGGCACCGGCACCGTCCCAGTAGGGGCCACACTTACTCTCCGAGTCGCTGAAGCCGCTGCTGTCGCTCACGCTGGCGCTACTGCGCCGCTTCATCCGCTCCAGGTGCTCCTCGTAGTGGAAGTGGCGCTCGTGGAAGGGCGACGCGAAGTCAGCCAGCACCGCGTCAAACTCGCACAGCGCGTCCGTCAGGTCCGCGGCGGCCGCCGAGTCCAAGGCCGGGGCTGGGGGCAGGGAGACGGGCTCGGTGGACTGCAGCGCCTGGGGGCGGCCGTCCCTCCACGGGGCCCGGGGGAGGGATCGGCGCCCTTCCCGAGGGTAACTGCCATTGCCTTCTCGTTTGCCAAGGGAAGCCACGCAGCCACTGCCTCTGCCTCCTCCCAACCACCTCCTAAGGTGCGTTCTGCCATCTGGCCCATTGTGCAGATAAAGAAACTGAGCCCGCGCCCGAGGAAGCTGCAGGCCTTAGGCCGCCGCGCTGTCGCCTGCTTGCTCCCCGCGACGCGTGCGGGCTTGGAGGCGGTGGAAAGACTGGGTCCGGAGGCGCCCCCAAGGGTCGGGCTCCGATCCCCAGCAGGGCGTGGAAGGGAGGTTGAGCCCGCTCGGGCGACGCTGGGGCGGGTCTCGCCGTGGAGGATGGAAAGGCGCCGGGTGTGCGTGTAAAGGGATGACACGAGACCCCTCTTCTCCCGCCCCCGACCTGCAGAGCTGGGGACTCTAAGGGGGACCCCGGGATCCCGCACTCACCTGCGGCCGCGGCGGCCGCCGGGCTGCCCTTTGTCGCGGGCGGCTTCATGGGAGGGCTTGGCTCGGGGCGGCGCGCGCCGAGGGTCCTGAAAGCTGCGGGTCGGGGACGCCGAGGAGGCCGGGGTACGCCGGGGTCGCCACGCAGCGCGCTCCGCCCTGCCCGTGCGCTCGTCTGGTTCTCCCGCTCAGCGCCCGCCACCGGCGCGCGCCGCCGTCTTATAGCCGCGGGCGGGGCGGGGCTGCCGGCTCTGTCCCCGCCGCCCTCGGGGACGCCCCAGTGCCCCGGGCCCCGCCCCCGCCACGCGCCCGCAGGGGAACCGCAGGGGCGAGCCGCCCAGGTTACAGCCCTAAATATTTACCAGCCGCTTGCCCCGCGCGCCCTGACAACCCAGCCCACGCAAGTGGCTCTGGCGTCACCGGAGCCCCAAAGAGTTGATTCTTCGGCTCGAGCTCCGCCGCCTCCCGGCCGCGTGCTCGGTCCCTCCGCGGGCTTCAGTTCCACCCCCGGTCCGTGAGGTGGACGTGGGACCGCAGGCAGAGCCGCGCGGTACTTGCGGCGAGGAACGCGGGAGCGGGCGGCCCAGCCGCTGTTGGAGGCGCGGAGCGGAGGGAGGGTCTCCACTGCCTCCCCACCCCCGCCCGTGGGCGGTCGTGGTGGACAGGGTGCGAGGCGAGAGCGACACAAGTAGGGGCGCTCCTTTCTTGTGCCCAGCCCGGAGCACAGCAGCTCCCGCCAGCCCCTGCTTTGATTCACGTGCAGGGAGGAGATGACCGCGTAGACGCCCCTGGAGCCCGGTGCGGGCGGTGTCCATACTGGCGAGAGACTCGCTTCTAAGCGAGCGCCTGAGATGTTGCGCAGGCCATTATGGAGGCCACAAGCCACAGATGGGCGTGTAGGTGCAGAGCGATTCAAAAATGAATGCAGGGCACAGTTCGCTCTAGGCGCATCTCCCGTGCCCAGTGGCCAGCATGGACGCCTCATCTGACAGCGCTGCGAGAGGCTCCGATGCTCACGCTGGCCTCGGGGAAGAGCGGGGATTCTTGCCCAGGTTATTAAGGGCCCCCTGGGCGTCAGCACCAGGCAGGCACCCGTTCCCGCGCCCACAGCAGCCCAGAGCCAGAACTACTGCCCCCTTGCTTTGCCCCTGAGAAAACTGAGGCGCACGACCGGTTAAGCAGTTGCGCAGGAATAAAGAGCAGGTCTGTCTGGTTTCAGAGCCACTGTGGGCTCCCCCACGCCCCCGGTGCACGGGCAAGACCTGCAGTAGGGTGGGGAGCTGAGCAGCTAACCGTGGGAGGAAAGCAGATAACCCAGCCCCTTGGAGCAGCAGGGCAGGGCACCTGCGTCTGTCAGGGTGTTTGTTGCTTCTCATTTCCCCATGCCTCTTCCAATGCTTGCTGTTGCTTTCTCTCCCTCCCTACCCTCTTTCTCTTCTCCTTGCCCGCACTACCTACTGGTGCTGCCCACGCTATAAGAGCAGGAGCCAGTCTGGGAGCTGAGGCCCAGGTGCAGAGTAGTAGACACCCCAGCCGGGTTCTGACCTGCTAGTTCTAGGTCCCATCTTCAAATGAGCCTGGCAAACAATCCGGCCTTCCAGCGCCCTGGCAATGTACTGAGAGAGTGACGGTGAATGACGGTGAAAGGCGCCTTGTCTCGTCTGAGAGAGGTTGTTTGGCTCCTGTCCTCCACACCTCCACTGAAAGGGAACCTGTTGGAGCACCCAGGCCCCCAGCCAAAGTGCGCCCTCCTCTGGAACAGGGCCACCTTTGTGACAAAGGACTGCTGCCCCCTCTCTTTCCTAACTGCAAGCATGTTTTATTAGAGCATTAGGTGATAACATTCTGTGTATCTGTCACCAAGAATTAGCGCACTACTGTTGTATCACGTTTGCTTCCACGATTTTTGAGTTACTCTGTCAATGAAGTATACAAGACAGCTTGGAAAGTTCTCGCCCACCTTTCCACCTGTGTGATTACTGTTCACATGAAGTGTAGTATCATCTCCCCAGAAGACTCCCTATGCCATTTTTTAAAAATATTTCATTTATTTATTTGAGAGGTAGAGTTACAGACAGTAAGAGGGAGAGACAGAGAGAAAGGTCTTCTTTCCATTGGTTCACTCCCCAAATGGCCTCAACGGCCGGAACTGTGCCAATCCAAAGCCAGGAGCCAGGAGCCTCTTCCAGGTCTCCCACACGGGTTCAGGGGCCCAAGGATTTGGGCCATCCTACTGATTTCCCAGGCCATAGCAGAGAGCTGGATCAGAAGTGGAACAGCCAGGACTCGAACCGGCACTTATATGGGATGCCGGCGCTGCAGGCAGAGGATTAACCTGTGCCATGGCACCGGCCCTTCCCTATGCCATTTTCCAATCAACAGCACTCACTAACAACTCCTGTCCTGAATCCTTTCACCAAAAATCAGTCTTGCCTCTTCCAGAATTCCTCAAACAAAATCGTGCTATGTATATATTCTTTCCTGTCGCCTTCTTTGCTTCATATAATACCCATGGGATTCTTCCATGTCTGTTGCAGCTGGTAGACATTTGAGTTGTTTGTTGCTGTTGCTACTGTAAATAATGCTGTGAAGAATATTCTTGTGCCTGTCTTCTGTGTACATGGTTAAGAATATTTATGGTATATTATTTAGGAATACAAAATTGTCATGCTTAGCTCTGGTCATTGGTGAATATAAAGCTTCCATGAACATCTTTATAGAATTCTTTAGATAATATAATCATTTATCTTGCGTTTGACCTAGAGGTGGAATTTCAGAATCACAAGATGAGCTTATGTTCAGTTTTCGAATATACTTCCAGAGTGTGTGTGTTTTTTTTTTTTTTAAGATTTATTTATTTGAAAGAGTTAGAGGGAGAGGTAGATGGCGGGGTAGATTTTCCATCTGCTGGCTCACTCCCCAAATGGCTGCAATGGCTAGAGCTGGGTCAGGCCAAAGCCAGCAGTCAGGAGCTTCTTCTGGGTCTCCCATGTGGGTGACAGAGGCCCAAACACTTGGATCATCTGCTGCTGCTTTTCCCAGGCCATTAGCAGGAAGCTGGATCAGAAGTGGAGCATCTGGGACATGAATCAGTACCCATATGCATTGCAGGCTTCAGCTTAACACAGTACAACACAACGCTGGCCCCGCCCTTCCAGTTTTACAATGAGTATGAGAATTTGAGTTTCGGTTGCTCGGTATCTGTGTCAACGTTTCATGTTGTTCGATTAGCTCATTTTAGCCGTTCTCGTGAGTGTGGACTGAGAGCTTACTAGAGTCCTCTCTTCCTCCTCCTCCTACCCTCTTCCTCTCCTCCTCCTGCTCTTCCTCTTCCTCCTCCTTCTTACTTTAGCTTTAATGTACATTTCCCTAATAAGTAATCAAACTGACTATATTTTCATAGGCTCAACAGTCTCTAATGAGAAAACTAGAACAATAATTGTCCCAATCCGATTCACCTCTCTCCCTAGAGACAACCACAGCCACAAATTTGGTAAATAATTTCCCAGTCCATGTCTTTACACATAAACTATATTTATGCTATTTTTATGTGGCTTTTAAATGTCCATAAATTTCATGCTGCAACATGCCTTGTCTCTCACTGATGAGGGATGAGGTTCAGTGCCCAAGTGCATGTGTCCCGGTATCCATGTTGGAGATGCTGATGAGGCCCCTGGCTCCTGGCCTCAGTCTGGCCCAGCCCTGGCCATTGCTGCTATCTGGGGAGTGAACCAGCAGATGGAAGATCTCTCTCCTTCTCTCTTTCTCCCTCCCTCTCTCTGTTAACTCTGACTTTCAAATACATGAACAGAGCTTTTTAAGTACACCATGAGTTCTTAAATGTGTCTAAGGTTTCCACTGGTTGACTTTATAAGAAATTTATAATATTAACTCAAATGGTAAAAAGCGGTATGAACTCATCTCCTGGATGTCACGGAGCTTCACACGCGTTTCTCCTTTGGCAGGGAGCTATCTTGCCACTTAGCAGAGAAGGTCTGCCATCTGCTGTGTGAGCCGGGGCTGTCGTGAGATGCTAGGACCGTGTTAGGGGACGAGGAGCTGGCAGGGCCAGCACGAGCAAGACTTAGGACACCTGTGTGTCTCCGCCCTGAGAGAGGGACACCTATGGGCCCAGGGGACCAGCAGGACAGGGAGCTTGCCGGGGCTGATGTGGCCTGGGAGCCACTGAGCTGGGACCTGCACTTGCTCACGTTGTGAGAGGATGAGGCCAGGGAGGAGCCCTCTGGGTGCCCAGGGGCTGTGTTGGGACTCCCAGTAGGTGACAGGCCTCCCTGTGACCCCTGATGGAGCTGTCCCAGATGGGCCGTGGTGGGGGAAGGGAGGAGAGAGGCTGTGTCTCCCTCCCTGCACCCTGGGAGGCTGTGGGCATGCAGATCCTGAGGGTGCACTGCCCCTCCCCAGGATTTTTCTGGCAAACAGGTGTCCCTGCACAGTTTATAGGAAGGAAGAAGAACGACCCTGACTTCTTACCCATATCCAAACCTTTACACGTCCTTTCTGTCCTCTTGATAAACGATGATGTCAGTATTGGGATCTCCATTTTACACAGGAGAAAAGTGTGATTTGAAAAGCAGAACAGGGGCTGGTGCTGTGGCGTAGCAGGTAAAGCCGCCGCCTGCAGTGCCAGCATCCCATATGAGCACCAGTTCGAGACCTGGCTGCTCCACTTCCAATCCAGCTCTCTGCTGTGGTCTGGGAAAGCAGTAGAAAATGGCCCAAGTGCTTGGGCCCCTGCACCCATGTGGGAGACCCAGAAGAAGCTCCTGGCTCCTGGCACTGTTACGGCCATTTGGAGAGTGAACCAGCAGATGGAAGACCTCTCTCTCTCTCTCTCTCTCTCTTTGCCTTTCCTTCTCTCTCTGTGTGACTCTGACTTTCAAATAAATATAAATAAATCTTTAAAAAAGAAAGAAAGAAAGAAAGAAAGAAAGAAAGAAAGAAAGAAAGAAAGAAAGAAAGAAAGAAAGAAAGAAAGAAAAAGAAAGAAAGAAAGAAAAGCAAAACATCCCCCTGCTATGGCCCAGCTAATGGGCGATAGTGCTCTGCTCGCCATCTGCCTGCCTCCCCAGGCGACTCCCTTCCCACTGCCTCCCTGACTCCTGCTACTGTGTCTGCTTCCTGGCGGAAACCACCAGTGATGCCTAACCAGTGAGAGTTGAATGCAAATGGAATATTCCAAAGGGAAGGGCCCTCCTTGACGCCGGCCCAGCCTGGCAGAGAAGGCAAAGGAGCGCTAAGAAGAGCAGATCACTTCAGAGTGACTTTTCTGCAGGTTTCCTTGAGTGCGATTGACATCCAACAAGCAGCACAGATTTAGAGCAGAGACCCTGGTGAGTTTGACAAAGGATCACGAGACAGTGACCCCAGCCCCCTCCAGGGGTTTCCTCCTGCCCCACTGTAATCCTTTTCCACGCCTTCCTGTCCCCTCTCCACTCCCAGGCAACGGCTGGCACCCTTTCTGTCACTTAATTAGTTTGCATTTTCTAGAATTTCATGTAAATTGAATTATGAATCCTGCAGTCTCTTACAATTAGTTAGAGATTTCTCCATCCTGCTCTGTATCAATTTACTCCTCTCTCATGGCAGTCCGTTGTCTGGATAGACCACAATGTATTTATCTGTACACCTGCCAATGGACATTTGGGCTGTGCCCAGTTGGGGCTATTACAAATGATGCTAGTGTGCAAGGATGAAGATGTGTTTTTTTCTCCTGGGTAAATAACTAAGAGTAGAAAGGCAGGAGACATGGTAGGTGTAAGTTTTTTTGCCATAGAAAGCGAAGCACCTTCCGGTGAGTTTTCAGTCACCATGCGTTTCTCTTGCTGCCCTACATTGTTGGTGAGTGACGGAAGAATGCATGTCACCAACCCTTGTAAACTGAGAAGCTGAGACACAGAGACACTAATTGGGTTTCCAAAGCTCACCCCAGGAAGTCAGCTTTGGAGACCAAATCTGCACGCAGCCCTCCCTTCTGAGGATACACAGCCCCTGGGCACATGGGCTCCTTCTGCCGCTTCTAGATGTGGAGACAGGCTTTGTAATGCTTTGTGAGAAGCAAATACAAATGTCTCCCGTGGGCTGGCACCATGGCTCACTTGGTTAATCCTCTGCCTGCGACACCAGCATCCCATATGGGTAGCGGGTTCTAGTCCAGGTTGCTCCTCTTCTAGTCCAGCTCTCTGCTGTGGCCTGGGAGGGCAGTGGAGGATGGCCCAAGTCTTTGGGCCCCCTGCACCTGCTTGGGAGACCGGGAAGAAGCACCTGGCTCCTGGCTGCAGATTGGCGTAGCTCCGGCCATGGTGGCCGTTTGGGGGGTGAGCCAATAGAAGGAAGATCTTTCTCTCTCTCTCTCTCACTGTCTAACTCTGTCAAATAAAAAAAAAAAAAAAAAAAAAAAAAGGTCTCCCAAGGAGAACGATTAACTCAGGTGCTTGTTTTATAAGAGGTATTCATGAAACCTCTTCAGATAAAGGCCACCTAGCTCAAACACACTGTGCAAGGTTATTACGCTACAATCAAACTAACCAGCTGCTAACGCGAGAGATTATTGCCACCATCAGAAAAGGAAAGAAGGTATGCAGAAACCTCAAAGTCTTCAGAATAGGCCAAACTCTCATTTGATTCTTTTTGTCCTCTCCTACCCCACCTGCACCACCTCCCGTCCCCACCACTCAGGGTTTATTACAGAGGAACACCTGCTCTGGTTTGGAGTTGCCGACTGGGGACATGACTGTGGATGTGGAACAGGGAAACATGACTTTCTGAAGACTGGACACAGGGTGTTCCACTGATTTGTTTGTCTTAAGATTTATTTATTTGGAAGGCAGAGTTATAGAGAGAGGGGGAGAGATGGAAAACTTCCAGCACTGTATTGAATGGAGAGAAGTCCACATGTGTACAGAACCTCCAGGCCCTCTCCTTAAACATGGCCCACCCACCACAGCTGTGCTTCCAAGCATCCGCAACACACATGAGCCTCGCTGGCTCCAGGATTATTATTTTCTAACTTCACAAAGTGGGAAAAAGACTCCTTGGAGAATAGCAGCTGATGGAATGTCTTAGGGAAGGGGGGAACATCCCTTTGAATCTGGACTCTTCTTGTTTCCAGCAAGCAAAGATGGCTTTGCAGCACCTCTGGCGTGGAGGCAGCGCCACATCTGCATACACTGCGTGAGTGAGTGTTTCTCAAACCAGAGTAAACCTCAGAAGCCACGTGTTAGGACACACCTGCAGAGGGGCCCGGGGAGCTGCGTGTCTGACATGCTCCCAGTTGAAGTGCCTGCTGGCCACGCTTTGAGAACCAGTGGTATAAATTATCTTTGTTGGACGGATGAGTCTCTGAGCATCTGTGTGTTTGCTGTGGGACCTGTAAGAGAAAAGCCAATAAAAAAACGTACAGAATTGCAGCCATAAAAACCATTTTACACTTGTTACTATATGAGTACTTTGACAATCCATGTGATGAGTGAAAAAACAAAAACAAATCTACATGTGAATAAAACAACTCCAGAAAAAGCAGTGATTGTATGACGATAAAACTCATCAGCACCGGCTGTGTACTCAACAACATGGTAGAGAGGGGCCCGGCTGTCACAGCATTTTGCGTAATAACCAGTCACACAGTCTTACTGCTCCAAAATGCTGAATGGCCCAAAGGAGAGAATTCATTCAGCCCTTTACCTCCTAGCAAAGAACATCTCCAAATGATTCATTGTAATTAATCACTCATAAGGCTGTGATGTATTTTCAATTGAAATCTCAAACCAGGGGGCTGGTGTTGTGGCGCAGCGTGTTGAGCCACAGCCTGAGACACAGGCATTACATACGAGCACCAGTTCAAGTCCCAGCTGCTCCACTTTCAATCCAGCTCGCTGCCGATGCACCTGAGAAAGCAGCAGAAGATGCTCCAAGTACCTGGGCCACTGCCATCCACATGGGAGACCCAGATGCAGTTCCAGGCTCCTGGCTTTGGCCTGGTCCAGCTCTGGCCAGTTGTGGCCATTTTGGGAATGAACCAGTAGATGGAAGCTTTAGATGTTTCTATCTGTATTTTCCTCTCCCTCTTTCTCTCTGTCACTCTGCCTTTCAAATAAAGAAATCTTTAAAAAAAAAAAAAAATCCGGGGTCAGTGCTGTGGCGCAGTGGGTTAACGCCCTGGCCTGAAGCGCTGGCATCCCATTTGGGCGCTGGTTTGAGTCCCGGCTGCTCCTCTTCCTATCCAGCTCTCTGCTGTGGTCTGGGAAAGCACTGGAAGATGGCCCAAGTCCTTGGGCCCCTGTACCCATGTGGGAGACACAGAAGAAGCTCCTGGCTCCTGGCTTCAGAACAACGCAGCTCTGGCCATTGTCACCATATATGGGGAGTGAATCAGCAGATGGAAGACCTCTCTCTCTCTGCCTCCCCTCTCTGTGTAACTCTGACTTTCAAATAAATAAATAAATCTTTAAAAAAAAAAGAATCAACTTGAGTTCTCAACAAAGAACTAATTGCTGATGACACAGATCTGGAAACCACAGAAGGTCAAATCTGTTTTGTTTTCAGCATTTAAAATCTGATAAGATCACTGCAACTTTAGGAAAAAGGCAGAAAATCAGATCAAATTAGTGTACCTCCAAGTAAATAATTCTGAGAATGTGTAAGAGTAAGAACAGAGTAAGAATAAAAGCCTCTGTCTGTCCAAGGGCAAGCTGCACATGAATGCCCACAGCAGTTTTATTCCTAAAAGCCTCAAACTGGAAACTAAGTGACCATTAACAACTGAACAAATATGCAAATCCTGGTACATCCACACTGTGAAATACTACTCAGCGCCAGAACGGTGCTGATGCAAGCTGCATTACAGATGAATCTCGAAAACATTATAGCAAAAGGAGCTAAGTGTAAGAGTACCTCTGTATGGTCTTTGTGTTGTTTAGTGTGTGTTTGATCCACTTAGGAGAGGGGTTTGTCTACTGGACTGCTGACTTAATCAAATATTTTGAAAAATTTGATAAGGCAGGTTATTTTATTTATTTGAGAGGGAGAAAGAACACTCCCATTCACTGGTTCACTCGCTAAATGCCTGCAACAGCCAGGCCTGAAGCCAGAAATTAGAAACCCAATCATAGTCTCCCATGTGGGGGCAGGGACAACCACCTGAGCCATCACTTGCTGCCTCCCAGGGTTTGCATTAGCTGGAATCAAGAGCAGAGCCAGAACTCAAACCCAGGCTGGGGTGCAGGCATACCAAGCAGCATCTTAACTGCTATACCAGATACCCAATTTGAAATGTGGGGGGGATTTCTGTTTGTGAAAATTCAACATTGTCCATATGTTAGTTGTGGATATTATAAATAGATATGGAAAAGAATATGTATTTTAATGATTGTAGGAATTCTAAGTGATCAAAATAAGAATACAATGTAGGAATACATTGTTAGGGCTGGTGTTGTTGGGTAGTGGGTTAAACCCCTTACCTGTGATGCCAGCATCCCATATGGGCACCAGCTTGAATCCCAGCTGCTCCACTTCTGATCTAGTTCTCTGCTAACGCACCTGAGAAAGTAGCAGAAGATGGCCCAAATGTTTGAGACCCTGCATCCACATGGGAGACCTGGAGGAGGCTCCTGGCTCCTGGCTTTGGTCTGGCTCAGCCTTGGCTGCTGAGGCCATCAACGGAAGAACTAACAAGTGGAAGATCTTTCTCTCCTCTCTCTCTCTCTGAAACTCTGCCTTCCAAATAAATAAATACATCTTTTTAAAAAAATAAATGAATAAGCAAATATTTGAAAACAAAAAAAATACATTGTTACCTTGAACAAGACATACCAGAAGGGAGTGTTCCTCATTTGCACAAAAGCCTGTTACATATTCAGTGGTTCATTAGCATACATGCTACAAATCTACCTTCAGTGTTTGTCTGCATAGGGTCTGCTGTTTCCACCTGATTTTTCATAAATACAATTTGATCTCTAGAGACAGCCCATGATCTTTTTTTTTTTTTTTTTGAGATATTGGTAAGCTAGTATAACTTATACCTCCCCTGTTGAGGCTTAAGTTCAAAAGCACTACTTTATGGGCTCAGAATTCCAACTCCACTCAGTGGTAGCTATGTGACCTTGGCCACCTGTTCTTTCCAAGCTCACTTACTCCAGGGTTACAGAGAGGAATAAATAAGACATGACTGTAGCACCCTGGCACATAGTAGGTGCCCAGAAATGTGGAGTCCTAGATAGATCCAGTACATGTTTCTCTGATGTTGTTGACATATGTTCTTTAGGCATCCAAGCCTTTTGACTTACGTGTAATTATCAGCAGACTCCCACCACTGGATCTGCTGCTTTTCATTTTCCAGATATAACCTTCACTACTTTCCTCCTTTGAAAGTTGATGCAAACTTACTTTTTAAAAAAATAAATGTTTATTTGAAAGACAGAGTGAAAGAAAAGGAGAGAGAGAATCATCCATCTACTAGTTCACTCCCCAAATGCCTGGAAAAGCCAGGCCAAAGACAGGAGCCAGGAACTCTATCCTGGTCTGCCACCTAGGTGGCAGGGACCAAAGCCCGTGGGCCATCATACACTGCTTTCCCACACCCACTAGCAGGAAGCTGAATTGGATGTGGAATAACTGGGACTCGAACCAGCACTCCAATGTAGGATGCTGGTGCCGCAAGTGGAGGCTTAACCCTCTACCCCACAATGCTGGCCCCTAAGCTTACATATTTTAATTCCTTCAAGCCAGTTTTCTCCAGTGTCTTTTTTTTTAAGATTTATTTATTTTATTTAAAAAGCAGAGTTATGTAGATGCAGAGGCAGTGAGACAGAGAGGTCTTCCATCTGCTTGTTCACTCCCCAAATGGCCACAATGGCCAGAGCTGAGCTGATCTGAAGCCAGGAGCCAGGAGCTTTTTCCAGCTCTCCCATGCAGGTGCAGGGGCCCAAGAACTTGGGCCATCTTCTACTGCTTTCCCAGACCATATCAGAGAGCTGGATCAGAAGTGGAACAACTGGGCTCAAACCAGCACCCATATGGGATGCCGGCACTTCAGGCGGCAGCTCTACCCGCTATGCCACAGCATTGGCCCCTCCCCATGTCCTCCTGTTTGCTTTTTCACTCTTCTACTTGACACTCTGTCCTCCATAGCCTTCCTGGAGTTGTCATCTGTGCTGCCTGTTCTCTTCTCCCCTTGGTTGAGCTTGTTTCGGGCATACAATGGTGCATATATTTCAGATAGGATCATATCCTGTATACTGTTTATAACCTATCAACCGTATGATCCGTTTTCATGTCTTTAAATATTGTTGCTACACTCAGAAAAGTGAAGATGCAATTGACAGAATGGGAGAAATTATTTGCGAACTACTCAACTGATAAAGGATTAATAACCCGAATATATAAAGAGATCAAGAAACTCCACAACAACAAAACAAACAACACAGTGAAGAAATGGGTAAAGGACTTAAACAGACATTTTTCAAAAGAGGAAATCCAGGTGGCCAACAGACACATGAAAAAATGCTCAGGATCACTACCCATCAAAACCACAATGAGGTTTCACTTCACCCCAGTTAGAATGGCTTTCATACAGAAATCAACAAACAATAAATGCTGGCGAGGGTGTGGGGGAAAAGGGACACTAATCCACTGTTGGTGGGAATGCAAACTGGTAAGGCCACTATGGAAGACAGTTTGGAGATACCTTAGAAATCTGAATATAGACCTACCATATGACCCAGCCATCCCACTCCTGGGAATTTACCCAAGGGAAATGAAATCAGTAAACAAAAGAGCTATCTGCATCTCCATGTTTACTGCAGCTCAATTCACAATAGCTAAGACATGGAATCAATCTAAATAAATGACTGTCAACTAAAGGCTGAATAAAGAAATTATGGGATATGTACTCTATGGAATACTACACAAAATGGATGAATCTGGAAAACATCACACTTAGTGAAATAAGCCAGTCCCAAAGGGACAAATACCTTATGTACTTCCTGACCTGTGATAACTAATAGAGCACCTAATATGATATCTCTAGGAGTGAAATTGACACTTTGTGAAGCAATGACTTGACAGCCCTTGTCTTGGCTGTTGAAGAACAGGTTTTTTTAAGATTGATTTATTTATTTGAAAGTCAGTTACACAGAGAGAGGAGAGGCAGAGAGAGAGAGAGAGAGAGAGATCTTCCATCTAATGGTTCACTCCCCCAATTGGCCACAACAGCCCTAGCTGCATCGATCCAAAGCCAGGAGCCAGGAGCTTCTTCTGGGTCTCCCACGTGGGTGCAGGGGCCCAAGTAGAGCAGCCAGGACTCGAACCAGCACCCATTTGAGGTGCCAGCACTGCGGGCAGTAGCTTTACCTGCTACACAACAGCGCCGGCCCCATTTTTGGTTGTTTTTATACTATTTGTTGAACACTTTAATCAACATAGAATTAAACATGTGTATAAGGTCAATTGAAAATAGATCTCAGCAAAAATAAGAGTGGAAGTAAGAGGGGGAGGAGGAAGAGGGGTGGGAGGGTGGGCACGGTGGGAAGAATCACCATGTTTCTAAAGTTGTAATTATGGCTGGTGCTGTGGCTCACTAGGCTAATGCTCTGCCTGTGGCGCTGGTGCTCCGGGTTCTAGTCCCAGTTAGGGCGCCGGATACTGTCCCGGTTGCTCCTCTTCCAGTCCAGCTCTCTGCTGTGGCCCAGGAAGGCAGTGGAGGATGACCCAAGTGCTTGGGCCCTGCACCCGCATGGGAGACCAGGAGGAGGCACCTGGCTCTTGGCTTCGGATCGGCGCAGCGCGCCAGCCATGGTGGCCATTTTGGGGGATGAACCAACAGGAAGACCTTTCTCTCTGTCTCTCTCTCTCACTGTCTAACTCTGCCTGTCAAAAAAATAAAAATAAAGTTGTAATTATAAAGTGCATGAAGTTTGTAACTGTAAAGCTGTATAGTTCTGCATATATTCCTATGGACTTACTTCTAAGGGTATAGTTTAAAAACTTGCCATGGGATCCCAAATCCCCTTATGCTGGGTGGTAAAAATACCTATTAAAGTGATCACATGGATAGGATTAAGGGTAATAATAATAGAATTAAAAGGAATGAATTCTGCAACATGGGAAGTATTCCACACAGCAGTCATAGAATGACAATCGCTTTAAATAGCACTCTGACCTCAGAATCAGCTCTTAAGGCATTCTGGTCTGGCTGAAAAGTCCACAAGTGCATTTTAGGCATGGAAAACCAAGGCACTGTGACATAAAATTTCCTACAGGAAGGACCTTGGTAGGTGAGAACCCTATGGAAAGAAGTGATCATCAAAGAAGGAGGTACTTTTCTCTGAAGTGAGAAGAGACCTTCCACTTTGCTTATGGCCTTGTTTAAATACTGAGAGAGTTCATGGATTCATGGCCTAGGCAGCTCATAATAAGAGCCTCGGGTAATCACTGACATCATACATAAGAGTGTTAATTGTTAAATTAATAACAGGAGTCACTGTGCACCAACTTCCCATGCAGGATCTCTGTCCTTGAAGAGTTGTGTTATAACTATGTCTAAGTGCTCCCAAAAGATGTATCATTCTTGGGTGCTTTGTCAAAGTTAATTAAGTTTCTTTTAAAAAAAAAATGAAATTAACTTCAAGATACAATGACTTTGAATAGCCCTTGTCTCAACCGTTGAAGAAAAGGGTTTTTTTTTTTTTTTATTTGTTTTGGTTTTTGGTTTTAGGTTTTTTTTTTTTTTTCATGCAAATTGTTGAATTCTTTACTTAGTATAGAATTGGTCTTCTGTGTATAAAGTTAATCAAAAACGGATCTTAGTGGAGAATGGGACTAGGAATGGGAAAGGGAAGAGGAGGAGGGGTGGGAGAGTGGGTGGGAGGGCAGGTATGGTGGGAAGAATCACTGTGTTCCTAAAGCTGTAATTACAAAATGCTTGAAGTCTGCATTCCTTAAATAAAAGGTTTATTTGGGGGGAAAAGATAAATAAATAAATATTGTTTCTCATTATTTTCATTGGGTAAAAATGTCCCAATTTTCAAAATTTTGATTTTTCCTACTATTACCATTCAAGGAATCACAACTTAAGCCCCATCCAGGATTGATTCCTTATGATAAATGCATAGATGTTAGATTGCTGGCATCAATATAAATTACAAATACAATATACAATATACAATCCTAAGTTTTTCAGATATTTTCATGTAACTTCCACAAAGATCATATATCAAATTATGGTGCAGCTATCTGCAAAAGATGGAAGGCAATATTATCATACTAACAATTTTGTTTAGATAGTCTGCTATTGAGCAACATCCAGAAATACTTGTGTGTTGGGCTGTTTTCCTGAGTAAAATACATACCATACCATGAGCTCACATTTTAACAGTCTGATACAAAAGAAGTGAGACTTCTGGAATGTTCTCCTTATTAAACCAGTGCCCTCTGAGGGCACCTTACAATGTGGTGCCTGTCTCATAAAAGCACATTCAACTGATTTCGAGATCAGTAGGTGCAGTGGCCTGGGGACATTCCCACCCTCTCTTCTGCTCTGATTTGCCCTAGCAATGCCGACTAAGCACTTTGTTTTCAGCCACAAGGGTCTGAGCGCTGCATAGCTATACCATGCCTTTTAGATTAAATCTGATTTCTTCCTTCAAGCGGATGCTTTATTCTTATAGCCAACAGGGCGTGGAGTTCAGAGAGAGATCATATTCTCTAATGTTTATGAATGTCTTGAAAGTATGTGCCCATCTGTTCCAAGTCTAAAGAAATCAAAGTGAGGCTTATAGAATACCAGGCACAGCCAATCAATCAATTAATTCGCCATTATTGAGGGTCAACAATTGATAGTGCACCAGGAATAAGCAAAATCAGAGTAAACTTAAAATATGTTGGCAAGTATTCTACTTTCCTGATATATTGGGTGAATGTCTAAGGTTGTATTTTGCCTCTTTTTTTGATGCTAGTTTTCTCTCAACCTAGAGTGATAAGATCATGGTAACTATGGTTGTAAAGTATCCCATTGTATCCTATTTCCCCTCTAAGGGTGCATTTTAAAATTGAGATTGCCTTGCCCTTTAAGTGCGGACCTGAAGTGTTCTTCTGTGAAATGTCCATTTATGTCCTTTGCTCGTTTTTCTACATTGATTTACATCCTTTCCTTATTGATTTGTAAGAGATGTTAAAATATTCTTACACAGATTCTGTTAAACATGATACATCTCCTCTTCCTTTGTGGTTTGTCTTTTTCACCTTCTTAAACAAGTCTGGATGAACACAGGTTGTTAATTTTAATGTAGTTACATTCATCACAGGTGTATTCTTACGGTGGGCTTCTTTGTGTCCGATGTTTAAGGAATACTTTCCTACCCCCACAATCTGAAGGAATTCTTCCATACTCTCTTCCAGAATTTTAATATTTTGCTTTTGATGTTTGCTTAAAAAGAGATTGTGGCCAGCGCTGCGGCTTACTAGGCTAATCTTCCGCCTTGCGGCGCCGGCACACCGGGTTCTAGTCCTGGTTGGGGCGCCGGATTCTGTCCCGGTTGCCCCTCTTCCAGGCCAGCTCTCTGCTATGGCCCGGGAGTGCAGTGGAGGATGGCCCAAGTGCTTGGGCCCTGCACCCCATGGGAGACTGGGAGAAGCACCTGGCTCCTGCCTTTGGATCAGCGTGGTACGCTGGCTGCAGCGCGCCGGCAGCAGCGCGCCGGCCGCAGCGCGCCGGCCGCGGCGGCCATTGGAGGGTGAACCAATGGCAAAGAAAGACATTTCTCTCTCTCTCTCTCTCTCACTGTCCACTCTGCCTGTCAAAAAAAAAAAAAAAAAAAAAAAAAGAGAGAGAGAGAGAGATTGTGGGCTGGCGCTGTGTTGTATTGGGTAAAGCTGCCACAGTGCCAGCATCCCATATGGGTACCGGTTTGAGTCCCGGCTGCTCCACTTCCAATCCAGCTCTCTGCTGTGGCCTGGAAAAGCAGTGGAGGATGGCCCAAGTCCTCAGGCCCCTGCACCCCCATGGGAGACCTGGAAGAGGCTCCAGGCTCCCGACTTCGGATCAGCCCAGCTCCAGCCACTGCAGCCATCTGGGGAGTGAACCAGCGGATGGAAGACTCTCTCTCTCTCTCTCTCTCTCTCTCTCTCTCTTTCTCTCCCTCCCTCCCTCTCTCTCTACCTCTCTGTAACTCCCTTTCAAATAAATAAATCAAAAAAGAAAACACACAGATTGAAAAGCTATTTGGTAGCAGTAACATGTGTTGATAAATCGAAGCTCCTCACATTAGTAATATTCATCAGTTCTTGATCAGGAGATGTTAGGTAATAAATCTGCCCCTGCTTAAACTCCACGTTCTTTCAGGTCTGTTTGGACTCCAGTGCAAAGCAGATGAATAAATTCTCTTAATGGGGCCAGACAGGGAATCCGGCAGACTAATAATACCCTAGGATTCTTTAAGAATTTTATGTTATCACAAGAATGAGCTCTGAATAATAAAACCGGCTTACAGTTCTCTAGAATTTTACAGTTTGCATTGTGTTCCCCTATGCATGTTTCATTTGAGATGGGACAAAAAAGTCTGAGAACTTAACAAAAACAAATCTGCCAGATATTTGTGACAAAAATGATATAAAACTGAGTCCTGGTGTTATTTACAGCTGAGCCTCCATGTACAAGTTCACTGAAGGCATACAGCAAAATGAAAACTAAACGTGTCACCATGATCTTTCTGTGCTTCGATTTCTTTAAATCTTGGTCTACATGGAAAATTGTTTTTAAAAATTTATTTCACTTTTTTAAAAGGCAGAGTTACAGAGAGAGACACAGAGATATTCATCTACTGGTTTACTCCTCAAATGGCTGAAACAGCCCAGGCTGGGCCAGGCTGAAGCCAGGAGCCTGGAACTCCATCCCCATCTCCCACATGAGTGGCAGGGGCCCAAGCACTTGGTCATCTGCTGCTGCCTTCCCAGGCGCATCAGCAGAGAGCTGGATTGGAAACTGAGCAGCCAGGAGTTGAACCAATGCTCATATGGGATGTTGGCGTCAAAGGGGGCAGCTTCACCCACTGTGGCACAACACTGGCCCCTAAATGGGAACTTCTGCTATTGTTCTAAAATTCCAATTCAACAAATACCTGTTGAGTTCCCCAGATAGGCAGACACTGTGTTTGGATCTAGAAATAAGACAACAAGAAAGACTGTAGCCATTGAGCTGTTGATACTATGTTTAGTAAAATAAGCATTCCTGTCTGATTTTTAAAACCCTGTCACTAAGCAGCCTGTGTTTTATGAAGCTTTGTTTGGCCTTACGTGAGACTTGCCCAGGAGAACTACTGGGCCCGTTTATGTCCCCAGTGTACAATTCCTCACCCTGAACTGCAACCATCCATCTACAGAAGACATCTGTCATTTCCTTGTGACCAGAATCTTTCTTTGCAGGATGCAAACTTTTCCCACCTTCCCAGGCTGTCAGTTGCATATCCTTACGTCCCCACCCGGAAGGTGCGGGCGGCCCGTGCAGAGGAGGTGTGTCTGTGACTGAGGCAGGGTCCTTTTTGGAGTCTTGGTGTAGATCCTGGAAGAGAAAAACTTTCCCTCCCTTCCTAAAATTGCTAACGCCGATAATCAAGGAAGCATCCGTGGGAAAGTCAAAGAGCCTAGAGGACGGCTGAGTAGTGAGACCGAGAGCAACTGATTTTTTGATATTCTTTAAGCCTGAATCCAGCACTGCCTGAAACCCAAGGTGTCTGGAATTCCCAACTACAAAGAACCAGTAAGTTCACTTTGTGCTTACGCTTGCTAGGATGGCTTGTGTTTTGAGCTTTCCTGACACCTGAAACTGGAAACATCCTAACTACACTGCATGCCTGTCCTCTACTTGAATTGAGCTTCTAGGAACACCCGTAAGGGCAGGCCTACTTGGTGTCGCCTCCCACTGGCGGCAGCTGCTCTGGTAGCAAGCGTTTTTGTCCAGCTGAAATTGCTCAGCACCCAGGGTGGGCCTCCGTAACCCTTGGCGCACTAACTCCTTGTCATTAGGTGCTCAAAGGAACCTAAAACCAAACCATCTCGAAAGCTCTCGCAGGTCTACGGGTTGTGCCCAAGAAAGCCAGCCCAGCAGCAGTGATAGCAGTCACTGGGGACAAGGAGTCCAGGAGAAAAGACTTTGCTGGAAAGTTCCTTCCACCCAGAGAGTGCACAAGTTTGCTCTGCTCCAGGTAAAGTCTGCCATGCTGGATTGGTTTGGTTTGGTTTGGTGTGGTTTGGTGTGGTTTGCGGGAGTGTTTGAAAATGTATTCTGGTTTGATCTTCTAAGCCTGTGGAAGAATGCAGCAGGGGAATTGGAAATAGGCAGAGAAATCAAACTCATTCCCAGTGTCTCATAACTGGTCAACACCCTGCTGTACTCACCCACCGCCTTGGGCTCCCTTGAGGACTCCACAAATCAAATCCCATTAGCAATGTCTAGCTTGCATTCTTTTCTCTTTGTTGTGGTACAACACACATATAAAATGTGGCCTATTTTGGAAAAAAAAAAAAAAGACGAATTATAACAGTTGCATATACAGTGTACATAGGTATGGGGTACCTTGTGATGTTTCCATGCGTGTTTACATTGTGTGTCCAGTCTGGGTAAACATATCTCCTCAAATTATGCCATCCAGGTTCCTACCATTTTATATAGAGACATATACAATGGATTAACATTATCTATAGTAAACCTACTATGTAATAGAAATTATTTCAGGGAAAAAATAAACTGAACTCGAAATCCTGATCCCAGATTCCCAATCCCTGATTGACCCAGCCTGGATTTTCCTCCTTGTGGGATCCGTTGTGGCCCGGCAGGTGGAGGCACCCAGCTTGCTGGCCATGGCAATGAGGTGCACAGGGCCTGCTCCACAGTTCCAAGAAGGGGCTGGTCGTCCCAGGCAGGCTTTCGAAGAAAGCCCGATTACTTATTAAAGGTTCTTATTTAATCTACAAATGTTATATACAGAACCCCGGTGAACTGATTCTAATGTGGAATCCATTCTTTTAAACATATATTTTTAAGAGAATAGACTGTCACAGTAAGAATCACACTGGCACCAACTCTCCAGAAATCCTATGAGACACATTGATTGTTCAGAGATAGCTGAGGGTACCAGGCATGTGGTCGGCTCCCCCAGGCTTTTGTCTCCACATAGAAAGAGAAGCAGATCCATTTGTTTGTTCATGGATGAAAGCACTCAGGGCACAACATGTCACATAAACCTGCCTTATGACATAAATTTGCTCCTGCCTGCCAGGCAGTGGTCCAATGTGTATTTTAGATGGCTGCTTTTGCAACTGTCAGCACCTCAGCTGCCAACCTATATTTTGCTCTTATATTTTTAATCAGATTGAGTAATGCACCCACCAGTGTAGGTCAAAATTCAGTTGATTTGCTTGTGGCTGTGAGTCACACGACAGAGAATAAAAAGGAAGCATGGACAGTTTGTCTCCGGGGTGGTACATGAGATTCTCTGAGGAACGTCAGGCTCCAATTTAGTTTCTCAGCATTTCAGATATCTACACTCAGCCCAAATGCTATCGTGTCCACTTACTACTTGTATGACATTTTGCAACAGCCGTATTGCAGTGTGATTCACCATTTAATATTTTTTGTATATTCAGAGTTGTGCAACTATCACCACAATCCAGTTGAAAGACATGCCCATCCCCCACTAGCCGCTGCTGCCCTTTCTTCCCACAACCTGGCCAACACGTACACATCCCTCAGCCCCAGGAATGTCATGGGCTTCACATCGCTAACAAGTTGCCTATTCTGGAATTCCATATAGATGAAATCGCATTGCAGGTTCCTGGTTTCTTTCACTTACAATGTTTCCAAGGTTCATTCATACCGTAGCATGTATCAGTACTCCATTCTTTTTATTGCCAAATAACATCCCATTATGTGTATTTACCATATTTAATGTATCTACTCTTCAAGTGTTAGAACTTTGTGTTGATTGTACTCATCGGCTATTCTAAACAATGCTGCTCTGAGCATATGTGTGTGAACGTTTATGTGGACATATGTCGTGAGTTCTGTAGGAATAAAATTACTAGGTTAAATAATGGCTCTATGACTAACATTTTGAGGAACCACCAAACTGTTTTTCCAAAGTAGCTACATCATTTTACAGTCCCACCAGGACTGAATAAAGGGTTCCAATTTCTCTGCAACTTTGCCAATGCTTGTTATGTCTTTTTGATGACAGACATCAGAGTTATGAAGTAGCAGCTCACTGCGGTTTCCTTTTCCATATTTCCCCTGGTTTCTGATGATTTCTAGCGTCAATCATGTGCTTGCTGATTGGTCTGTTCTGTATCTTCTTTGGGGAGATAGCTATTTGTATCCTTTGCCCATTTGTTAGTTGGATTATTTCTCTCTATCATTGAGTTGTAAAGGTGCTTCATATATCTGGAATACAAGTCATATATATACATACATATATATACATACATATATATATATATGGCTACTTTGGAAAATAATTTGGCAGTTCCTCAAGATGTTAATCATAGAGCCATTATTTAACCTAGTAATTTTATTCCTACAAAACTCAACGTTGCTACTTTTGATGAAGTCGTTTATCCATGTTGTTTCTTGTGCTTTTTATCTCCCTAAGAAACAATCGCCTAATCCCAGGCTGCAGAATTTACAACATTTTCTTCTACAAGTTTTGTAGTTTAAGCTCACATGTCTGGGTCTAATTTTGAATTCATTTTAGGTGCGGTGTGAGCAAGGGCTCTAACTTCATTCTTTATGTATGGCTTATCTACTTACTCCAGCACTATTTGTTGAACTTACACTTTTGTTTTTTGCATAATCTAAATTCTTTTTCACCTTAAAAATTATGTAATTGAGCTTCCGCGCTGCCCTCCTCCCGCGTCGGGGCTGAATGGCCTTCAGGGACGGCGTCCACCTCGAAGGGTTGGCGGCTGCTGAGCGCCTGGAGCCCCTGGGACTCGCCTTCCCTTCGCCGGAAAGCCTCCGCCTGCGCCCGCGCGGGAGGACCTGGTGCTCGGAGGGGAGCAGCGACCCCGCCGGCCCCGGTCTCTTTCCCTGGCAGGGGCGGCTTTTTCCGTGGGACACTATGTTCAAGAGAAAGGCCGAATTTGGGCCTGACTCCGGCGGGAGAGTAAAGGGAGTAACTATTGTTAAACCAGTAGTTTATGGTAACGTCGCTCGATATTTTGGAAGATGGGCACACACATCAGTGGACGGTGTGTGTAAAGCCATATAGAAATGAGGATATGTCGGCATATGTGAAGAAAATCCAATTTAAATTGCATGAAAGCTATGGCAATCCTTTAAGAGTTGTTACTAAGCCTCCATATGAAATTACCGAAACAGGATGGAGTGAATTTGAAATAATCATCAAGATATTTTTATTGCCCCTAATGAAAGACCTGTAACCCTGTATCATTTATTAAAACTATTTCAATCAGACACGGATGCAATACTGGGAAAAAAGACAGTGGTTTCAGAGTTCTGTGATGAAATGGTTGTCGCTCCCCCTCTTCGTGGAGGAGCGACACAGGACCCTGCGCTGTTCTTTTGTCTGCTCAGCCCTCCCCGGGTTTGCTGCTGGTTCTTCCCGGGTTGGCTACCGTCCCTTCCACCTCCGTGGAAGGGCGGTTCCCCCTGCCACTTTCTCCACTTCCGCGGGGGAGCGGCACACCGCCGGCCAGCTCTCTCGGGGGCTGCTCAGATGTTCCTTCAGATAGATGTTCCCCTTAGATGTTCCTGGTGCATGTTGTCTCTCTCCTCCTTTATAGTCCTCTTCCACCAATCCCAACTCTGCTACCCACACGCCGAGTACGCTGCTCTCCTCCAATCAGGAGCAGGTCCTGCTGTTTATTGGTTGAACTGGAGGCAGCTGTATAGAAGCTGTTTTTACTCCTCTCCCAACGCCATATTGTGGGAGAGCAGATGCATAGAATAAGTCTTAATTCCAGTAACTTAGTCTAGTCCGAGTTGCTCCCCACAATGGTATTTCAAGATCCAACAGCAATGATGCAACAATTATTAACAACATCGTGTCCGCTAACATTAGGAGCCTATACGCATGAAACAGAATTTGCAGAACTTGAAGTGAAAACTAGAGAAAAATTAGAAGCTGCCAAGAAAAAAAAAACAAGCTTTGAAATTGCAGAGCTGAAGGAGAGATTAAAAGCAAATCGTGAAACTATAAATTGTTTAAAAAATGAAATCAGGAAACTTGAGGAAAATGATCAGACAAAAGACATATAAATGGCTTTGAAGAGAACTTGCCAAAAAGAAGGTGGACTTTGATGGAGAAAAGGACTTAATGAAAATGCTGTGATGTTTCTTAGAGGAACTGTGCATGTAGTTGTTGACTAGGTTCTCAGCAATGGGGTCAAAGTATTTGTTCTACTCAAGCAATCTTTAATGGGAAATACGTGTACATTAAGGATCAGTCCTGCATAGGATTTTGCCAACCCATTTTAGGGAAATTCTATGATGTTAAGCACAATTTTTAAAATATTTTTATTTTAGTATATGTGTAGGTTATTGTCCTTTGACAGGCATCAAAATTTCATTATGAAGAATAACTTGTACAAATTTTGTGTGTATTTCTATAGTAGTTAGAATTAGTGGTAGGCTGGCACCATGGCTCAATAGGCTAATCCTCCACCTAGCGGCACCGGCACACCAGGTTCTAGTCCCGGTCGGGGCGCCGGATTCTGTCCCAGTTGCCCCTCTTCCAGGCCAGCTCTCTGCTGTGGCCAGGGAGTGCAGTGGAGGATGGCCCAAGTGCTTGGGCCCTGCACCTGCATGGGAGACAAGGAGAAGCACCTGGCTCCTGCCTTTGGATCAGCGTGGTGCGCTGGCTGCAGCGCGCCAGCCATGGCGGCCATTGGAGGGTGAACCAAAGGCAAAAGGAAGACCTTTCTCTCTGTCTCTCTCTCACTATCCACTCTGCCTGTCAAAAAAAAAAAAAAAAAAAAAAAAAAAGAATTAGTGGTAAAATTAGCCTGTGTATTTAATTTCTTCAAGTTCTTACCGGCCCCCATGTTACCTGTCTTGTATATGGTGTGCCCAGTACATAGTCAATAAATATAGTTTACAGACCCTGAAAAAAATTATGTAATTGAGAAATTTATAGTACTGTCATAAAAGTAAAATGAATATTATCTGCCATAAAAGGAGAGACTTACAAGTAAATATTCAAAAAAGCAAAACGCTATAAAATATGATTTAGAGATACTTGTGGCTGCTGAAGACCACCTGTCTGTTAAAAACAGAGATCAGCAAGTGCTGGGGGCAGCTAGGGCTATCCTAGCTGTTCCCAGTTAGAAGGATTAAAAGAAGGTCTCAAACGAAGAAACACTTGCCCTACTAAGTGATTTGCTGGGAGTTAGGGCCAGAGCTCAGCGCCTCTAAGCACAGGTGGCTCCCTTTGGGAAATACTTGTCTGTGTCGCTAGCATCAGCAGAACCAGGAAGAAGCTAGACTGGGGAAGGAAGCCACAGCACGGGTTCTGCTACAGCTTGAATAGGATTTGACTCTGCAACTCACGCGGACATTCAAATTCTCAAGTCGTAAGTTGGTGGTGACAACTTGATCCACTTATGGTGTTTAAAAGGTGGGGGGCCTAGTGCGATGCCCGCAGGTCATTGGTGGGGTGAGCCCTCAGAAACCAGTTCTCAGGAGAGGGCTGGCTGTATGAGCCAGCGTCTCCGTGTGACCGTTCCTCTGCACACCCTCCCCCACTGCTATCCTGCAGCCTCACCAGAGAGCCACGCCCGTGGGGCCCACCCAGTCCTGGCTGTGAGACCTCCTTCATAAGTAGCTTCTTTTAGGCATTGAGTTGCAGTAACAAAAGGCTGCATGATACAGTTTTGTTTTTTTTTTTTTTTTTTTTTTTGACAGGTAGAGTTATAGACAGTGAGCGAGAGAGAGAGAGAAAGGTCTTCCTTCCGTTGGTTCATTCCCCAAATGGCCGCTACGGCTGGTGCGCTGTGCCGATCTGAAGCCAGGAGCCAGGTGCTTCTCCTGGTCTCCCATGCAGGTCAGGAGCCCAAGCACTTGGGCCATCCTCCACTGCCTTCCAGGGCCACAGCAGAGAGCTGGACTGGAAGAGGAGCAGCCGGGACTAAAACCCGGCGCCCATATGGGATGCCGGTGCCACGGGTGGAAGATTAGCCAAGTGAGCCACAGCGCCGGCCCTACATAGGACAGTTTTTAATCCCAGGCCCATCACTTATGGCCAGAATCCGGGCAGGGTCTTCAGCCTTGGTCTCATGGGACCTTCTTTGTTCAACTGAAGGTAATCTCATCCTAACACGTGGCATGAGGATTTAGGACTACGCAGATGGAGGCAGGCCAATAAGGAAGACCCTACAGAAAAATGAGTGCCGGCCTGGTGTTCTTGCCACTTCCAGAAAAACAGATGCCAATATCCTAGCCATGTTTTCCAAAATGTGGCTAGCGGCCTGGCCATAGAAGAAAGATGGAGGAAGACATCCCCCGCCGTTCACCAACTCCATCGCACACCCTGGAAACTGCTCCCACACACCTGCCTGGGTTCTCCATAACTCCTGTCACCTCCGTCTTGACAGGCCCGCCCTGCTGAGTGTTCCCAGAAGAATCTGAGTCCCTTCCATTCCTGAAGACACAGCCTCTGATGACCACTTTCAGGGTCTTTCAAGGCTTGGGAATTTGGTTTTATGAATGAAAGGAAATAAAAACTAAAGGCACAGAGTCCAAACACATCACCGAATGTTCAATGCTTCCAAAGACAGGAGCAGTGGCCATAGCCTGTCCTCACCCTTCTTCTCCCCAGCGTCGATGGTAGAAACAAAAATGCAGAAATAAAGCACAAAGGCCATCCATGGGCTGCAGAAGGGAGACACTGGGAGATCCAAGCTGAGAATAACCCAGCCCTGAAAAACAGCCGCTCAGTCCTGCCATCAGGAACTACAGGGCTCCTCCTGAGGCCACAGTGCCAGGCACTGAGGGGTACAGGTGCCTGAGGGGACACGGGAAAACACACCTGGAACCTCACAGCCTGGTGGGGAGACGAAGTTAACTATCAACACAGGAGGGGAGACGAAGTTAACTATCAACACAGGAGAGAGCCTGAGGCACAAAATCATTTGTATGGGTGCAGGGCAAGGAAAGAGAAATAGTGACAGTGTGTTAACAAGGGAGGGAGGGAGGAGCGCAGGCCCCAGAGGAGGGATGTGTGGGAGGGATGGGGAACCAGGGTAATGAGGAGGAAGGCGGGTGGGGGTGAGGACGGCAGTGGGGCTTCCCTTATGGGTGGTGCTTTTTCTTTTAAACTATTGAGAGGCACCAGCACTGTGGCATAGCGGTGAAGCCTCTGCACCCACGTGGGAGACCCAGATGAAGCTCCTGGCTCCTGGCTTACACCTGGCCCAGCCCCATCATCATGGCCATTTGGGGCGTTAACACGCTGTGCCACAGTGCCTATCTTCAGATGTGCGATCTTTAAGACATGATTAGGGCACAAGGGCTCTGCCCTCACGAGTGGATGAATGTTATAATTGCAGGAGTGGACTCCTTATCATGGCTGCGTCTTTGTTATAAAGCAGTCACTTCCGTCCCCTCTCTGTCTCCCCCACTCTTCTGCCTTCCACCATGGGATGTCACAGCTCGGAGACCCACCGGATGCTGGCAGTCCTGCCCCGAAAACTGTGAGCAATAAACCTCTGTTCTTTATAAATGATCCAGGCTTGGGTATTCTGTCACAGCAGCACAAGATGCCCTGAGACGCCCCCTCTTGGGCCTGCGTTTCTGATTCAGATTGGCAGGTGGAATCCTGACTATAACCTTAAGCCTGCCTGCTCCCCTACTTGGCAGAAATTCCCTACCAGGCCAGAGTAGCTGATGGTAGAGGTGGGAAAAGCAGGTGAGGTAGATTTGAGGATGTCTTTCCCCCCCCAAAAAAACTCTTCTGTTTATCTGTCCCAATAAACATGCATGGAACAGTGGTGCTGGTGGCTTTCCTGCTCTGTAGTTTGCATCCATGAAGTTGTCCTTACAAGATGATTGTGACATGGGGTCAGCGCTGTGGCGTAGTGGGTAAAGCTCCCCGCCCCGCCCCCACCGCCTGCAGGGCCGGCATCCCATATGGGCTGGTTTGAGATCCGGCTGCTCCTCTTCTGTTCCAGCTTTCTGCTATATCCTGGGAAAGCAGTGGAAAATGGCCCAAGTGTTTGGGCCCCTGCACCCATGTGGGAGACCTGCAAGAAGCTCCTGGCTCCTGGCTCCTGGCTTCGGATCAGCACAGCTCCGGCCATTGCGAACAACTGGGGAATGGACCAACAGATAGAAGACCTTGCTCTCTCAATCTCTCTCTCTCTCCTCTCTCTGTGTAACTCTTTCAAATATATAAATAAATCTTTAAAAAAAATTTTTAAGTACCATCAAAAAAATAAAAGAAGCAAAGGAAACTCTGTAAGCTGACTTTTATACAATTGAAACAATCTTAATATCTATTGCTAAAAAATCTGTATGGTAAATTGTGCTATGCATAATGGAACATTATGTTACCATTAAAAATGACTTTATTTTGATTTGGTTCTTTATTAGTTTCATTCTGCTGTAAGAACACAATGGGGGATCTACCTTCACGCCCACTCACTAACTGCTCATTTCTCCCTTCCTGAAGCCCCAGCACCCACCATAATGCTCTTTGATCTCAGCAAGTTGAGTGTTTTAGACACCTCAAGTGAGTGGAATCGTGGATTATTTGTATTTCTGGAATTGACTTATTACCACCCCATACTGATCATCGTAGTTATATGTTAAAAAAAAGAAGTGTTGGTGAAGTGTAAAGAAATCTGAACCCTTGTACCTGTTGGTAGGACTGAAAAGTGATGCACCCACCATGGAGAACAGCATAGCAGTTCCTCAAAAAACTAAAAGTTAAACTATCATGATTCTGCGATTCCACTTACATAAATGTATGTTCAATAGTTGAAACTAAGCTCTGAGAGAGATGGCCGCATTTCTGCTTTCACACAGGCTTCTTCTGGATTACCAGCATCCCTGGGGACACAAGGCAGTGATCCCAAGATGGATGGCTTCCGGGTGGGCACTTGGTGCAGCAGGTAAGGTGCAGTTTGGGCCACCTGGACCTGGAGTTGCAGTGCCTGATTGAAGTCCTGGCTCTCTCTGACTTCCAGGGCAACCTCCAGGTAGTTAGAGCTCCGTCACCCGTGTGGGAGACGCTGCTGAAGTCCTGAGCTCCTGGCTTCAGCCTGGCCCGGCCCTGGCTTTCTTAGGCATTTGGGGAGTAAACGAGCAGATGGAAGAGCTTTCTCTCTCTCTCTTTCAAATAAAATAAAAATTAATAAACTTTAAAAATTAGATGCATGCCTCCCTAGTCTCCCCCAGCCACCTAGTTTCAAAAATCAGCTTTCAATTCTATCCTAAATGTTAGTAGGATTTCCTGCGTTTCACCTGAGCTTGATCTCTCTCTTAATGGAGGCCTCCCATTCCCTCAAACGATACTTGGCATTTATTTGTTGAATCCTCCTATTTAAATAGGATTTTATGTGCTATTTAAATTATATGAAGGTTAGGATTGGAAAAAAAAATTATCAACCTGGAATTTGCTATGGATTTCTTATTGTTAACCAGTCCTTTCATGAAGATGGAGTTTTTCAAGCCTTCTGGGTGCGCCCTCTAGTGGAGGTAATGTGGAGCTGGGTCCCACAGGCTCCAGGAGCCATTCGTGCCTTCTCTTCCCAACTGCCCAGCTCATTCTTGGTGATGTGCAGCGGGCGGCTGGGCATCGGTGGTAACTGGAGTATTTATGCCCAAGAAACAGCAAAGTGTCCGTGTCGGGCTTTGCCTCCCAACCCCTCCCCAACCAGTTATTAAACACTCACCAGCGTACGACTGACTTTTTGTATACATTTACCTGTTTTCTCTCTACACCACTGCTTACTAGGAAGATTTTACTCTGCAGAAATCCGAAGCCAAACCACTACGTGGTAACACAAGACTGAGCCAGCGCTTGTGACTTCTTTTCTCCATGCCCCACCCTCCTGCCCTACACCCTGGCCCCAGCTCTCACCTCCCTGCACTTCCTCCACCTGGATTAAAGGACAAGAAATGATAGGGGTCAGGAGAGGAGCTGGAAGTCAAACTGCCTGTAACTTCTTAAGAATATACATTTAAAAAAGTAGATACAGGCCGGCGCCGCGGCTCAATAGGCTAATCCTCCGCCTGCAGCACCGGCACACCGGATTCTGTCCCGGTCGCTCCTCTTCTTGTCCAGCTCTCTGCTATGGCCCGGGAGGGCAGTGGAGGATGGCCCAAGTTGTTGGGCCCTGCACCCGCATGGGAGACCAGGAGGAAGCACCTGGCTCCTGGCTTCAGATCAGCATGGTGCGCCAGCCGCAGCGCACAAGCCGCAGAGGTCATTGGGGGGTGAACCAACGGCAAAAGAAGACCTTTCTCTCTCTCTCTCTTTCTCTCTATCACTGTCCACTCTGCCTGTCCAAAAAAAAAAAAAAAAAAAAAAAAAGAAAGAAAGAAAAGGAAGACCTTTCTCTCTGTCTCTCTCTCTCACTATCCACTCTGCCTGTAAAAAAAGAAAAGAAAAAGAAAAGTAGATACACCCTAAGGAACAGTGCTTCTATAGGTCCATTATTTAAGCTTCATTTATTTTTATTTAAGGACAGAGAAAGAGAACTTCCATCCAGTGGTTGACTCTCCAAAATGCCCACAACAGCCAGGGCTGGGCCATGCTGTAGCCTGGCGCCCAGAACTCCATCTGGGTCTCCTGTTTGAGTGGCAGGGACCCATGTACTTGGGCCATCTGCTACATCCCAAAGTGTAGATTAGTAGGAAGCTAGAATTGGAAGCAGAGCCAGGATTCATTCGTGGGCCCTCTGATATGGGATATGGACCCCTCCCCCAAGCAGCATCTTAACCTCTGTGCCACACACCTGCCCTGGGCCCCATTAGCACTCAGACCTCTCATGAGCTAGCCCTGGGGATTGCCTCCTATGTTCTGAACAGGTGGATCTGGGTAGCGATAATGGCAACTTCAAAGACTAGTAGGAAATTAGGGAAAAAGATGTATTGGCAACATTTGTGTTTCAAACACTAGTGACTGTAGGTGAGAGACAGCAGGTGACAAACAGAGCCCCAAGGTCTCTCATCTGTCGCCACGTGTCTCTGACTTCGGCTTCTCCCTCTCTTTGGCTCATTTTCTGAGTCCCTGGGAGCTATGAAAAAAAAAATTTAAATACAAGGTTAGAATACTTGACTTGAATCTTCCAGTCTGGCTCCCATTGTAAGTAATCAAATATTCTCAACACCTGAAACTTGCACACTGTTGCATTCAAAAGATATTGTGAATTCTGTCTTTCACTCTCTCTCTGTAACTCTGCCTTTCAAATGAACAAATCTTAACATGCCACAATTTCCTTTTTGTTTCTCTAAATCCATTGAGTTTTTATCCTTTTACACTCGTTTTCATATAAGCATTCACAATTTTTGATGCGCTGTATGAGGTTCAGGGTGGCTGTTCTGTTGAGAAAAGGGATGCAGGCTCCCTGAGGCTGTGGGGGGAGCCGGCGCGAGGCTCTGGCTGCCACCCATGCCCACCCCAGTCCCTGCCATTTCACAATGTGTAGATATGAGACTTGGGCTTTCTGCCAACCCAACGACTCCTCTGGTAAGTGGAGAATTAAGTCGACCCAAACCTCTTGTTGCTCTCAGGGCGGGCTCTGACTGCAAGGTGCCTCTCCCCAGCTTAGATGAGGCCCTCACTGATGTGGTTCCGCGTGCTCCCAATTAAACTCTCTCCCCGGTGCGGAGGAGTAGAGAGCAGCTGAAAACCCTTCGAAGGAGCCTGAGTTCCTCAGCTCTGCCGGTGACAACAGCTGACGAACACCGCGCAGGGGCGAGGCTGTGGCAGGTTCCCTGGGGGTGGTGGGGAAGGTGTGCACTGGTACTGGGACGCACTCCTTAGCAAGGCACACAGCCAGATCCCTGGATGGCTCCCAGACTCAGGTAGCCAGGGGAATCTAATTGTGGTATTCTGGAGGTGGGGTGGTGGGAGGCCCTCAGCACGGGGCGGGGCGTGCCCTTGGGGAGGCCGGTCGCAGGAGAGGGCTATGTGTTTAAGCAGATCTCTCTACTTCCTGGCTCACCATGGGTTTCTCCCTCTGTTCACAAGCCTGTCTTGCCATGTGCTGCACCACACCACCTCGGGACTCAGCCCGCAAGACTGCCGTCAACAGATGCCCCATGGATGCGGCTGCAAATCTTAGATGGTGACTGCAAACAGCGAGCAGAAGAAATCCGTGACTGGCCCTACTCCCTCAGTGAGGGGAGGCTGCAAGGGCACAGAAGTGCCTGTGCTCTGGGGGGCTGTGATGCTGTAGTATATGTGAGAAATGTGCAGTACCTCTGACCCTGTGCAGCTTCCTGGCACACAGCACCCTAACCACCCCCCGCCCCATCTCCAACGCCACAGGTGTGCTTTTGTATGTTAATGATATGACTTGGGGAGTGGGGGGTGGGGGGCTCCTGGATGCCTCCGGATGGGTCCTGGTTACCAGGCGAAGCAACCAAGGGATTAGAGGATTGGAACTTTGCGCCCCACTGCCCCTTTAGGGAGGGGGAGGTGGGCTAAATGTCCAGTTCATCACTGTTGCCAAAAGGATGGAGTTGGGAGGGTTTGGGGTAGTTAAGCACCAGGAGGAGGTGGGATAGCAGGGCGGGGCACTGGGAGGGGGCAGGCAAGCCCCACAGCCCTCCCCACATACCTTGCCATAGGTGCTTCTTGCTTCCTCTGGCCATTCGTCTGTATCCTTTGTATTATCTTTTGCACTAAGCTGGTGCACAGCTGTGTCCCTGAATTCAGAGAGCTGTTCTAGCAAATGATCACTCCCAAGGAGCAGGGCACGGGAGTCACCTGTTGAAGGCTCATCATTAGAGGTCCTGGAGGCCTGCACTTGCAGTTGGCGTCTGAAATGGGGGCAGTCTTGTGGGACCGAGCCCTGAACCTGTGAGATCTGATACTAACTTCCAGCAGGTAGGGGCAGAATTGGACTGAATGGTAAAACACCAGTGTCCCTGTGGAACGTACTGCCACATATCTCATCAAAGAAGTGTTCTGTGCTGAGTGTTCCATCACTCCCCAGTATCCACAAAGGACTGGCTCCAGAACCCTCCTCAGATTCCAAACTCTGTGAATGCTCTGGTCTCATAAGAAACAGTGCAGGATCACATAGAATCCACATAATCCTCCCGTGTCCTCTGAATCACCTCTACATTATTTACAACACCTTTTGCACTGTAAGTGCTAGGTAAATGATGGTTATATTGTTTAGGGAATGGTGATCAGGAAACTATTCTGTACGCATTCAGTACAGAGGCAAATTTCCCCCACATATTTGGAACCACAGTTGGGATGAAGCTGCAGAGGAAGACACAGAAGGCTGAGTGCAGAAGGAGGAACTGGGCTCGTTCTGTGCCAGCGAAGGTACTTGTGGATAGCAAAAGGGGTCTCACACACTGCTTCCCCCTCAGGGTCTTGTAGTTTCAGGACACAGAGACAGGGCATACTGTCACTTAGAAAGGCCTCCTCACTCTACCGGTGAGGAATGGGGGTCCTGGGAAGGCGTGGCCTGCCTGAGACCAGTCCCCGGTCCTCCCAGTACAAAGTTGCTGCCCTCCAACAAGCCAGCTGGCTAGCGGTTTTCTGTCTTGGCAGAGGGCAACTAGCATGGGGATACATTGGATCAGGAGGAATCGCATACACTTCCAGCACATGGAGAGAATCTAACTTATTTGAAACAATTAAAGTTCAGGTCCATGAATAGTTACCTTAATTTTTAAGAACTCAGAAAAATAAACTTGAGTTGGAAAGCGTGCCCTCTAGTGGGGAAACAATGAACTACACACATCAGTTTCACAAAAGTGATTGCTGCCCTGAATTTTGTGTTAACCAAGTGTGTTTAACTGGAAAATAAATATTAAGGAACACATGTAGCACCTGGTATAGGCTTAGTGAGACCAGACTTTAAGCACACATGGGATCAGACAAATCATGACCGAGAGAAAGGGACGAGGTGCTTGGCTCAAAGCTGGAAGGAGTGAGTTTCGATCCTGGTCTGTATGGAGCAGCTGTGAGCCCAGGGAAAAGCATCTGTCCTATTGGTGCCATCGAATCCGAGAAGACCTCTTCCACGGGGTGAATGAGGGCTAATGAGAGACTAGTGGCGTACTTAGTGACTGTGCGCGTTCCTCACCATGTTCTCTGCTAGTTTGCGTCTTTCATACTAAAGACGGACCACAGAAATGATTGAAGTGACAGATACGCCAGTTCTCCTGATCTGGTCATTATACGTTGCTTATGAGTATTGCATGGTCACGCTGCACACATGAGAGGGCTTAAAAAGTTGGTGGAAGGCCGGCGCGGCGGCTTACTAGGCTAATCCTCCGCCTAGCGGCGCCGGCACACCGGGTTCTAGTCCCGGTCGGGGCGCCGGATTCTGTCCCGGTTGCCCCTCTTCCAGGCCAGCCCTCTGCTGTGGCCAGGGAGTGCAGTGGAGGATGGCCCAGGTGCTTGGGCCCTGCACCCCATGGGAGACCAGGAAAAGCACCTGGCTCCTGGCTCCTGCCATCGGATCAGCGCGGTGCGCCGGCCGCAGCGCGCCAGCCGCGGCGGCCATTGGAAGGTGAACCAACGGCAAAGGAAGACCTTTCTCTCTGTCTCTCTCTCTCTCTCACTGTCCACTCTGCCTGTCAAAAAAAAAAAAAAAAAAAAAAAAAAGTTGGTGGAAAATTCACATTATGAGAAAACTGAATGGATTTCAAACCATTTTTGTGTGGCCTGGTAGGTTAACCCACCACTTGGAATGCTACTTTGAATTCTGGCTACTCCTCTTCTGGTCCAGCTTCCTGCTCATGGGCCTAGGAAGGCAGCAGAAGGTGGCCCAGGTACCGGATTCCCTGATACCCACATGGGAGACCTGGATGGAGTTCTGTGCTCCTGACTTTGGTGCCCAACCCTAGCTGTTGTGGGCATTTGGGAATGAGCCAGCAGGTGGAAGACCTCCATCTCTCCAGACTCTCTCTGTTCCTCTGCCTTCCAAATAAATAGATTTATTATTATTATTACTATTATTATTTGAAAGGCAGAGTTACAGAGAGAGAAGGAGAGACAGATCTTCCATCTTTGGTTCGCTCCCCAAATGGTCACAACAACCAGCGCTGGGCCAGGCCGAAGCCAGGAGCTTCTTCTGGGTCTCCCACATAGATGCAGGGGCCCAAGCACTTTGGATATCTTACACTGCCTTCCCAGACTCATTAGCAGAGAGATTGGAAGTGGAGCATCTGGAATGTGAACCAGCACCCATATGGGATGCTGGCACCACAGATGGCGAGTTTACCTGATACAGCACAGTGCCAGCCCCTAAAAAGATGGGAGATGGCCCAAGTCTTTGGGCCCCTGTGCCTATGTGGGAGACCCAGAGGAAGCTCCTGGCTTCAGATCAGCGCAGCTCTGAGCATTGCAGCCAATCGAGGAGTGAACCAGCTGATGGAAGACCCCCACCCCACCTCTCTTCTCTGTGTAACTCTGCCTTTCAAATAAATCTTTTTTTGGAAAAAAAAAAAAAAAAAGAGGTCTCCCACTTGCTCAAGCACTTGGGCCATCTTTCACTGCTTTCCCAGGCCATAGCAGAGAGCTGGATCGGAAGTACAGCAGCTGGGACTGGAACCAGCACCCATATGGGATGCCAGGGCTTTAACCCACTGTGCCACAGTGCCAATCCCCAAAATTATATATATACATATATATATATATTTGACGGAGTTAGAGACAGAGAAAGGTCTTCCTTCTGTTGGTTCACCCCCCAAATGGCTGCTACAGCAGGCGCGCTGCGCTGATCCAAAGCCAGGAGCCAAGTGCTTCCTCCTGGTCTCCCATGCAGGTGCAGGGCCCAAGTACTTGGGCCATCCTCCACTGCCTTCCTGGGCCACAGCAGAGAGCTGGACTGGAAGAGGAGCAACCGGGACAAAATCTGGCACCCCAACCAGGACTAGAACCCAGTGTGCCAGCGCCGCAGGTGGAGGATTAGCCAAGTGAGCTGCGGCATCAGCCCAAAATTATATTTTTTAAGACCACATTGGTGACCTTAGGGAACTTAGAATCAAGCTAAGTAACTGGATGTCAACCGGTGACCAGGTAAGTGGACTACTACTGGCACACATGCCTCCCCTGCAAGATCTGAAAAGACAGCCCTGTAAATGGAGGAATCTCAAGTCAAGGCCCCTTCTGGGGAGAATTTTGAGACCTACATCACTGTAGAATATGGCAGCCTTTAGCCACTTGGGACTGGTTAAGTTTTTTAAAAATAAGATTTACCATTCAGCACTCAAAAGGCACATGTGACTAGGATTACTGAACTGGACATTGCAGATTATGATAGATGCAGGGCCATTGCTGTGGCTCACTTGGTTAATCCTCCACCTGCGGTGCCGGCATCCCATATGGGCGCCGGGTTCTAGTCCTGGTTGCTCCTCTTCCAGTCCAGCTCTCTGCTGTGGCCCGGGAAGGCAGTGGAGGATGGCCCAAGTACTTGGGCCCTGTACCCGCATGGGAGACCAGGAGGAAGCACCTGGCTCCTGGCTTTAGATCGGTGCAGCTCTGGCCGTTGCGGCCATTAGGGGAGTGAACCAACGGAAGGAAGACTTCTCTCTCTCTCTCATTGTCTGTTTAAAAAACAAACAAAAAAACACCTCCAATTGTGAGTTCTGGCAGTGTTGTGGTGAAAACTCACACAGCATTTTTCAAAAAAAAAAATACTATGATAGATGCTAGATTTGATAGATAGGAACTACTTTCTATTCATTGTCCTCATTTTTTTCTACTTTGGTCTTATTTTAAAGTTCTACTCTTAAAAAAAAATAAAGTTCTCTTAAAACATTTTAATTGTCATGTAATACTTGGAAATTTTATGAGCTATGTTTTTTTTTTTTTTTTTTGACAGGCAGAGTGGACAGTGAGGAAGAGAGACGGAGAGAAAGGTCTTCCTTTTTGCCGTTGGTTCACCCTCCAATGGCCGCCACGGCTGGCGCGCTGCAGCCGGCGCACCGCGCTGATCCGATGGCAGGAGCCAGGTGCTTCTCCTGGTCTCCCATGGGGTGCAGGGACCAAGTACTTGGGCCATCCTCCACTGCACTCCCTGGCCACAGCAGAGAGCTGGCCTGGAAGAGGGGCAACCGGGACAGAAGCCGGCGCCCCAACCTGGACCAGAACCCGGGGTGCCGGCACTGCAGGCGGAGGATTAGCCTAGTGAGCCGCGGCACCGGCCTTTTTTTTTTTTTTTTTTTTTTTTTTTTTACGGGCAGAGTTAGTCAGAGACAGAAAGGTCTTCCTTTCCTTTGGATCACCCCCCCAAGTGGCCGCTATGGCTTGCACACTGCGCTGATCCGATGGCAGGAGCCAGGTGCTTCTTCCTGGTCTCCCATGCGGGTACAGGGCCCAAGCACTTAGGCCATCCTCCACTGCACTCCCTGGCCACAGCAGAGAGCTGGACTGGAAGAGGAGCAACCGGGACAGAATCCAGCACCCCAACCTGGACCAGAACCCGGTGTGCCGGCGCCGCAGGCGGAGGATTAGCCTAGTGAGCTGCTGGCCTATGTTGTAATATTTCAACACAGATGCAGAGCATAACCCAAGCACTCCAGGCAACTTAGCCTTTCCGTTTCCTTATGTCTGTTTTGTGTTTGGAGTCTCCCAGGTCTTTACACTGTAATACACAGTGGTGAGGCGTCCTCACCCTGCCGTCCTGTTAGCACCACCGCACAACTGGGGTTTGGTACCCATCATCCAATCTCCCTTCCCACTCCTTATCCCAGCCCCTACTAATCACTTTTAGATTCAGATCGAATATAACTTTTTGCACTTAGTTTTTATATATTACAGAGAACAGGCAGTCTTTTGGGTCTGATTGACCTCATTGAATATAATGACCTCCGGCTCCACCCATTTTGCTGTTTGGAATGTCATTCCTTTTTACAGTTGATTAATGCTCGCTTTTCTTGAGCCGTTCATATATTGATAGATACCCAAGTTGGTTCATATCTTAGCTATGATGAATAGTGCGGCAATGAGCATTGAAGTACAGGTTTGTTTCAGCTGCTGCTTTCATTTCCTTCCGATAAATACCCAGAAGCGGGATATCTGGGTTCATGTGATCTATTTTTAGTATTTTGAGGCACCTCCATACTGTTTTTTTTTTAATTAATATTTACTTTATTTGGAAGGCAGAGTTAGAGAAAGAGAGCTCCCATCTGCTGGTTCACTCACCAAAGAGCCGCAACTTTCAGGGCTGGGCCAGGCTGAAGCCAGGAGCTTCATCTGTGCTGCTCCTCCGCTTGTTGGTCCCTTTTTTTACAAGTCCTTTCTATAGTAAAGTAAGAATAAGTAAACAGCAAACTCCCAAAGCAAGAATGAGTAGAGAAATAAGAACCAAGTAACGAACTTCCCCGCAAACTCTCCAACGCACTCTCCAACCAACCCACACCACCATGCCGTCTCTCTCCTCCTATATAGTCCTCCTCTGCCAATCCTAACTCGGCTGCCCACACGCCGAGCACGCTGCTCTCCTCCAATCAGGAGCAAGTCCTACAGTTTATTGGCTGAACTGGAGGCAGCTGTGTAGAAGCTGTTTTCTTCTCTCCCAGCGCCATATTGTGGGAGAGCAGATGCATAGAATAAGTCTTAATTCCAGTAACAGTATAGTCCGAGTTGCTCCCCACAATCTGGGTCTCCCGTGTGGGTGCAAGCACCTGGGCCACCTTCCACTCCTTTCCCAGGCACATTAGCAGGGTGCTGGATCAGAAGTGGAGCAGCTGGGACTCAAATTGGCACCCACATGGGTTGCAGATGTGGCAGGCAGCAGCTTTACCTGTTAACGCCACAACACCAGCCCCATCCTTCTGTTCTTCAGAGAACTTCCCAGAGGCCAGAAAACCAATTAAACGCCTTGTCCTGGCCACCCCTGGCTTCATAAACAGCACATTCTGACATCTGCCACAGATTTCAGCGATACATTAGAATCCAAATTGTTTCTCTTGAAGAGGAAGAGAAAGAGCCTTCTCTACCGGGTAAGAATGACAGGCGTTCCCACACACAAGTGCAACCAACATTTACACACCGATCTTCCTGTTCAACCATCAGCTGTCATTCTAACCCCTGCAACATCAAAATGTAAGAATTTACTTAACACATCGGCTTGATAAAAGCTGGGACAGGACAAGCCCAACCTAAGCTTAAAAGCTTTTTCATCTTGAAGGTGTTACTGCCTGCCAACCACTTAAAAGACCAACACACTTTGTTACCTCCATACTGTTCTTAATAATGACTATTCTGACTTTTGCATTCCCACCAGCAGTCTGTAAGGTTTCCCTTTTCTGCAATATCCTTCTCAGCGTGTTATTTTTTGTCTTTGATGAAAGACATTCTAACTGCAGTGAAATGAGATGATGCTTCATTGTGGTCTTGATTTGCATTTCCCTGATGACTAGTGATACTGAGTAGTTTGAGTGTTTGTCTGCTATTTGTATTTCTTTTGAAAAATGTCTATTCAGAATGTTTGCCTATTTCTTAACTGAATTGTTTGATATTTTTTTCTTTTGCTGTTTTGAGTTCTCTGAATTCCTCATATATTCTAGACAGTAGCCCTTTGTTAGATGCATAGTTTGCAAATATTTTCTCCTCTCCTATTGGTGGTCCCTTCCTTTGTTATGCAGAAGCTGCATAGTTAGCTATAATCCCACTTGTCTACTTTTACTTTTAAGGTGTGATCCAAAAAAATCGTTGCTTATACCAATGTCTTGAAGTGTTTCTCCTGTTTTCTATTAGTTGCATAGTTTGGGGTCTTACATTTAGATATTTGATAACATTTTGAGTTGGTTTTTGTATAGAGTGAGAGCCAGGTGATCAAGTGAGGGTCTTATGTATGTTGAATATCCAATTCTCCCAACATCATTTGTTGAAGACCTTGTCCTTTTTCTGGTGGATACTTTTGGTGCCTTTGTCCAAAAAGTTAGCTGTAGATGCCTGAATTCATTTCTGGGGTGTCTGTTCTGTTCCATTGGCCCATCTTCCAGTACCACACTGCCTGGGTTGCAATTGGTCTGTGGTATGTTTTTTGTTTTTTTTTTTAAGATTTATTTATTTATTTGAAAGAGTGGCAGAGAGTTGCAGAGAAAGACTTGGGCCATCTTCTACTGCTTTTCCAGGCCATAGCAGGGAGCTGGATCGGAAGTGGAGCAGCTGGGACTTGAACTGGAGCCCATATGGGATGTCATCACTGCAGGTGGTGGCTTTACCTCTACGCCACAGCGCTGGCCCCTGCAGTATGTTTTACTATCTGGTCTTGTGATGTCTCTAGCCTTGTCCTCTATAAGATTGCTTTAGCTACTCAGGGACTTTGTACTTCCATATGAATATTGGAATTTTTTTCCCTAGTTAAGTGAAGAATGTCATTGGTATCTTGTCATTGAATCTGTGAGCCATTTTGGATAGTTTGGACATTTTAATTCTTCCAATCCATGAACATGAGAGGTCTTTCCATTTTTGTGTCTTCAATTCTTTTGTTGCTGTCTTGTGATTTTCATTGTAAAAGTTTTTCACATCCTTGGTTAAATTTATTCTGAAGTATTTTAACTTTTATATCTATTATGAATGGGATTATTCTAAGGTCTTAGTGAATTAGTTATTGATATATAGAAATTCTGATTTTTTTTGTATGTTGATTTTTGTATCCTGCAAGTTTACTGAATTTGTTCATCGGTGCTAATAGTCCCCAGTGGAGTCTTTTTTGTTTAAAGATATTATTTGAGAGGTAGAGTTACAGACAGTTAGAGGGAGAGACAGAAATTCCATCCACTGGTTCACTCCCCAGTTGGCCCACATGGCCGGAGCTATGCTGATCCAAAGCCAAGAGCCAGGAGCTTCTTCCAGGTTTCCCACCTTGAATGCAGAGGCCCAAGCACTCGGCCATCTTTCACTGTTTTCTCAGGTGCATTAGCAGGGAGCTGGATCAGAAGTGGAGCTGCTGGGACTAGAACTGGTGCCCATTTGGGATTCTGGTACTGCAGGTGGAGGTTTAGGCCACCACAACACAGTGCCGGCCCGGTGGAGTCTTTAAATTTATATTTATACATAGAATCATGTCATCTGGGAGGAAAAAAGGCTAATTTAACTTCCTCCTTTCCTATTTTTATGACATTTCTTTTATGCAGTTGCTCTGGGTAAACCTGCGGTACTATGTTGAATAACAGATCTTAGAGAAAATGCTTTCAGCTTCACCCATTCAATCTGATGTTGTGGGGCCAGTGCTGTGGTGTGACAGGTAAAGCCACTACCTGTGATACTGGCATCCCATGTGGGCACCACTTCGAGACCCAGCTGCTCCACTTACTATCCAGCTCTCTGCTATGGCCTGGGAAGGCAGTAGAAGATGGCCCAAGTCCTTGGGCCCCTGCACCCATGTGGGAGACCTGGAAAAAGCTCCTGGCTCCTAATTTCGGCACAGCTCTGAACGTTGTAGCCATCTAGGGAGTGAACCAGTGGATGGAAGACTTCTGTCTCTCTGCCTCTCCTCTCTCTGTGTAACTCTGACTTTCAAATAAACCTTTTAAAAAAATATGCTGGAGGCTGGCACCGCTGCTCAATAGGCTAATCCTCTGCCTGCGGTGCCGGCACACCGGGTTCTAGTCCCCGTCGGGGTGCCAGATTCTATCCCGGTTGCCCCTCTTCCAGGCCAGCTCTCTGCTGTGGCCCGGGAGTGCAGTGGAGGATGGCCCAAGTGCTTGGACCCTGCACCCACATGGGAGACCAGGAGAGGCACCTGGCTCGCTCCTGGCTTCAGATCAGTGCAATGCGCCGGCCGCAGCGCACTGGCCCTGGCAGCCATTGGAGGTGAACCAACGGCAAAAGGAAGACCTTTCTTTCTGTCTCTCTCTCACTGTCCACTCTGCCTGTCAAAAAAATTAAAAAAAAAATATGCTGGCGTGGGTTTGCCAAATAAGCCTTCGTTACACTGAGGTATGTTTCTTTGATACAGAATTTGTTCAAGGTTTTCAATCATTGAATATTGATTTTTATTTATTTTCCTGCATCTATTGATACATCAACAGAATGAATGGTAGAAATAATTATTGATTTGCATATGTTGAAACATCTCTACATTCCTGGGATAAATCTCACTTGATCATGAGTGGTCTCTTTGATGTGTTGTTGGATTTGATTTGCTAACATCTTATTGAACATTTTTGTATCTTCATCAGGAATGGTGGTTTATAGTGTTTTGCTCTTATGTCATTGTCTAGTTTTGGAATCAAGGTATTGCTGGCCTTGTAGAATGAGTTTGGAAGCATTCTCTCCTTTTCAACTTTTTAGAGTATGAGAAGAATTGGTGATAGTTCTTCCTTAAAAGTTGGGTACACTGGTGCCAGCATTTTGGCATAGTGGGTAAAGTTGCCTCCTGTGATGCCAGCATCTCATATGGGCGCTGGTTCATGTCCCAGCTGCTCCACTTCAATCCAGCTCCCTGCTAAAGGCCTGGGCTCTGCCACCCATATAGGAGACTCGGATGAAATTCCTGCCTTCCGCTTAGCTCAGCCCTGGCCATTGCTGGAGAGTGAATCAGTGAATGGAAGGGGTCTGGGTCTGGGTCTGGGTCTGGGTCTGGGTCTATGTCCGTCTGTCTCTGCAATTCTTTTCAAATCAATCTTTTTTTCAAAAAAAAGTTTGGTATGGTTCAGCGATCAAGCCAAGAAATGGTGGGCTTTTCTTTATTGACAGTCTTATTTGATCACTGATCTCATTATGTTACTGGTCTGTTCAGGTTTTCTATGTCTTTATGATTCAATTTTGGTAAGTTATGTACATTCAGAAATGTAATCTCTCCAATTTGTTGGCATATAGTTTTTTGTAATAGTCCCTAATGGTTCTTTGTATTTCTGTGGTATCAGCTATAATATCTCTTTTTCATCCCCAATTTTGAGTCTTGTCTTAGTTAAAGGCTTAACAATTTTATTTTTACCAAAAACCAACTCCATTGATTATTGTGGGGTTTTTTTTGTTTGGTTTGGTCTCAGTATCATTTATTTCTGCTCTGATCTTTCTTTTTTCCTACTAACTTTGAGTTGCTCTTATTTTTTTCCAAGTCCTGGGGGTGCATTGTTAGGTCATTTATTGGATATTTTTCTTTTTATACAGGTGTTCATTGATATTCCTTCTTAGTACAAATTCACTGTATTATGAAACAAGAAACTTTCCTGTTTCTATGAGACATTGCTCTCCCATCATAACAGTATTCACTCAATGCTGCTTCTACCCATCCTTGTATTCCTAATGCGGGCCCCCTGGTGCTTCATTTTACATGGTCTGACCAACGCTGGGTTATCTGCCAACCAACAAGGTTGGTTCCATTGAGGTGTAATCATCTGAGTAGAATTCAGATGCGGGATACTTAGCCAGAGATGTTGAGTGTCCTGGGGAAAATGTAGTAGTCTTAGGGTAATCACCAAATACAAGGTGATCAGCGTTGGCCAGAGGGCTTCTTGGAGCCAACTCTGACTGCAGATAGGGATGCATCTCCTCCCTATTGAATTTTTAGTTAGGCCACTGTTGGAAGAATTTAGGTGAGATAGATGTCCATCCACAAAAATGCAATAGATAAACAGTAACATGTGGCGTTGTAACAGACACATGGCTTAATCAGGTCAGTGTTACACCAAGATTTTTTTAGTAGAGAATACTCATCAATCCCAATAGACACACAATATCATTGATAAACATTGGTTTGATTACCATGAGTTATACTTCAAGGAAAAAAATTCCAAAAAAATTCTCCAAATGGGAGGGACATGTATGTTTGTATTAAGATATATGTCGGGGCTGGCACTGTGGTGCAGTGAGTTAACACCCTGGCCTGAAGCACCAGCATCCCATATGGGCACCAGTTTGAGACCCGGCTACTCCACTTCTGATCCAGCTCTCTGCTATGGCCTGGGAAATCAGTAGAAGTTGTCCCAAGTCCTTGGACCCCTGTACTCACATGGGAGACCCAGAGGAAACTTGAGGCTCCTGGCTTCGGATCAGCGCAGCTCCAGCTGTTGCGACCAAATGGGAAGTGAACCATCAGATGAAGACCTCTCTCTCTCTCTCTCTCTCTCTCCCTCCCTCCCTCCCCCTTCTCCCCCCCCACCATGTAACTGAATTTCAAATAAATCTTTAAAAAATATGCCAATGTCTGGATGCATGAAGAAGTTGATAATTGTGTAACAAATATCTTTGAGTCTGATTTTTTTTATCACATAGGATAACCTGTAGTGTTCTGAGTAGCTAAGAGGTTTTTTGTTTGTTTTGTTTTTAAGATTTATTTATTTGAGAGAGTTACAGATAGAAGGAGAAACAGAGAAAGGTCTTCCATCTTCTGGTTCACTCCTCAAATAGCCACAATGGCCAGAGCTGGGCCAATCCAAAGCCAGGAGACTGCTCAGGGTCTCCCATGTGGGTGCAGGGGCCCAAGGGCTTGGGACAACTTCTACTGATTTCCCAGGACATAGCAGAGAGCTGGATTGGAAGAGGAGCATCTAGGACTTGAACAAGTACCTATAAGGGATGTTGGTGCCTCAGGCAGTGGCTTTATCCACTATACCACAGCGCTGGGCCCCAAGAGGTGGTATTTTCCCAAGTATACTTCTGGGACTCTAAGAAAAGATAGAATTTAAATAAGCACATTAGACAACATGATTCGCAGGGCATAAATTATAACAAGTATAAATGCAGGGCTGGCACTATAGCACCCTGGCCTGAGGTGTCGCTATCCCATATGGGTGCAGGTTTGAGTCTTGGCTGCTCCATTTTCAATCCACCTCTCTGCTAATGTGGCTGGGAAAACAACGAGGGATGACCCAAGTGCTTGGGCCCCTGCACTTGCATGGGAAATCTGGAAGAAGCTTCTGGCTCCTGGCTTCGGATTGGTCCAGCTCTGGCCAGTTGCAGCCCTTTGGAGAGTGAACCAGCAAATGGAAGACCTCTCTCTCTCTTTCTCTCTCTCTCTCTCTCTCTCTCTGCATCTCACTCTGTAACTGTCTTTCAAATAAACAAATCTTTTTAGAAAAGTATAAATGCATGCATTACAGGCCTGGTCAATAGTCCTAGGTATCCAGCTGTCTGCATCTGATATTGGCAATCTCTCATCCTCATTCTAGCAGTATAGCTTTAATTTTTTTTTAAAGATTTTATTTATTTGAGAGTTAGAGTTGCAGACAGTGAGAGGGAGAGACGGATCTTTCATCCATTGGTTCACTCTCCAAATGGCTGCAACAGCCGGAGCTGTGCCAATCTGAAGTCAGGACCCTCCTCCAGGTCTCCCACGTGAGTGCAGGGACCCAAGGACTTGGACCATCTACTACTGCTTTCCCAGGCCATAGCAGAGAGCTGGATGGGAAAAGGAGCAGCTGGGACTCAAACTGGCGCCCATACGGGATGCCAGCGCTGCAGGCGAAGGATTAACCTACTGCGCCACAGCACCGGCCCCTGTAGCTTCAATTTGAATTTGGATATTCATTAAGAAGACCGCTTTGGAATTGGTACCTTTTTAGATGAGGAATAGGAATCCAAGAGGCAATTCTTTGAAGCTTAGCTACACATAAGGTGGTTACAAGGACCTGATATGGTCCCTTCCATTTAGACTGCAGGGAGCGTTTTACCTAATGATGATTCCACAGCATAGTGACCTGCTTTGTCATGAGCCTGCACATCTTCATTTGTGAGTAGACGTGATAGCTGGTGATGAATTTGTATTTCAGATTTTTAGTCAGTTGTTTGCATTAGTACAATAGATATTAGAGCAAAGTAGGTTCATACATTCCTCCTTTTTAAAATTTATTTACTTGAGAGGTATTTGTTTCACAGAGAGAGGGAGACAGATCTTGCATCCACTGGTTCACTCCCCAAATGACCACAACGCATAGAGCTAGGCCTATCTGAAGCCAGGAGCTTCTTCCAGGTCTCCCACATGGGTGCAGGGATCCAAGCATTTGGGCCAACTTCTACTTTCCCAGCCATAGCAGAGAGCTGGATCAGAAGTGGAGCAGCCAGGACTCAAACCAGCACCCATATGGGATGCCAGCACAAAGGCAGTGGCTTTACTTGCTATGCCACAGTGCCAGCCCCTATTCTGATTTATTTTTCCCAAAGAAACCTTTTATTTAAGGAGTGCAAATTTCATGCATTTCATAAGTACAGCTTTAGGAATATAGTGATTCTTCCCACCATACCCACCCTCCCACTCATACTCCCATCCCTCCGCCTCCTCCCTCTTCCATTCCCAGTCTCAATCTCCACTAAGATCCATTTTCAATTAACTTTATACACAGAAGACCAACTCTATACTAAGAGTTAAACAATTTGCACAGAAAAAAAAAAAAACTGTTCCTCAACAGTCAAGATTAGGGCTATTCAAAGTCATTGCATATTGAAGTTAATTTCACTACTTTTATTTTCTTTTTAGAAATGTATCTTTAAAGAAGCATCCAAGAATGATATCTTTTGTGAGCATTTAGAGACATAATTATAACCTATGAGACATAGGAATATCCCCCACTTAATATATCAAAAAGAAAGTCCTTGAGAATGAGTTTTATCATTAATTAAGGAAGTACCTAAGAAAACAAGCAATGGAGTTGTACACTTAGGCATAATTAAAACTTATGAGACATTAGAATATCCTCCAATTAATACACTAAAGAGTAAATCTTTGAGAACAAGTTTTACTGTTAACTCTTAATACAACTCTGAGGACAGAGTTGGTGCACAGTGACTCCTGTTGTTAATTTAAAAATTAACACTCTTGGGTGATCACTGATGTCATACCTAAGGCTCTTCACATGAGCTGCCACAGCTATGGAAGCCTTTTGAATCCACAAACTCCGTCAGTATAGAATTATAGACAAGGCCATAAAGAAAGTGGAAGTTCTCTCCTCCTTTCAGAGAAAAGTACCTGCTTCTTTGACCACTTCTTTCCACTGTGGTCTCATCCACCAAGGTTGTTCCTTTAGGACAATTTTTGCCACAGTGTCTTTGCTTGCCATGCCTGAAATGCTCTTGTGGGCTTTGCAGCCAGATCAGAATGATTTAAGGGCTGATTCTGAGGTCAGAGTGCTATTAAAGCTATAGTCATTCTATGAGTCTGCTGTGTGGACCACTTCCCATGTTGGAGTATGCACTCCTTTTTAATTATTTCCAGACACTTAATCCTATTTATATGATCACTTTAACACTTAATCCTATCTATATGATCCATTTACACTTGATCTTAGCCAAAAGGCCAAGAAACACTTAATCCTATCCATATGATCATTTTAACACTTAAGATGGTATTTTTACCACCCAGTTAAGGGGACTTGGGGTCCCATGGCAAGCTTTTAAGCTGTACCCTCAGAAGTAAGTCCATAGGAATGTATACAGAACAATACAGCTCTACAGTTACAAACTTCATATACTTCATAATTACAACTTTAAGAACATGGTGGTTCATAAACCTGTGCTCACCTTCCCATCCATACTCTCACCCCTCTTCCTCCTCCCTCTCTTATTCCCACTCTTATTTTTTACTGAGATCTATTTTTCATTTGTTAGAAAGCATTTATTTATATATTTATATACTTATATATATATATTTTATAAATATGTATTTATAAATATAAACATCATAGGTACAGCTTTTGGAATATAGTGGTTCTTCCCCCCCATACTCGCCCTCCAACCTTCACTCCCATCCTACCTCCTACTCCCTCTCCCATCCATTCTTCATTAAGATTAATTTTTAATTATTCTTATATACAGAAGATCAACTCTATACTAAGTAAAAATTTCAAATTTGTACCCACTAAGACACAAAGTATAAAGTACTGTTTGAAGACTAGTTGTACCATTAATTCTCATAGTACAACTCATTAAGGACAGAGGTCCTACATGGGGAGCAAGTGCACAGTGACTCCTGTTGTTGACTTAACAGTTGACACTCTTATGTATGATGTCAGTGATCACCCACGGCTCTTGTCATGAGCTGTCAAGGCTATGGAAGCCTCCTGAGTTCATTAACTCCAACCTTATTTAGACAAGGCCATAATCAAAGTGAAAGTTCTCTCCTCCCTTCAGAGAAAGGTATCACCTTCTTTGGCCTCTTTTTTCCACTGGGATCTCATTTGGAGATCTTTCATATAGGTCATTTTTTGCCACAGTGTTTTGACTTTCCATTCCTGAAATGCTCTCATGTGCTTTTTAGCCAGATCCAAATGCCTTAAGGGCTGAGTCTGAGGCCAGAGTACTATTTAGGGCATTTGTCATTCTGAAAGCCTGCTTCCCAAGTTGGATCATTCTCTTTTAAATTCTATCTATTGTTATTAGCAGACACTTGGTCTTATTTATGTGATCCCTTTGACACTTACTCCTATCTTTATGATCAGTTATTAACTTAAGCTGATCACTTAAACTAGTAAGATGGCATTGGTACCTGCCAACTTAATTGGATTTGAAGTCTCATGGCAAGTTTTTAGCTTTACCCTTAGGGGTAAGTCCATGGGAACATGAGGCAAACTGTACATCTCCCTCTCTTATTCTCAGTCTCGTTCTTCAAAAGCATCAGTTTTCAATTGAATTTAAAAACACAGAATTATTCTTAGGTGAATAGAGTTCAACCAATGGTATTAAGTAGAAAAAGAAAATACTAAAGAATAAACAGTCAGGACGTGGGCTGATCAAGTCATTGCTTCTTTTAGTGTCAGTTTCACTTCTACAGATTTCCTTTTAGGTGCTCAGTTAGTTGTCACAGATCAGGGAAAACATATTTGTCCCTTTGGGACTAGCTTATTTGACTCTCTATGATGTTTCCCAGATTCCTCCATTTTGTTCCAAGTGATGGGATTTCATTTTATTTTTTGTTGCTGTGTAGTATTCCATAGAATACATAACCCCTAATTTCTTTATCCAGTCTTCCATTGATGGGCATTTATGTTGATTCCATGTGTTAGCTATTGTGAATTGAGCTGCAATAAACAGGGAGGTGCAGAAAGTTCTTTTATTTGTCAATTTAATTTCTCTTGGGTAAATTCTGATGAATGAGATGGCCGGGTCGTATGGTAGGACTATATTCAGGTTTCTGAGGTATCTCCATACTGTCTTCCATAGTGGCTTTATCAGTTTGCCTTCCCACGAACAGTGGATTAGGGTACCTTTTCCCCCACATTCTCACCGGCACTTGTTGTTTGCTGATTTCTGTATGAAAGCCATTATAACTGGGGTGATTTAAAACCTCATTGTGGTTTTGATTAGCGTTTCCCTGACGGCTAGTGATCCTGAGCATTTTTTTCATGTGTCTGCTAGCCATTTGGATTTTCTCTTTTGAAAAATGTCTAAGTCCTTGACCAGTCTCTTAAGTGGGTTGTTTGTTTTGATGTTGTGGAGTTTCTTGATCTCTTTGTAGATTCTGGTGATTAATCCTTTATCAGTTGAATAGTTTGCAAATAATTTCTCCCATTCTGCAGGTTGCCTCTTCACTTTCCTGTTTCTTTTGCAGTACAGGAACTTCTCAATTTGATGTAATCCCAGTTGTTAATTTTGGCTTTGGCTGCCTATGCATCTGGGGTCTTTTCCAAGAAGTCTTTGCCTGTGCCGATATCTTGCAGGGTTTCTCTAATGTTCTCTCATAATTTGATGGTGTTGGGTCAAAGATTTAGATCTTTAATCCAGTTTGAGTGGATTTTTGTGTAAGGTGTAAGGTAGGGGTCTTGCTTCATGCTTCTGCGTGTGGAAATCCAGTTTTCCCACACCATTTGTTGAATAGTCTGTCCTTGCTCCAGGGATTGGTTTCAGCTCCTTGGTCAAACATAAGTTGGTTGTAGAGGTTTGGATTGACTTCTGGCGTTTCTATTCTGTTCCATTGGTCCATCCATCTGTTTCTGTACCAGTACCAGGCTGTTTTGATTATAACTTCCCTGTAGTATGTCCTGAAATCTGGTATAGTGATGCCTCCAGCTTTCTTTTTGTTGTATAAGATTGCTTTAGCTATTCAAGGTCTCCTGTGTTTTCCTATGATTTTCAGCATTTTTCTAGATCTGAGAAGAATGTTCTTGTTTGGTATCACATTAAATCTGTAAATTGCTTTCAGAAGAATGGACATTTTGATATTCTTCAATCCATGAACATTGAAGAGTTTTTCCATTTTTTTGTGTCCTGTATTTCTTTTTTTAAAAAATTATTTATTTGAAAGTCAGAGTTACACAGAGAGAGAAGGAGAGGCAGAGAGAGAGAGAGAGGTCTTCCATCCACTGGTTCACTCCTCAGATTGCTGCAACAGCCAGATCTGCAGCAATCTGAAGCCAGGAGCCAGGAGCTTCTTCCAGGTCTCCCACAGGGGTGCAAGGGCCCAAGGTCCTGGGCCATCTTCTACTGCATTCTCAAGCTACAGCAGAGAGCTGGATCGGAAGTATAGCAGCCAGGACTCGAACTGGCACCCATATGGGATGCCGGCACTGCAGGTGGTGGCTTTACCCACAAGCTACAGCGCTGGCCCCTCTTTAATGTTTTGTAATTATCATAATAGAGATTGTTGACATCTTTGGTTCAACTTATTCTAAGGTATTTGACTTTTTTTGTAGCTATTATGAATGAGATTGATCTTAGAAGTGCTGCTCCTCCGCACGCGGAGGAGCCGCACCGGACCGGGCGCTTGTTGTTCCCTTTTTTTACAAGTCCTTTCTATAGTAAAGTAAGAATAAGTAAACAGCAAACTCCCAAAGCAAGAATGAGTAGAGAGAAATGAGAAAGAACGAAGTAACGAACTTCCCCACGAACTTCCCCGCGAACTCTCCAACGCACTCTCCAACCAACCCACCCCACCATGCCGTCTCTCTCCTCCTATATAGTCCTCTCCACCAATCCCAACTCGGCTGCCCACACGCCGAGCACGCCGCTCTCCTCCAATCAGGAGCAGCTCCTGCAGCTTGTCAAGTTGGTGAGAGGCAGCTGGGTGGAAGCTGTTTACTTCTCTCCCAGCGCCATATTGTGGGGGAGCAGATGCATAGAATAAATCTTAATTCCAGTAACAGTATAGTCCGAATTGCTCCCCACAGATCCCCCTTTCTTTTTATTTTTTGGCGTTGATACGCGCCTGTGTAAAGTTCAGTGTGATCTTCATGCTATTGACTCTTGTTTGTCGTGCTACTTCAGAGTTTGTTGAAAAATGTCCCGTATTCCAAAGATCCCAGGGATTGGTTATTCATTGTTTTCTTCCTCAAATGGAGTTTTCTTCTTCTAGATCTTCTGCTGGCAGGTTTATCAACCGAATTCTTCTCTCAGGGGTCCATATTGGTTGTGCCGCACCCTGTGGAAAAAAACAAACGGCGCCTCGTACTCTTCTGAGTAAGGGGAACGGGCCTTTCCATTGGTTGTCCTGTAAATCCTTCCACATTACCCACTGTATTGATTCCTTATCAGCTGATTGAGTATGCATTTCTGCAGGTGTTTTACCGTTCTTTTTCTTGTTCAAAAAATTAATTGTATAAAGAGCTAGGGCCAAGACGTCCTTGTTGGATGTGGCCATTTCCCCTATTCCCCCTTTTTGTTTAATTATTAAATTTTTTAAATATAAGTGAGCGCGTTCTACCACAGCTTGCCCCTGTGGATTGTATGGAATACCGGTAATATGGGAGATTCCGAATTCTTTCAAAAATGCAGCAAAACGCTTTGATGTATACGCTGGGCCATTATCCGTTTTGATCACATGAGGAACTCCCCAGGCTGCAAAAGCCTGCAAGCAGTGTTGGATTACTTGTTGTCCTCCTTCTTTATTCATGGCTGTGGCCATAATTACACCTGAGTATGTATCTACAGTGACGTGAACACAGCTTTGTCGCCCAAAAGAGGGGATATGTGTAACGTCCATCTGCCAGATATGTCCTGGTTTAAGGCCACGGGGATTGGCTCCCGCAGGAATCTTTGGAACTATGGTAACAACGCACTTTTCACAGGATCTAATGATATCTTCTGCTTGCTTGCGGGGAATATTAAATTTAAAACTTAAAGTGTGGGTGTTAACATGCCATTTAGAGTGATATTCTTTAGCTTGTTCCAAAGCGGTGCATGCAAGCAAGAATCTTGAATAGTGATCTGCCATCATGTTTCCTCGAGTAAGTGGGCCAGGTAAATTAGAATGAGCTCTTATGTGGCCTATGTAAATAGCATGCTCTCTTTGATTTAATAACCCCTGAATTTCACTTAGATAAGAATAGACTGAGGAGGATTTAAGAATAAGGCACTGTGTAGCGAGCATCTGAACTGCATTCACCACATATGCACTATCAGACAAAATATTCATGGGTGCGCTCTCTCTGCGTAATACTGTTGCGATAATAGCTAATTCTGCATGTTGTGGAGAAGGGGATGCTGTTAAAACAAAATATCGTTGATTGTTAAATATAGCTGCTCCTGTTCCGCCTTTAGCTCCATCCGTAAATACGGTAACTGCCCCTTGAATTGGATCCCTTCGCACCTTCTGCACCCGTTTTATTGAAACCTGTGTGCAGAAGTTAACAAATGGATGGCGAGGGTAGTGATTGTCAATCTCTATTTGTAGAATGAGAACTATGTATGCCCATTGCCAGCATTCCCTTGTAAAGGCTTCTACTGCCTCTTGAGCAAAGGGAACTACACATCGCTTTGGAGTCTTCCCCGCCATTTCTGTCGCCTTTTTTATTGCTGTTAATATTAAATCAGCCACCGCAATGCCTTGGGTGTATAGTACACGTGGTGCATGTGAATGTGGGTATACAAACAACAAGGGTCCTCCTTGCCAAATGACTGCGAAGGGATACAGCTGTTCCATAAAAATTAATATTTCTAGGGCTTGTTGTGGATCACATCTTTCCATCTGCATTGCTTTAATTTGTTTTTCAATTTTCTGTAACGCCAAGCGGGCTTCTATTGTCACTCTACGAGGGGAATCAAGCTGGGCATCTCCTTCTAAAATATTGAATAATGGCATCATATCTTCGGTAGTTAATTTACAATAGGGCCTCAACCAATTTAAATTGCCACATAATTTTTGGAAGTCATTAAGGGTCTGTAACCCATCTATTGCAATTTCAAATTCTAATGGGGTTACCTTTTCAGAAGTTACTTTAAGTCCTAAGTACTGTACTACTTCCCCTTTTTGTATCTTCTCTGGCGCTACTTGTAACCCAACTTTTTCCAAATATAATAGCAGCAGCTTATATGCTTCCATTAGGTGACTTTCACTTTCAGCCGTTATTAACAGGTCATCCATGTAGTGTAAAATTTGTACTTTTGGGCACTGTTGTCGAACCGGCTCTACTGCCTGGTCAACATATAGCTGGCATATGGCAGGACTGTTAGTCATTCCTTGGGGAAGCACCTTCCATTCATATCTTTTGTCAGGACCTTGATGATTAATGGAAGGTACGGTGAAAGCAAACCTCTGAATGTCTTGTTCATGTAGAGGTATGCTAAAAAAGCAGTCCTTCAGATCGAGTACTATTAGTGGCCAATGCTTTGGGATCATAGTAGGAACCGGGAGTCCGGGTTGCAATGCCCCCATGGGTTGCATCTGCTGATTAACAGCCCGTAAATCATGCAACAACCGGTATTTCCCTGATTTTTTCTTTATCACGAATATTGGCGTATTCCATGGGGAGGTTGATGGTTGCAAGTGGCCTGCCTCTAATTGTTGTGATACTATATCATTTACCGCAGCCAGCTTTTCCTGGGTAAGGGGCCACTGTGGTATCCATTTTGGCTTGTTGTCCAGCCATGACAATGGCAGCGGCTGCATCTCAGTGGCCCCCACGAAAAACCCGTGTCCTGTCTTTTAAAATCGCCTTTGGGCTGGGCTAGGTCCCTTCTGCCTTCTCTGGAGCCTAATCCTCTCTCCTGATATCCCTTTTTATACATAATACGCCGTTCTGTAGAACTCTCCAATTGATCCTCATTTGTTAACGTCAGTCCCAATTGTTCTAAAATGTCTTCCCCATAATGTGATGGGGAGTGCACTAACATAAGGTTGCACATTTCCCTTGTTCCCTTCTTGATCCTGCCAATGAAGCACCTGAGCACTCCTTGATGGTGTCATGGCCGCACCTAGGCCTACTAAAGTATTATCTCCTGGCTGAAGGGCCCATGACTTCGGCCAATCATTTTCCGAAATTATACTTACATCTGCACCTGTGTCTAGCAGGCCCTGAATCGACTTTCCTCTAATGGTTAAGGTCCACAGAGGTCGATCTGCTAGAGATAGGGACAAGGCTGCAAATTTCTCCCCTTGGGGTCCATGAACATCCTGCGCTCCAATCATGATCAGTATTTGAGCCACAGGTTCTTCTGGTTTGATTTGAATAATACCCTTTGTAGATTGTATTAGCACTTTTAACTTATCAAAAGGTAATTGAATGACTCCGGTGATGACCATTAGGCCTCTCAAAGCATTTGTTTCTTTTCCTACGATTATTCCAAGTCCGTTATGCTCCGCTGAAATTGTTTCTGCCCTCACCTCTATGGCTTGTGGCCCCATTTGAGGTGTTAGTACCGAATATTCGGTGGCTCGTAACTCTGCGCGGTAAATATTTGGTTTTGGGACCGTGGCACCCACCGATTGTTTTGGCCCCGGGGTGCAGGGGCCCACATTCCGTTTTTTTGCTGTTGACCATATACACCTGATCTTCTTATGGGGCCCGGCTCATTTGGCATCCTCAGGGGATTGCCTGTGCTATACATTTTAGAGTAACATTCACTGACCCAGTGATTCCCTCTTCTACAGCGTGGGCAAAGGCCTGGTCTTCTCGAGTTCTCTATGCCCTGCCGATCTCGGGCTGGAAATCTGGCCCTACATTCCCTCATTAGATGCCCTTCTCGACCACATCTAAAGCATATTCGTCCCCTCATGTTCTGTCTAAATTGTCGGGTCACTGCTACTGCAGCATGTGATCCAGAAACTACATCATCCATGACATCCCTACAGATTTTCAAAAAGGTAGGGATGTCTTTATGCTGCCATGGTCTAAGAGCTTCCCGACATGTTTTATTGGCCTGTTCATACGCCAATCTTTTGACTAAGGGCATTGCTTCTTCCACGGTTTCAAAAATGTTTCCTGCTGCTTCCATTAATCTGTTCACGAAATCAGCGTAAGGTTCGGTAGGGCCCTGTACTATCTTAGTTAGGCTGTGTCTTACTTCTCCTTTTCTGGGTATCACCTTCCAGGCTCTTCTTGCTATCTCTCTCACTTGTAAGAGGACAGCTGTTGGTAATCGGGCCTGCTCATCGGGACTGGCAAATCGCCCTTCTCCATTTAACATTTCCTCATCCCATGCTTGATTCCCTGTTTGATAGTTCTGCTTTGAATATTCTCGCGCAAATTCTTTATAAGCAGCTAACCACAAGAGGAAGTCACCCCCGCCTAACACCGCCTTTACTAAGTTTCTCCAATCCTCAGGTATTAGGCCTTGCTGCCCGATGTTATCAAGGATTGCCTGAGTGTAACTTGCATGGGGCCCATACAATTGTACTGATTGCTGCAACTCTTTAAGTAATTTATGGTCAAGAGGCGTCCATCCCCTGTTTCCCTGTGGATCCTGAATTACAGGAAACACCTGGCCTGGTTCCTGGTACTGCTCCCAAGCAGGTTTTCTATAAACAGCTCCCCTTTGCTTGTTTTCGGTTCTTGGCCTTTCTAGCTCCTCCTGCATACCTACTCCCTCCATCACTCCTTCTTCCTCCCACTCTTCTTCAATCTCATGTGGAAAAAAGGGGCTTTTCTTTACAGGAGGAAACTTTGGTAGTACCAATGGGCGATACCGGGGTGGTGATTCATCCTTTATGGTTGAATTTGCCAGCCTTGTATGGCCAGGCATCTCTCTCGGGGGCGAGGTTCCCTCCTCAGCTTCCTTCTCCCCCCCATAAGCTTCCTGGCTCTCTAAATCCTTCTTTGATTTTCTTCTCACTTGTTCGTTACAATAGTTGCTCGCCTGGCTGCCCTGCCATAATTCTTCCTGCAATTCACTCCTCTCATTAAGCAACAACTCGATCCCTTCCGTGGGGTCCTGAAGCACCTGATCAACGAGTTGCCACAGCTTCAGCACTTCTATCGATTCCCCAGCCTCGCGCATTTTCCGTCCCACCTGCCTCCACTGCTGTAGAAACCAGGGGGACGTCTCTACGACTGCTCTTACGAATGCATGAATTTTCCTCCCCCCTCGTTTCCCTTGCTTAGAGGAAAAGCTGCGAGGAGGTGGGGAGTAGGAAGAGAGAGAGAGAGAAACCACATTCAGCCCATAATGGATGATCTTTAGGGAGAAACAGAGGATGGTGCCCAGCAGGAGGAAGAGGTAGCCAGTGGGCAAAGAGTAGCCAAAGAACTCCATTGTCTGTACCATCTGTGACATGTTGGAGCAGTGGGCGTAATGGAAGACTGAGTCTCCCAGACGTTCCCAGTTAATACCTCCTTCCTAGCTTCTAATTTTCTTCCCCCACGGCTTTTTTCCTAGGTTCTAACTAGCTTTTCACCGGCACTCTTTCCGTCCGGCCTTCCCCTAGGCTCTTTGCTAGTCTCTCTCTCCAGTAATTTCCCACTTCTTCCCGGTCTTTCCCTCCTAGGTTTCCTATCCGAGTCACGGCACCACTTGCTGCTCCTCCGCACGCGGAGGAGCCGCACCGGACCGGGCGCTTGTTGTTCCCTTTTTTTACAAGTCCTTTCTATAGTAAAGTAAGAATAAGTAAACAGCAAACTCCCAAAGCAAGAATGAGTAGAGAGAAATGAGAAAGAACGAAGTAACGAACTTCCCCGCGAACTCTCCAACGCACTCTCCAACCAACCCACCCACCCCACCATGCCGTCTCTCTCCTCCTATATAGTCCTCTCCACCAATCCCAACTCGGCTGCCCACACGCCGAGCACGCCGCTCTCCTCCAATCAGGAGCAGCTCCTGCAGCTTGTCAAGTTGGTGAGAGGCAGCTGGGTGGAAGCTGTTTACTTCTCTCCCAGCGCCATATTGTGGGAGAGCAGATGCATAGAATAAATCTTAATTCCAGTAACAGTATAGTCCAAATTGCTCCCCACAAGAAGCTCTTTCTCATCTGTGGGATTGTCTGTCTATACAAAGGTTGTTGATTTTGTGTGTGTGTGTGTTGATTTTATATCCTGTCATTTTACCAAACTCTTCTATCAGTTCCAGTAGTCTCTTAGTGGAGTCTTTTTGATCGCCTATATATAGAATCATATCGTCTGAAGATAGGGATAGATTGACTTCCACCTTCCCAATTTGTATCCCTTAATTTCTTTTTTCTTGCCTAATGGCTCTGGCTAAAACTTCCAGGACTATATTGAATAGCAATGGTGGGCCAGCACCGTGGTTCAATAGGCTAATCCTTCGCCTTGCGGCACCGGCACACTGGGTTCTAGTCCCGGTCGCCCCTCTTCCAGGCCAGCTCTCTGCTATGGCCCGGGAGTGCAGTGGAGGATGGCCCAAGTGCTTGGGCCCAGCACCCGCATGGGAGACCAGGAGAAGTACCTGGCTCCTGGCTTCGGATCAGCGCAATGCGCCGGCCGCAGCGCGCCAGACAAAGGCAAACCAACGGCAAAAAGGAAGACCTTTCTCTCTGTCTCTCTCTCTCACTGTCCACTCTGCCTGTAAAAAAAAAAAAAAAAAAAAAAAAAAAAAAAAAAAAAGAATAGCAATGGTGAGAGTGGACATCCTTGTCTGGTTCCAGTTCTCAGTGGCAATGCTTCCAACTTTTCCCCATTCAATAGGACACTGGCCGTGTGTTTGTCATAAACTGCCTTGATTTTGTTGAGGAATGTTCCTTCTATACCAATTTGCTTAGAGTTTTTATCATGAAAGGGGGTTGTATTTTATCAAATGCTTTTTCTGCATGTGTTGGGATAATCATATAGTTTTTGTTCTTCATTTTGTTAATGTGATGTATCACATTGATTTTCAAATGTTGAACTATCTCCTTGTATACCAGGGATAAATCCCACTTGTTCTGGGTGAATGATCTTTCTGATGCGTTGTTGGATTCCATTGCCTGTATTTTGTTGAGGATTTTTGTGTCTATCTTCATCAGGGAAATTGGTCTGTAATTCTCTTTCTCTGTCAGATCTTTTTCACATTAAGGAATTAAGGTGATTCTGGCTTCATAGAATTTGGGAGGATTCCCTCCCTTCCAATTGTGTTGAATAACTTGAGAAGAATTGAAGTTCTTTAAATGCCTGATAGAATTAGCAGTGAAGCCATCAGTCCTGGGATTTTTTTTTTTTGCTGGGAGGGTCTTTATTACTGATTGAATTTCTGTCTAGATTATAGGTCTGTTGAGGTTTTCTATGTCTTAATGGCTCAATTTAGATAGGTTGTATGTGTCTAGGAATCTACCCATTTCTTCTAGGTTTTATGATTTGTTGGGATACAGGTCTTTTTAGTAATTTCTGATTATTTTTATTTCTATGGGGTCTGTTACATTTCCTTTTTCATCTCTAATTTTTTTAAAGATTTATTCATTTATTTGAAAGTCAGAGTTACACAGAGAGAGGAGAGGCAGAGAGAGAGAGGTCTCCATTCAATGGTTCACTCCCCAGTTGGCCGCAATGGCCAGAGCTGCGCTGATCCGAAGCCAGGAGGCAGGGGCCTCCTCCAGGTCTCCCACGTGGGTGCAAGGGTCCAAGGACTTGGGCCATCCTACAAAGCTTTCCCAGGCCACAGCAGAGAGCTGGATTGGAAGCAGAGCAAGCAGGTCTCAAACCAGCACCCATATGGGATGCCAGGACTTCAGGCCAGGGCATTAACCCACTGCGCCACAGCGGCGGCCCCTCTAATTTTGTTAATTTGGGCCTTCTCTCATCCTTTTTTTGGTTAGTTCCACCAATGATGTGTCAATTTTATTTTTTCAACAAACCAGCTCTTTGTTTTACTGATCTTTTATATTTTTTGTTTCAATTTTGTTTATTCTCTAATTTTAATTATTCTTTTCTCCTACTTGTTTTGAGTTTGGTTTGCTGTTTTTCTGGATCATTGAGATGCATTGAAAGCTCATTTATTTGGTGTCTTTCCAATGTGTATTCTGCAGCTATAGGATGGAAAGTTCTGTAGATATCTGTTAGGTCCATTTGGTTTATAATGTTAACTCTGTTTCTTTGTTGATTTTCTGTCTGGTTGAGCTGTCCATTGCTGAAAGTGGGCTATTAAAGTCGCCCATTACTGTTGTATTTGAGTCTGTATCTCCCTTTAGATCCTTTAACATTTCTTTTAAATAGCTAGGTGCCCTATAATTGGGTGCATATACATTATAATAGTTACATCTTCCTGTTGAATTGATCTCTTAATCATTACATAATGCTCTTCTTTGTCTCTTTTAACAGTTTTTGTGTTAAAGTCTGTTTTGTTTGATATTAGCATGGCTACACCAGTTCTTTTTGGTTTCTGTTAACATATCTTTTTCCAACCTTTCACCTTCAGCTTGCATGCATCTTTGTCAGTGAGATGTGTTTCTTGCGGGCATCAAACAAATGGGTTTTGTTTTCTTAATCCATTCACCAACCTTTGTCTTCTAACTGGAAGGTTAAGGCCATTTACATTCAAGGCAACTATTGATAAATAATGACTTTGCCTTGCCATTTTTCCATAAATATTTCTATTATTTACTTTGGATTTCCTTTGTACTTTTACTGGGAGATTTTCTTCCTTTACCTTTTGTAGTGATGACCATGTTTCTGTGTGCAACACATCCTTAAGCATCTTTTGCAAGACTGAATGGGTGGTGACAAATTCTTTCAATTACTGTTTGTTATGGAAGGTCTCTATTTCACCTTAATTCATAAATGAGAGCTTTACAGGGTACAATATTTCAGGTTGACAGGTTTTTTCCCTCTTAACAGTTATAATATATCTCACCATTCTCTCCTAGCCACTGTGAGTCTAATTGGGAATCCTCTGAAAGTAATCTGCTGTTTCTCTCATGCATATTTTAGAGTTCTTTCTTTATGTTTTACTGTGGAGAGTTTGATTACAATGTGTTGTGGTGAAGATCTTTTCTGGTTATTTCTTTTTTTTTTTTTTTTTATTTTTTGAGGCAGAGTGGATAGTGAGAGAGAGAGAGAGAGAGAGAAAGAGAGAGAAAGGTCTTCCTTTGCCATTGGTTCACCCTCCAATGGCCGCTGCCAGCATGCTGTGGCCGGCGCATTGTGCTGATCCGAAGCCAGGAGCCAGGTGCTTATCCTGGTCTCCCATGGGGTGCAGGGCCCAAGCACTTGGGCCATCCTCCACTGCACTCCCGGGCCATAGCAGAGAGCTGGCCTGGAAGAGGGGCAACCGGGACAGAATCTGGCGCCCCGACTGGGACTAGAACCTGGTGTGCTGGCACCACAGGCAGAGGATTAGCCTATTGAGCCGTGGTGCCGGCCTCTGGTTATTTCTATTAGGAGTTCTATGAGCTTCCTGTACTTGGATGTCCCTTTCTCCAAATTAGGGAAGTTTTCTGCTATTATTTCACTAAAAAAGCCTTCTAATCCCTTCTCTTCCCACACCTTCAGGAACTCCTAGAACCCATATGTTGGGTCATTTGATTGTACCCTGTAGATTCCCAACCGTGTTTAGTTTTCTAATTGCTTCTTCTTGAGCTTGGTCCGACTATATAATTCCCTGCAATTTGTCTTCTAAGTTAGATATTCTTTCTTCTGCTTCATCAATTCTGTTTAGCTTTCCATTGCATTTTTTATTCCATTGAATTCTTAATTTCCAAGATTTTATTTTGATATCTCTTTTAGATCTCAATTTCGTGGGAGAAGTTTTCTTTCATGTCCTGTACAGATTGCATTAGTTTGTGCATTTGCTTGATTACTTCTAAGTAATCCTACAATCAGTTTTTGGAATTCCAGTTTGGCATTTCTTCAATCTCATTATCTTCACAATCTAGTATTGAAGTGTTGTGTTCTTTTTAGGGTATCATGTTGTCTTCCTTATTCTTGTTTCTTGAATTGGTGCATTTATTATTTGGCATTTGTAGAGATACTTTTTTTTTTTCCTGTGATGGCTTTTATCTCTGGACTATGCCTCTGTGGATTAGTGGAGTGTCTACTTTTTCAGTGAGTACCTAAAGCATGTGGTGGGTGTGGCCAGGGAGCTCCATTCAGTGTTCTAGGGTGAAGGGAATGTCTATGGTGACACCCAGGTTGGGCATGGTAAATCTCTTCTTTTTTTATATCAGAGGGGAGATTTGTTCTGCCGTGTTGGTGTAGACTTGGCTAACCTCTCCTCAAAGGAGGCCAGTGCCTGGGCACTAGCCTCAGTGGGTATAATATTCATCCACACTGCCACAAGAACCACAGAAAACATCTGTGCAGTCCTCGGTGTATGCAGATTCCACAGCAATGTCCCTCACAGGTAACCAGGGAGCCCTGAGCATGTGGAGCCTCCCACAGTGACTGTCCCAAGTCCCAGCCACACCCTGAGCCCTCCCACTCAGCCTCAGTGTTTTCACAGTCCCAGCACACCAGCCTCCCAGTCACAAGCATCCAGGCCCCTGTCATTTCTCCCTAACAGACTCGAGTCTCCACTCGACTGGTTGCTGGACACGGACATGAGCTGGCGCAGTTGTTACATGTGTGCAAAATGGCACCTGCTCCCTAACAGCTTGTTACAGCATGCGGTTGCAGGGTGACTGAGAGAAATATTCCCCTCTATTTCTCCTCTAGTTTGGCAAGTACACTATCCCCTACAGGGCTCCAAGCCTAACTTACTTCAGGCTCTTCCCGCAGCTTTATTGCCAGTGGCTTGGGCTACTGCAGTCTGGTCTCATCTCACTCTCCAAAGCTGGTGAGGAGGCTTTCAGCTGCTGGGGTCCTGAGTTGTGCATGCCCACACCCTCCACATAGGTCCACAGTGTCCCTCAAATTTGTATGGAGTTTCCTCTGCAGTTTTCTCCCTGACTCTTCCCTGAGATTGCACACTCTCCAATTTTTTTTTTTTTAACTCTCTTCTCCTAGAGTAGAAGAGTAAGCTCCCTCCTTACTCTGCCATCTTAATCCCTTCTCAGAATTTAACAAAGAGAAATACACAGAACACTAACTTTGTAGTTACCCTACTGTGTCACAGAACCACAGAACTTCTTTCTCCTATCTAACTATAACTTGCTGTTGGTCAACCTTACTCCACTCCTCTTGCCTTCTCCTCCCCAGTCTAGTAACCACTGTGATACTCCTAAGTTCTGTGACATCCATGTTTTTTATGCTCCACTTATGAATGAGATCATGAGTATTTGCTTTTCTGTGCCTTACTTATTTCACTTACATAATGACCTTCAGTTCCATCCATGTTGTTGCAAATGACAAAGATTTCATCCTCTTTATGGCTGAATAATACTCCATTGCACATATGTAATATACTTTTTATTTATCATTAGATCGACATATAAGTTGGTTCCATTTCCTAGCTATTGTGAATAACATGGGAGTGCAGTTGTCTCTTGGTGTATGACCAGTAGTAATTGCTGGATCACACAGTAGTTCTATTACTAGTTTTTTATAGCATCTGTTTACTATTTTCCACAATGACTACTAATGTACTTATTGATCATTGGTATGTCTTCCTTTGAGAAATGTATGTCCATTTTTAATTGGATGGCTTGATTTTAGCAATTGAGCTGAGAGCTTCATATATTCTGGTTATTAACCCATTGTAAGATATCTAACTTGTAAATATTGTCTCCAGTTCTGCACACTGCCTCTTCACTCTGTCAATCCTTTTGCTGTGTAGAACCTCTTTAGTTTGAAATCTTGTCTTTAGTTTCCTGTGCTTTTCGAATCTGGTTCAAAAATTCTTGCTCCATCCCAGTGTCCTGAAGCATTTCTTCTGTGTTCCAGTAGTTTCAAAGTTTCTGATCTTACATTTAGATCTTCACTCCATTTTGAGTTGACTTTAGTACATTATGAAATAGGGGTCTGGTTTCATTCTTCAGTATGTGACTATCCAATGATCCCTGCACTATTTACTAAAAAGATTGTCCTTTTTCCATGGCATGTGATTGTGAGTGCATTGGTTTACTTTAAGGTCTCTATTCTGTTCCATTGGTCTCTTATTGTTTTTATGATAATATGTCTTAATTAACTTTGTAATATACTTTAATTTTTAATTTTTCCCTTCTGCCTTGATTTTTAAATTCTCATTTTACTTGAAATGCAGAGGGTATTGGTATTTTGTGTTTCCATTTTCATCCATTTTAAGAAATATTCAAATTTCCTTTTGTTTCTATACTTATCAATTGGTAGTTCAGGAGTAAGTTGTTTAATTGCCATGTATTTTTCAGTTTCCAAAGATTTTCTCATTATTGATTTCTACTTTTATTGCATTATTGTCAGAAAATATATTAAATATGATTTCTCTTTTTAAAACTTTGAGACCTGGCTGGCGCCGCGGCTCACTAGGCTAATCCTCCGCCTTGCGGCGCCGGCACACCGGGTTCTAGTCCCGGTCGGGGCGCCGGATTCTGTCCCGGTTGCCCCTCTTCCAGGCCAGCCCTCTGCTGTGGCCAGGGAGTGCAGTGGAGGATGGCCCAGGTGCTTGGGCCCTGCACCCCATGGGAGACCAGGAAAAGCACCTGGCTCCTGGCTCCTGCCATCGGATCAGCGCGGTGCGCCGGCCGCAGCGCGCCAGCCGCGGCGGCCATTGGAGGGTGAACCAACGGCAAAAGGAAGACCTTTCTCTCTGTCTCTCCTTCACTGTCCATTCTGCCTGTCAAAAAAAAAAAACAAAACAAAAAAAAACAAAACAAAAAAAAAAAACTTTGAGACCTGTTTGGGACCTGTCACATGATGTATCCTGGAGAATGTCCCATGCACATGTGTATTCTGCAGCTGTTGGCTGGAACATTTTGTAAATGTCTGAGCTACAGTATGATTTAACTCCATGGTTTCTATGCTACATCCTGCATGGATAATCTGTCCATTCCTGAAAATCGGGGGTTAAAAACTCCTCCAACTATCGTGTTAGAGTCTCTCTCTGCCTTTAGGTCTACTAATATTTGCTTTCTATATTTGAGTGCCCTACTACTGAGTGTGTACATATGTACACATCTGTTACTACGTTTGCCTGGATTGAACCTTTTTATACAAGGACCTTCCTTGTCTCTTTCCCTGTTTGGATTTTTAAATATATTTTATCTAAGCATGACTGCCCCTGCTTCCTCTTGGGTTCCATGTGCATAGAACGTTTTATTGCATCCTTTCACTTTCCATGTGTATCGATAGAGGTGAGGCCAGTTCAAGTAGCACACAGTTGGGTCTTTTTTAAATCCATTTGGTCCCTCTGTTTTTTAATTAGAGAATTTTAAACGATTAAAGTAATTATGGACAGGTACGGTCTTGCTCCTGCTATTGTGGTTCTTGTTTTCTAGTTTTATTGTAGTTCCTTTCTGTCCTTCCTTTCTTTCAATCTTTTGTGGTTAAGTGACTTTATTTAGTAATATGCTTTGATTCCTTGTTTATTTATTTTGGTTAACTCTATTACAGATTTTTGCCTTGTGGTTATGAAGCTTACAAAGATCTCTGGGTTATAACAAGCTATTTTGAAATAACAGCATCTTGACATTTGTTAGAAGATAGGAAAACAAATAGTAATAAAGACTCTGCACTTCAACTGCATTTTGAATATTTTATTTTGACAGTTATAGACAGGCATTTTGAATTTTTGATGTCACATTTTACCTTTCTATATTGCCTCAACATATTTAGTAATTTTTTTTTTCTTAGACTTATTCATGGGGCCAACGCTGTGGCATAGCAGGTAAAGCTACTGCCTGCAGTGCCAGCATCCCATATGTGTGCTGGTTCGAATCCCAGCTGCTCCACTTCTGATCCAGCTTTCTGCTATGGTCTGGGAAAGTAGAAGATGGCCCAAGTCCTTGGGCCCCTGCACCTGCATGGGAAACTCAGAAGAAGCTCCTGGTTTCAGATTGGCCCAGCTCCAGCCATTGTGGCCATCTGGGGAGTGAACCAGCAGATGGAAGATCTCTCGCTCTCTCTCCCTGCCCCACCTCTGCCTCTCTGTAGGTCTGCCTTTCAAATAAATAAATAAATCTTTAAAATAAACTTATTTGAAAGGTAGTTAGGTAGAGGCAGAGAGAGGGAGAGGTCTTCCACTTGCTGGTTCACTCCCCAGTGGCCACAAGGGCTGGAGGTGTGCTGATCTGAAGCCAGGAGCTTCTTCCCAGGTGTCCAACTCGGGCCATCTTCTACTGCTTTCCCAGGCCGGAATCGGAAGTGGAGCGGTTGGGACTCCGAGTGGTGCGCATATCGGATATTGGCACTGCAGGCGGTGGCTTTACCCCGCTACACCACAGCGTTGGTATATTTAGTTCTTTTTAGTTTCATACTAAGATATGACTTATTTATGTTTACAGTATTAGAGCACTCTGAATTTGTCTATATAGTTCATTACTCTGGCTGAGTTTTCTACCTTCTGTATTTTCTTAAGTGTCTGTAGTTTGAAGAAATCACTTTAACATTCCTTGTAAGGCAGGTCTGGGGGAGGGGGAGAGGAGTGATCAATTCCCTTGGGTTTTCTTTGCTAATGCCCTTATCATTCCTTCTAACCATCTCCCCACCCCCCTCCAAAATAAAGCTTGGCTGGGTGTGGTAGTGTTGGCTGGCCCGCTCACCAGGACGGTACGCTTGCTGGTAAGAAGTGTGCAGTCATGGAGTTGGGAACACTTAAAGTGCTTCTTTTCTCTTGAAGCTTGGGAAATCCTCTCTGGAGAGGGCTGATTACGTCTTGTGATCAACACGGTTTAAACCTGACTGGTGACCTGAGGCTTTCCTGTATCTTGATAATTGTATCATTTCTTGTTTATTTATTTGAAAGACCTACAGAGAGGCAGAGAGGGGGAGAGAGGGGTCTTCTATTGCTGGTTCACTCCCCAGATGGCCACAATGGCTGGAGCTGAGCCAATCTGAAGCCAGGAACTGGGAGCCAGGAGCTTCTTCCTGGTCTCCCACACGGGTACAGGGGCCCAAGGACTCGGGCCATCTTCTACTGCTTTCCCAGGCCATACCAGAGAGCTGGATCGGAAGGGGAGCAGCCAGGACCAGAACTGGTGCCCATATGGGATGCTGGCACTTCAGGCCAGGGCTTTAACCCGCTGCACCACAGCACCAGCCCAAGACTAGTTGCTTTCCTCAGTCTGTGTAATCTGGCTTCATTGATAGCTTTGTTCTCTATGAAGTGCTAAAAGGTCTGCTTGTTTTCAGAACCTATGTGAACTTTTTGCTATGTTAGCACTAGATGGAGCCCTATGTCAAGGTTTGCTGGAAGTCCACTGTTGACAGTCCTGTAGACCCTGTAGAGCTGAGCTCAACTGGTATGTTGTTTAGAATAAACATGGTTAGTGTCTTAAAAGGGATAGACAATTCCTACAAGCCTCTTCTTGGTGCTGGAGTGACCACCAACACCACAATGCTAGATCACACCTAGAGCCTACAGCTTGCCAATACCAGCACAGTGCAGGGGTTGGATCATAGCCTACTCAGTTTGTCTGCTTTAGTGATGCATTCACAGCCCAGGGCCACTGCAACCCATCACAGGTGACGCTGCCTGGGTTATAAGTCCAACTGGGGCTGTGGGACCCCACTTGGCATCTGGGAAGGTGCAAAGGCTGCCCACACGCACTGTCCTGGGGATAAGGAACATTAGAATCTCTCCAGTGTTGGGTATTAGCAGCCCTGAGTCTCAAAACCCAGTGCGGTGGTTGGATAGAAGCAGTCCTTTTGATACCAAAGCTAGGTCAATCCTGGAGGCCTGTATTAGGCGGGCGGTCATTTGGAACAAGTCTTCCACCAGAGCGCACACTTCTGATGCCAGGGCAACTCAGAAGCACCCTGGTCTGCAAGCCCTAGCCTGGGAAGTAGAGGATTTTTGGCGTTATTTAGGTGCTGTGCATCACAGGTGGTGGGCCCAGCTCTGAGCTCTATGGCAAGGTCCTAAATTCTCTTTCCTGCCTTAATCCCCAGCAGCTGGAGTCCTGCCAGAGGTTGACAAGGGGTGGTGGATGCATTCCCTGGGCACCTGGAAAACCGAAGTCCAGAGACTCAGCCTATGTGGGGTAGGGCCGTTGTTTCTGTTTCAGCACGGTCGTCTGGTCCTGAATTTCAGGTTTAAGGATTTAAACTTAACTCTTACCCTCCAAACTGGGAGGTGAGGCAGCTCCCTGACCTACTTGGATATGGCAGACGGGCGACACGGCCACTCTTTCCTGTCTTCCCGAGTCTTACAGTAAAACCAGGCACTGGTGGTCTCCCGCCGGGCTTCCAAAGCTCTCGTGAAGGTGACTTGCTATGTGAACAGCTGGCTCAGTGCGCCTGAGGGAGATGATCACCAGAGCAGCTGAGCCACCATCTTCTGCCTCCCCTTGGTCTTTCCAAGGGAATCCTAGTAAGGAACTTTTGAATTGCCTTCCCCATTACCCACTCATGGAGGAACTTACCGCATACCTACCTGCAGTGTAGACAACTGGCTGAAAAAATTCAATCTTGAATAATGCAGAAATGTAACACTGAGGAGTGTCTCACTCTTAGGGCCAGGGCCCCGCATGAACTGGTAGGCTGACAATGGGGCCTGCGCTGGCACTGGGGCTCCAGCAACCCCACGGTGTTCCCGTTGGATTCAGGTGATCCACTGTGGGTCCCTTGATGACTGCCAATACTGGCAACTGAAATCATCAGTCTTGTTAGAGAATCAAAGCGAGCCTATTCAGAAGTCAAACTGAGGGTTTAAGCTGGGAAAACCATTGCTTGGGTAGATGCCCCTCCAACTTCTCTTTGGTTGCAAGTTTTTTTTTTTTTTTTTTTTTTAAGATTTATTTAAAAGTTAGAGGCAGAGACAAGAAAGGTCTTCCACCCCTTTGTTCACTCCCCAGACGGCCGCAATAGCCAGAGCTGTGCCAACCCGAAGCCAGGACCCACGGTTCCCTTACGTGGGTGCAGGGGCCTAAGGACTTAGACCATCTTCCACTGCTCTCCCAGGCCATAGCAGAGAGCTGGATTGGAAGAGGAGCAGCCTCTTCTAGGACCAGCTAGAACTGGTGCCCATATGAAATGCCAGCACTGCAGGCCAGGGCTTTAACCTGCTGTGCCAAAGTGCCGGCCCCATGTTTCATATTTTTCATACAGAATGAATACATGCAGTGAGTCAAATTTAAACAAGACAGATCTGTGTTGCAGTTATTTTTAATATTTATTTGAAAGTCAGTTACAGAAAGGAAGACAGAGAGATACCTTCCATCTTGGGGTTTACTCCCCAGATGACCACACTAGCCAGGGCTGGGTCGGGAGCCTCTTCCAGGTCTCCCATGTGGGTGGCAGGAGCCCAAGTATTCGGACCATCTTCCATTGCTTTTCCCAGGCCACAGCAGGGAGCTGGATCAGAAGTGGAGCAGCTAGGCCATGAACCAGCGCCCACATGGAATGCCAGTGTCACAGGGTGGGTGGTTGGGGGGTTTTCTTGTGGTTATTCTTAGAATGTATCAAAGGAGGCTACATTTAGTTATGGTTTAGTCTTGGTTATTTATTTCAGGGATATACTACATCCCTGTGCTGATTTTTCATTATTCTTAGGTTTACATTTAGGGTCATTATAACTCCCTCCATCCCATTTATTCCTTCTTAGCACAAAGATGTTTCTTGGGTTACGAGGTCAGAGGCTGCTGAAAGATCCTGGTGAATGTGCTTGATATATGTAACTGACCTTCATGGTTTCTTCACAGCCGGATGTGACCTGGCTGACTTAGGCCTATGCAGTCACCATTCTACTCTCAAAGCTGCAGTGCCATGACAAAAAGGTACAAACATCTCTCCTGTTAAGCAATGCTGATAGATCACTATAGAGGAAATACAGCTACATATATATTTTCTGAAAGAAAACACTTTTGTATTCCAATCAGAAAAAAAGATAGAGCATGCCTAATTGTATTCCTTTGCCCCCAAATCCTCTTATAAATACCTCAACAATCAGTTGATCTGAATCAACCAGATAACCCTCTGCAATCCTACTGTAAGAGCACCGATGTCCAGTGCATCTGCTATGTTGCCAATTTTTCTTACATTTCAGATAGTACAATTATACATCTTATGAGATGTATAATTTCAAAATGGCTACTGTTGAAAGCATAATTTCCACACTATTTACGTAAATGGCATTTTGTTGAAAATAACAGGACAAACTACAATTTCCCAGAATATCTCATGACAAAACCAACTGACAACATTTTTTAGACGTGAAAAGACTAAGTTCTCCCTCTAAAAACACTTTGCCACAAATAGTTGGGCAGTGTGAAGTAGTAAGAAAACACAAATACAAATAAGCAACTGTGTACAAAATAATTTATTCAAGCATTTTCTAGGTTGGCATTATTTTACAGTGAGGTTTTTTCCCTTTTAACACTTTTGAGTCTAAACAGATAAGGGTGAAGGGAATCCAATTAGAATATTTGCCTAAATAAAATCTCCCTTTTTGAATTATATTTGCCTATAAGGGGTGCATTAACATTATAGACATATTTACAGTTTTAAAACTTAAGCAGTAACTCCATTGTTTTCTGTACAAGATCCAACAAAAAGCTAACTGTCCTTAAATCCTCAATACTGTTCAACAACATCATGTCTTACTAGTCAAAGTAATGACAATTTAAATTCTCATCTTGCTAAGATATAAAAATGCATTTCACATAGCTATAAGTTAATAAAGCTTCATTTTAATTTGTATTCTGCTCTTTTTATGCACCCTTGAAGCAGACCTCTGAGTATAAACTGCTTGCTAACACTCAAAGCAACTTGTGAACAAGAAATATGCAAAAAATTCACCAGTGACTTTCCACGGTTAAGAAGGGAAACCAAATTTTCACATTCTCAATCTACGTAAAACTGGAGTACCCTTGTGTCACTGTCATGGATGCTACAAAGGAAATGGTGAGTCATGAAAAATTAGGTGAAAAAGGGGAGATTTAAATTTCAGTATCTGCCAAGAGCAACTTCATACTGACTTTAACAGTTAACACCTTGAAAGAAATAAACAGTAACAAAACAGCAAGACAAGGGATCAAAACACACATCCTGAAACCAGAGTCTAAAGAAAAAAAATACACCAGGATTCTACATAACTTAGCCTATAAGAATCACGATGCTGATAATTTGAGTTTTAAGAAAAACTATACAAGTACAAACAGGTAATCTTAACAGACATTTATGTAAAGTGGCAAAGTCAAAGAATAAAATGAGCTTACAGAATACTCCATTTAAAAATTCAACCCAAACATCGCATTTCACATCTATATTAAAAATGTACCCTGGCAAGGACACCCTGATCTGTCCACGTCGATCTTCCGTGAGACTTCACATCTCATTTGCCAACACCTCAGAGTTCACAGTGTGCTTCAGTGCCGCAGCAGGACTGTCCGCTTTGTTCACAGCAGGCAGGAAAGCAGGTGTGAAAGGAAGGAGGTTATGACAGGCCACCTTGTACTCTTCATATTGGGAACTACAGTTCCCAAAGCTGCCATCAAGCAGTGCCTCGGAAACCTTTATTAAAGTCTAAAACAAGGGGAAAATACAAGTGACTTTTTTTTAATGTAACAAAAAAGCCCTGCCATAGGTAACAAGAACTGGCAAGGATGTGGAGAAAAGGGAACCCTGTGGGTGAGAATATGAATTAACACAGCCATTAAAGAAAATAGTACACAGGTTCCATAAAATATTAAAAATAGAACTACCTGTAACCCAGCAATCCTATCTGGTATGTAGCCAAAGGAAATGAAATCGGTATTGGAGAGATGACTGCATGGAATGTTTACTGTGGCATCATTTCACAACTAGCCAGGAAATGGAATCAATTTAAGTATCCATCTGCTGATGAACGGATCAAGAACATGTAGTATGTATACCATGGAATACTATTCAGCCTTTAAAAAGGATGAAATGCTGCCATTATGTTAAATGACATAAGCCAGGTACAGAAAGACAAGTTCTGAATGATCTCACTCATTTGTGGAATCTAAAAATGCTCAGCTCATACAAGTTGAGAGTAAAACAGTGGTTACCTAAGGCTAGGAAGTTGAGGGGGAGAAGAGGGACATGGTTGGTCAACAAATACTAAGAAAAAAATCGAGACCACAAAGAGATAGATAAGCTTACCCTGATTGGAACAGTATATAATGTATACCTGTATAGGTACATAACAGCCCATAGATACATTAGAATTTTGGCTTGTGAATTCAACAAAAAAAAAAATGTTTTGCAGAGTTGATTTATAAGTAGTAAAATTTTAATACTTGACAAGCTCTCCAACTGATGGAAAACAGAAGTGTTCCTGATGAGTAACAACAGCTCACGTTCATTGAGTGCTTACTATTCCCCAGGTACTTCATGCTAACTCTGATAAAGGCAGTATTTTCCTTACATTTAAAATAAAGGAGACAACTGTCTCAGGTGACATGGCTTGTGATGGGTGGAGCTATGATTTGTATCTGGGCATACCTCTAGGGGCCACTTAGGAATCTGTGAGCTAAAGATACATGTTTTGTTCCACCACTCAGCATCTAGTTAGCCTGTGAAAATCTTACCTTTACATTTTTATCTTTTATAGTTTCATCCAGTCTAGTGGCTATAGCAACTGCTTTCTCTTGCCTTGACTTGTCCAGGAAATACATCATTTTGGCACCTGAAATATCAGGACATTTCAAAGTGAGTAAACTCTTACATTTTATCTGATTTATACTGACTGGTGACTTAAAATATGGTTTGAAGAGTTTTATCTGTGGTGAGTTAGTGCTGGCTCTCACCAGTTCTCAGAAGCCCTCTGTGACATCTCTCCCCAATTTCCTATTCAGTGAAAAATAAATGAACCTTACTTTATTTCTCCTGCAAATTATATGGCTTATATTCTATATTCATTTTTATTGGATTTTTATTAATTTATAAGAGTATATTAGCTTTTTATCAGTTACATATCTGAAATTATTTCTTCCCACTTGGACTTTCTTTATAATACTTTATTTTCATATTGTGAAAATTCTTTTCTCAGAATGCATTTTCCACAAATACAAAAGAGAAATCTTTTCTTCTACCTAGCCTCTAATCTTGAAGTGTTTTTTTGTTGTTTTGTTTTGTTTTTACTAGAAAGAAAAATTAGAGTAATAGTAAGAAAGACAGATCTTCCATCTGTGGGGAGCAGCCCGGACTGGACTGAGTTACTGGAATTAAGACTTATTCTATGCATCTGCTCTCCCACAATATGGCGCTGGGAGAGAAGAAAACAGCTTCTACACAGCTGCCTCCAGTTCAACCAATAAACTGTAGGACTTGCTCCTGATTGGAGGAGAGCAGCGTGCTCGGCGTGTGGGCGGCCGAGTTGGGATTGGCGGAGGAGGACTATAAAGGAGGAGAGAGACGGCATGCACCAGGAACATCTAAGGGGAACGCCTGTGCAGCCCCCGAGAGAGCCGGCCAGCGGTGTGCTGCTCCCCTGCGGAAGTGGGGAATGTGGCAGGGGGAACTGCCCTTCCACGGAGGTGGAAGGGATAGTAGCCAACCCGGGAAGAACCAGCAGCAAACCCGGGGAGGGCCGAGCAGACGAAAGAACAGCGCAGGGTCCTGTGTCGTTCCTCCACGAAGAGGGGGAGCGACATAATGGTGCCGTGGCTCGGATATGAAGCCTAGGCAGGGCTTGGTGTCGTTCCTCCACGAAGAGGGGGAGCGACATAATGGTGCCGTGACTCGGATATGAAGCCTAGGCAGGGTTTAGTGTTGCTCCTCCACGAAGAGGGGGAGCGACACCATCTACTGGTTTACACTCCAAATGGTCACAATGAAACCAGGAGACTATAACTCCATCCAGGCCTCCCACTATAAGTTGGCAAGGGGCCCAAGCACTTGGGCCATCTTCTGCTTTCCCAGGCCATTAGCATGGAGCTGAATCAGAAGTGGAGCCCATAGGGGATGCTGGTGATGCAGGCAGCAGCTTAATCCATCGTGCCACAACACCACCACTAGAAGAGAAATTCTTATCTGTTTTTACTACCAAGAAGTAACTTTTCAGAAGGATTTTTTTCCATAGACACAAGAACTGAGAAGTTTCCTTTTAATAAGAAAGCTTAAGGTAGCATAACTGTAAAATATATGGCTTAAAAGCCTGCCTAAGTATGGTCCAGCCTTCATTTTGTCCCCAACTCCCTTTTCACTTATACCATACTGTCATTTTACACATTTGTATAAACTGCCTAAAACCTTTCCTGTAGCAAGGCAGTATATAAATAAATAAGTCCTCAAGGCAGAAAATACATAAAGCAGTAACAACACAAGAAAAAATAAATCACTAAGAACCACAACAGCCAAAGGCTACATTAAAGCTAAACATATACTTCTTCCATTCAGCCTTTCACCCCTGTAGGTTCTGACACAGCTGAGATACTGTGGGTACAAGTTTGGATATGTAGTAGAAAAGTATTTATCCCAATCCTACAAACACTTCGAAGAAACACCATCTTAAATAATGACCTGGTATTCCATCCCACGAGCCAACCTCCATTTTATCTATTATGACACATACAGTTAACCTGAACTCCCTCTTTCCCCCAAACTTACACACAGCATTTGAGTATCTTTGCACATAAAGCTCTTTTTTTGCTTCAGAATAGTTATTTTCAAATTATTTATAGAAACTTCCATGTGAGGTGAAAGTCTTGCTAAGAACAAGACAAACCCCTCTCCTAATTGGCTGGGCCAATTTACAATCACAGCCACAAAGTACAAGTGTGCCATATCCTGTGCACATTTCACTCTTTTTTACACACTTTTGGGGGGTGTATTTGGTACAGCAATTAAGTTGCTCTTTGGGACCCCCCATCCAAGTACAGGGTTCAAGTCTTCACTCTAATTTTAAACCAGCTTCCTGCTAATGGCACCCTGGGAGGTAGCAGGTGATAGCTCAAGTACTAGGGTCCCTGCCTCCATGTGGGAGACCTGGATTGGGTATATGCTGCCTGGCCATACCCTGCCTATTGAGGGTATTTATAGAGAGAACAAGTAGATGGGAACTATCTCTCTCAAATTTAATTTAAAAAAAATGGTACTGTGTTCATTTCTTTTACTCTTATAACATCTTTCCAAGTGTTTTCCACCACAATCTTTTCCTATAAACATTTTAACCCCTGGGAGGAATTACAAACCTGAAAGTAGATGCTGAAGAGAGGTAGAATTATGTTTGAGAAAATCTTCATTAAAACTTTCCAAATCCCTGTTGACAAATATTTTCTGCATTTCTTGAGACAGAACTTTGCTCACAATGTCTGGAAGATTACTATGATTCGATACTGCAAAAATAAAAATCAGTGTTTTTGAGCCCTTTGAAAAAAAATAATTAGAAAACTTAGTATTTATTACTCTGCTTGATATATTCCACACAGTAAAAATACTGCTTTGGAATATAAACACATCTTCATTTAAATAATATAAACATTTCCTTTAACTTTGTTGCAAAATGGAAAATAGCCCTATTTGCTTCTCTATAAACATTACCTTTTTTAATACTCACCAGATTTAGAAAATCTAATTAAACACTCATGTAACCATGGGTTATTGCTGTTGATAGCAAAAGCACGTTTGACAGACTGCAGCATCAGTAAGAACTTTCCTGTGTCAGAAAAATGTAACAGCTTCAATATGAATTTTCTTTGTCAATTAAATTCAGTGAACTTTTCTATAATACTAGTAGGCAAAATTCAAAACTGACAAATAATTATCAAAGAACAACTTGTGGTTTCCAAAGAAAAGCTTAAAAATCATCAAGAACTTCTTTGGGTAAATAATTCTTAAACTGGATTTTATCTTAACATGTAATACATAATTCTGTGCAACATTTCAGCACATGCACACATCATAAACTGACCAAATCAGACAATTTGTATTTCCATTTCCTTTTAGGTTTGAAGGACTGTTAGTCCTTCGCACAGTATACACCACATTATTATTGTGAACCAATTATTCCACTGTGCTGTGTCAGCAAAGTTTTGAGGAACAAGGACAAGAAGATCAAGAGTCTTTGTGCAAAGCTGAAGTGGAACTCTAAGAAATGAAACAGATCTAACTGACAAAGATTACACTGAGTACAGTCACCAATATAATTAAGGAGTAAAAAAAACTATTACCTTTTCTAAAATATATTTCAAATGCTAATAGATGAGTGTTAATGTTATCGGCAACAAGATTCTTAAGAGGTATAAGGAACTTGATAGCTTCTTCTAATGGGTTTTCTACCTATTTTGGAACAAAGGACAATTATTACATTTACACAGCTATGCAAGTCAAATTTCCCCTACAGTTTTGGATGGTTTTCTTCATATCCATATAAGAAAACATTTAAAAAAAACTATCTTCTACAAATATTTAAAGTACAGAGTCAAATTTTCAAAAGGCTCCATTTTTTAATTACAAAATCAAGGTACTTTTTATTAATATTCCACACACTTAAGAAAATGATATACCAAGTACAGACAGTCCTTTATATACCACAAATATTGCAAGGAAGAAAATGGTATCATATAATTGGGAAAAAGTAATGACTGATTCAAAGTCCTTATACTGGATTTACAGTGACTGTAAGGCAAAAAGCTAAATATTTCACTAAATCTACTAAATTTATCAGCAATGGAGATGAACTATTGCTGTGTAGCTACATTATCTAATAAGACATAAAATTATTCCATCTATTGCTGCAATAATGTATTACTAAAAAGTTACTGGCTTAAAGCAAAGCAAACTTACATTGCAGTTCAGTCTGTCTCACTGGCTTAAACGTCAAGGTGTCAGCAAAGTTGCCATTTTGAAGGTGTTGGGGAGAATGATCCCAACCTTTCCTAGCTTCTAAAAGCTAGAGGACTCCTTGGCTTGAGGTCCCTTCCCCCAACTCCAAAGCGAGCAGCAGCAGGGGAGTGCTTCTCCTAACACCCTAACCATTTCTGGCTTCCCTCAGAAGCCCCTTCTCCTTGCACGGGGTAACCTGGAAAGTCCAGGCTAATCTACCAACTTTGGGGTCAGCTATTACAATCTTAACTCCCCTTTGCTAGGTAAGGTCTCACAATCACAGGTTCTAGGCATTAGAGCCCAAAAAGCGTTAGAGAACCATTACTCTGCCAACCACAATAATTCTATATATAATTTGCATTAACCAAAATGTACATATATCTCTCAAAGACAACTGATATGGACCCTGAAATATTGCAAAATGGCTTCTCATGCTTTTTACCAAATAACAAAGACGGTAAATTCATCTCACCCTTTCTAACTTCTCAGGTATAAGTTCCTCCTTAAGACCACTGGCTTCTTCTTCATCATCATCTCTTTTTTTCTTTTGAATTTTTTGTTGACGTTCCTTTTCCGAATGCTTTCTCTCTTCTTCTAATTTAGCTTTTTTCTGAGCTCGTCTCTGTTTGCTAAGCATTTTCTTCAATTCTTTGGCTGACAGGTTTTCTATAAACATCCAAACAAAAATTCTATTTGAGTCAATGTTTGCATTTTTCCTCACATTCTAGTACAGCTTTTTTGAGAAAGGAGGGGCTGCTACATGGAAGTTTTCAGAAAGTGCATACTCATGAATAGCCCAAAATCTGGCCCACAGAAAAGTAACGGTAAATGCTGCATGAACTATAAAATGAACCAATTCTAGCCAGTTCTGCCTCCTAGTTAATGTCTAACCTTTTAGTCTCAAGTCCTAAACTGTGTAAAAGTGGGCTGATATCACCAACTATCCTCTGAGAATATTTCAAGGGTAAGTGAAATGCATTTAAACACACTTGCAATCTTTAAATGCTATATAAATGTTAGAATGAAAGCTTGAAAATCTGCCTCCATGCTAGTAATTCTAATATTCCTAGATACTAACATTCTAGGAAATAAAAAGCTGTACAAACAGTCTTACTGGTATTCTTATCATAAATAAAGCAGGTACTAGAAGTTTTAAAAACATATATTTTCCTTGTGCTCAAAGCTACTTTCATTTACAATTTAAGAAAAAAGAAACAAGATCATAGGCATTTCTATTTGTTCTGAACCACTCCATTAAAGTGACTAAGAAGCATCAGCCCGCAGAGCTTCAGTTTCCTTTGACTCTTCCCCCACTTGTCAGTAATTGATACCTTTATATCCAGGTGACAAGGCACTTTTCTAGGCATTGTTTGTTAATGACACTCTATAATTTAGTGTTCTTTTCAAATCTTTTTAAGTCAGTTACCTGAATTTATTTCTTGTTGTTTGCTTTCATTGGTTAAAGGGTTATCATACAATTTCAAGTATATTTCAATCGCTGATCTAGCAGCCTTGAAATAAAAAGCATGTCTTCTGAGTATATCTTCTAACCTCAAAAGGTCAACATAGGCACGGAGGGTCATCTTTCTCATGCAGTATGTATGGAAGTCAAATTGATCATCGGTTATCTCAAAAAAATGCTTAAAAACAAAACCACAGAATTACCCCTTACATTTGTTGTCAGTCTACCTTTTGAAAGAAAACCATAAAAAAAGCCCCCCAACAAAACAGTGTAAATAATGTCACATTTTCACTTGGTTGCTCTCTCTCCTTTTTATTAACAGTATCATGTTGGAGTTTTTGCTACAATACATCCCCATTCCCTATAAATCAAGTTTTGTGATGATATTCAACAAGTCAAATGATCAGGTTGTTTTTTAAACTGGACATTCTTGTATGTGATGTTTTAATTTTAATCAGTGATTTCTCCTCCATAGTCACTAAATTCAGAATGGCAGAGTTAAACATAAGTCTGGATGAAGACTAAACATGTAGGTACACACTAAATGTTTGCAAGTCAAAACTGTTCTACCCCACTCAGCTCTTGGTGGGAAAGTCTTATCTTCTCTATCCCCACTGCCTGGCACAAGAACCTAAGAAGTGGCAGACATTCAACAGCCACAGTATTTTGCCAGCTTGAGGGATAAGCTGCTCAGGAGACATGTGACCCTGAGTGAGCCTTTTCATCTCCCACAGTTATATAGTGAGGAATGAAACTCTACACAGCTTGTTTCTTAAGGCTGACTCTCAACAGTAAACTGCTAAGCCAGTGCACAGCACTATGGTTTTCTCCCTTCTCATTAAGCTCCCATTAATTGTCTACATTCCATTTTAGCCCAATTCACTCATCTGGATTCTTCCTAAAGAGACAGCTGCAGAGCTTTCATCCAATTATTAAAGGATAGATGGCCCATAAAAGGTTATGAACATCTGGTATTTTACATGGAAAGGAGAACATCAATGCCTTACTCCTCAAAAATTTTTGTTCTTTTAAAGTCGGAGTTAGATCTTCCATTTACTGGTTCACTTCCCAGATGGCCACAACAGCCCCGGGCTTGGCCAGACCTGAAGCCAGGAGCTTCTTCCAGATCTCCCATGTGGGTGGCAGGGTCCCAAACACTTGGGCCATCTTCCACATTCTCCCAGGTACAGCTGGGACTTAAACAGCACCCTTATGGGATGCTGGTGGCAGGTGGTGGCTTTAGTCAATATGACACAATGCCAGTCCCACCAAGAACAGTTATACACTATTTTCTCTCCTCTATGCATTTCTACCTCTGATTCTGTTTCCCTACATTAGCATCTCTAAAATCACATGGAAAAACTAATGATTCTACCCATCAACAGAGGTAAGTTTCCCTTGCACTTCACAGTCCTGGGTGTCTACTAAGTCCTCACAGTGAGGACACATCAGTAATCATCCACAGCCATTTGACAGTTTTAGCCATCATGGTAATTAGAAACACATTATACACAGAACATTCCCTAGACTTTAAGATTTTTAAGAATAAAAGCACACAATGTGGAGGGCAAGAAATTGAAAAAATATTTTATATTAGTTTATACTTTAACTAAAAAAATGCTTTAATGTTCTATTCAAGTACTGAATCCTTCCCACCAATAAAATAAGCAATTCATATATAACAAACTTGGCTTCATTTTCAAAAAGTGAAAAGGTTATTATGTCAAAGTTGCTGGTTTTCCTTAAATGCAAATCAAGTAACATGTAGCATCACATCTTAATATTCAATACAAATGACCAAGAAAAAAATAGCAGTGCTAATAGTCATGGCCACAATGATACAAAAACATCTAAGAGAGTTTAGGATGATTTCTAGGTTGAGAAACATAAAAAGGCAGATGACAAGCTTCAAGAGATATTCCTAGCAGCATCGGTAAACAGATTTTAAGTCAAACCTTGAAAGGAACCATTTGGAACCAAAATTCTTGATGCTGCCTCTTTTATCAGTAACAGCCCATAGGCTGCCTCTCTCCAGTTAATGTCTTCCATATACAGGGTGACCAACTTATCCCAGTATGCTGAGGCTTTCCCAGTTTTTCCAATGAAAGCACTGAGTCTCAGGAACCTACCCTGACAGAGGCAAACCTGAGCAGTTAATCACCCTATAATAAGCTAAAAGTGATAACACAGAATATGGCTAGACTAAGAAAAAGTAGGAAACAGCAGCTATGGCTTATTAATCCTTTTGCTTTTCAAGAAGTGGTGTATTGCAGAATACTACTCTTGGGTAGGTCTTTCTAACCTTTTGCTTTGAAATTACAGATAAAGTGGATATTGCAAAAGTAGTATACAGAGGTCCTATTTATTCTTCCCTCAGTTTCCCCCAAGGTTCCAGCATATAAACTATAGGACATGGCCAGCGCCACGGCTCACTTGGCTAATCCTCCGCCTGCGACGCTGGCACCCCGGGTTCTAGTCCTGGTTGCTCCTCTTCCAGTCCAGCTCTCTGCTGTGGCCCGGGAGCGCAGTGGAGGATGGCCCAAGTGCTTGGGCCCTGCACCCGCATGGGAGACCAGGAGGAAGCACCTGGCTTTGGGTCGGCGCAGCGCGCTGGCCGTAGCGGCCATTTGGGGGGTGAACCAATGGAAAGGAAGACCTTTCTCTCTCTGATTGTCTAACTCTGCCTATCAAAAAAAAAACAAAACAAACAAAAAAAAAAACTACAGGATAGTATCAAAACCAAGAAACTGCAATTGGTACAATATGTATCTACAGTTCTATGTAGTTTTATCATGTGTGGATTCATATAACTGCTACCAAAATCAAGACACAGAACTATCATTACAAAGTTCTCTCTTACACGATCATGGATTGATTTTTTTGTCTCCAAATTTGTAAAATTTGAAAGTAAGCAAGACAAAATAAAGTTTGTTTCCCTGCACTTTTTAGCCAAACACAAAGTGCACCCTAAGTCATTTGTCAGCTCACTGCAGAAAGCTAGGTATCAAAATCTTATTAACATACCCTTTCCTCTAAAAATGCTAGTTTTTTTTTTTGAGGGTGGGGGCAGGTGATGCTGGCAGGAGTTGCTGGAGATGTCGAAGACAGTCTTTGCTAACCTGTCTTTGATTCAAGCCTGAGAAGCCACTCACAGTTCTACTGAGTGGTTTCTTTAGGAATCCCCGATAGGTCTTCTCCCCTGGCTCAGATTCTTCTGCCAGTACTTTGTGTTCCTGAGTGACACTAGTAAGAGTTTTACACACAGAAAAGCAACAGAGGCTCTGAACTTTAAAAATAACTGGGGACAACGCTGCGGCATAGGAGGTTAAGCCTCTGCCTGTGGCACTGGTTGGAGTCCAGGTTGCTGCACTTCCAGTCCAGCTTCTGTAAATGGCCTGGGAAAGACAGCCCAACTGCTTGAACCCCCAGAAGTCAGGTGAGAGATCCAGAAGAAGCTGCTGGCTTTGGATTGCCCCAACTCTGGCCGTTGTGGCCATTTGGGGAGTGAACCAGTGGATGGAAGACCTCTCTATCTCTCCCTCTGTTAACTCTGCTTCTCAAATATTTTTTAAAAATAACTAGATCGAGGAGAATAAGCAATTTGATTTTCTTTATAGAGAATCTGTCATTAACAAGCATATGTCAACTTGATAAAGATGCAAAGAAGATAGTTATGAACTGCTCTAACTTTGGTTTATCTGAAGTCCAAGATCTTATCAGATATAATTGCTGCCCTGATTCCCATATGAACCAGCACACTAAAACAATGGGAACCTAATCACCTGAAGTTTTAATTCTTTTATTTATTTATTTATTTTTTATTTTTCACAGGCAGAGTGGACAGTGAGAGAGACAGAGAGAGAGAGAGAAAGGTCTTCCTTTGCCATTGGTTCACCCTCCAATGGCCGCCACGGCCAGCGCGCTGCAGCCGGCGCACCACGCTGATCCGATGGCAGGAGCCAGGTGCTTCTCCTGGTCTCCCATGGGGTGCAGGGCCCAAGCACTTGGACCATCCTCCACTGCACTCCCTGGCCACAGCAGAGAGCTGGCCTGGAAGAGGGGCAACCGGGACAGAATCTGGCGCCCCGACCGGGACTAGAACCCGGTGTGCCGGCACTGCAAGGCGGAGGATTAGCATATAATCACCTGAAGTTTAAAAAGAAAACCTCACTTCTTGAAATAGTTAAAAATGTTATTCTGAACATCAGTTTCTATTGAATATTTTGGAAAAGACTGTTTTAATAAAGTTCATTTCAAACATTAGACTGGTTTGTACCACATAACCTTTATGTATATAATCCTAAAATCCTATGAGAGGGAGCTGGTGCTGTGGCATAGCAGGTAAAGCTGCCGCCTGCAATGCCAGCATCCCATATGGGCGCTGGTTTGAGTCCCACTGCTCCACTTCCCATACAGCTCTCTGTTATGGCCTGAGACTGCACGGCCTAAGTCCTTGGGCCCCTGCACCTGCGTGGGAGACTGGGAAGAAGCTCTGGCCGCTGCGGCCAGTTGGGGAATGAACTAGCGGATGGAAGACCTCTCTCTCTCTCTGCCTCTCCTCCTCTCTCTGTGTAAATGACTTTCAAATAAAATTTTTTTTAAAAAAAAGATCTAGCTCTTTGTACTTCTTAGCTACCCTTCAGTTTAGAAGGTAAACTGCAAAACTATTTTTGAAATATGTTCCTTATTCAAAGCATTAAACATTAAGTACCTCATCAATACTATTACAATAAATTCATAAATTTTGTAATTCTAAATCCTTCCAATGAGTGCAGGAATTTTTTTAGATTAGAAGTTAATTTTAGAAGCATTAATCAATATGCTATTTGTACTAAGCATCCCATTTCTATACAACATGTAGAAGATGTATAACCATATAAAAGATCTTTACTTTTAGTAGAGCTAAGTCATGAAAAGAATATCATACAAGTGGCGCAAGAGGCTATCGTCTATTTTTTCTATGTCTAAGTTTTATTCTCGTTTATTTCTAGTTCCTTTTCTCAAATTCTTCAAATTTCTAGCAACAGTTAAGTAACATGACAATGATTTCTGCAATGTTCTAATCTGATATAACCAATGATTTTTTAATTTTTTCCTCAAAAATGTCTTCTACAAATTAAATCATTTCTTGAACTAAAAGTCTTTTACCTGACATGTAGAAGCTTATTCAATGCTACTCAGTGAAGTTCACTACAAATTTAGGGGAAGTATAACCTAAATGTAACAGTGATGGAAGATCAATTCATATTCTAACAATTCTCAAAAATATGAAAAATATTCATTTAAAGGCATTCTGCTTCTTAAGTGATGGTCATCTAGCAAGTATCAAAACAAGCTCAGATTTATCACAGAAATAACAGCCTGACAAACTAGAATGCTTAAATAATTCATGTATCATCTAGGAACTCTACATTTTTCAAGGAGAAAATGACAAGGACTTTCCCCAAAGAGATAGCCATCAAGCCCAGGCTTAAAAGGGCAGCAAAAACAAAACAAAAATCAGGTCATTTCTAAAAAGGCTCAGGTATAATCCTGGTTCCGATTCCCTTCAAAAGCCACCCCCTAGGAGTAAGCCTTCCTTGTGGGTAACCTCAGAATTTCCCCATGGAAAAAGGCCGAAGTGACTGCCACGGTGCAGACATCAGGCTCACCTGACTCTGATGCCTGTGGTTCTATACTGCGTCAGCAGGGGAACTGTGGTGCCGATTGCCCCCACAACTGAGGGCTGCTGAGGACTGCCTCAGGGGTGCATTTGCGGCTCTTTTCCTCCTGTGGTCCATGTGGAAGGAGAGTGCTTCAGAGATGACAAAGAACAGGAAAACAAAAATTCACACAAAGGAAAAGAAAAGTCCCCTCACTAAGGCACATCACACATAATTCTAAAAGCAAGTAATAAAATAAGCCTGCAAACTGGCCACAGATTGCCGTACAGAGCACTGGGTGTGAGAACAAACATCCTGGGAAGACCAACTGGAGAGAGGCTGACTGCGGACCAGATCCTGAGCCTTACAGGATAAAGAGGTTGCCATCAGCTATGTGTTCTAGGCTGGTGATGAAAATCAAGTAATAGCCCAATTAGGGAACAGAAATTCTGACTTTGTTAATAATAGCACTAGTGTTTTACTAATTCATCTTTCCCCCTTCCTTCAAACAAAAATAAATACACGTGGCAAAAGTATAATCATTTGAGGATCAAAAATCATCATTTGTTCACAGCTTCTGATTAAAAGGCTAAAGACCAAAGTTTTGTTCTTCAGGATGAAGCTCTCACAGCAGTTAGAAGAGGCAGATGATCCTGTGCAGAAATCTACCTGTTTTCACCACCTTACAGGAGCAAACTAAGGACAAAATCCTACCCTTTCTACTTCATGGCACTTCTTCAAGGCATCCCCGTATCTGCCCAGACGCTGATAAGCGGCAATGCATTCAGTCTGAAACCACATACACTGCATTTCATTCAGGTTTTCCATGGCAGACGTTCCTTCCTGAAATGGAAGCATTCACAACACAACTATAGGGAGCAAACAGGAAGACCCTAAAAATCTCATTTTCTCTTTTACACTTATTTTTACTACATTAAAAGTATTATAACAATCAATTAGCAAATATATGAATTAAGCAAATGACTCCCATTAGTTTTAAATTATATAAAGTCTAGTGTAAAGTCTTATAGTTTGATAAAATCTATCGCTCTGTTGGAGTATCCAACACTCTATATAAAAGACTCCAGATCACTAAAGATGCATTTTTGAACACCAAAGCTTTGACTTAAATCATTTAATACAGTAATCTTAGGAAACACTGCCTATCTTCTGAGCTTTAAGCAAAGACAACTTAACCTTCCCTTGCTTCCCAAAACTGTTGAATCTGTTAGTAAATTTCAGGCCTCCTGTTCAATTTCCCAGACTCCTTCCTCCAACTTAGAAATCCACTGTCTCTCAGTTTCAGTGTACAAAGCTGCAAATGCACTATGAACAATTCCAGGTAGTTAACTTTTTGAAATGAAAAGTAATGTACATTTCTTAAAATATGTGGTCACAAAAAAAAAAAGGAGGCGGGCGCCATGGCTCACTAGGTTAATCCTCCACCTGCGGTGCCGGCATCCCATATGGGGGCCAGGTTCTAGTCCCGGCTGCTCCTCTTCCAGTCCAGCTCTCTGCTGTGGCCCGGGAGGGCAGTGGAGGATGGCCCAAGTGCTTTGGCGCCTGCACCCACGTGAGAGACCAGCAGGAAGCACCTGGCTCCTGGCTTCGCATTGGTGCAGAGCCGGCTGTAGTGGCCATTGTGGGGGGTGAACCAATGGAAGGAAGACCTTTCTGTCTGTCTGTCTCTCTCACTGTCTAACTCTACCTGTCAAATAAATTTAAAAAACAAAAAGAAAAAAATTTTAAAATTCTAAATTGAAAAATCTGTAAGAAGGAAACAGGAATATTTCACTCCTTTACTGGCAACTGGAGCTAAGCTGGGTTCAGCAATTAAACAGGGCTATTAGCAATTTTCTTCTCCTAGCTCACTATGTTAATGACATCTTGTGAATTTACAAAGCCAATGAACAAGTATCAGCAAAATGAACAAGGTCTGTGAACAGCATGGCACCTATCAAAACCAGATGACCAGAGGCAAATGATGAGCAACCTAAGCCATAGATTTTGGTGGCTACTTCCTTTAAATAACTAACTCCTCTCACCATCTTGTTCTCCTGTTCCTTTGAAGACACATCCTCGTTAGTTACGTTCTTTGTTGTTTTGAAGTCACTAGATTTATTTAAGTTCTGTACACTCACCTTTTTAAAAAATTTATGAAAAGGGAACAAATTTTATATATTTCAAATACAGTTTTAATATAATACTCCCCACCCTACCCTCTTTCCTACTCTCCCTATCCTTTACTCATTTTTCTTTTAATTTAAAAAATGATAATTTCAATTTACTTTATAATCACAAGCTTAACCCTCCATGAAATAAAAAACTCAACAAGCAGAAAAACTACTGTTCCTCAAGAGAAAACAAAGGCTGGCTATAAACAATCAATTCTCAAAATGTCAATTTCACTCATACTTTTTTTTGTACTCTGTTTATTATTTACCACAAATCATGGAAAACGCAGTATTTGTCTTTTAGGGAAGGTAATGGTCTCCAGTTGTATCCAATTTGTTATGAAAGGCAGGATTTCATTAGCTCTTACAAGTGAGTACTATTCCATTGTGTGTATACAATTTCTTTATCCAGTCATCAGTTGATAGACATCTGGGTTGATTCCATATCTTAGATATTCTGAGTTACTGGGCTGTTATAAATATGGGGGTAAGTTCACTCTTTAATATGCTGATTTCATTTCCTTTGGGTAAATTCCCAGGAGTGGATGGCTTGGTGATATGGCAGGTTTATTTTCAGATTTGTGAGGAATATCCAAACTGTCTTCCATAATGGCTGTACTAGTTTACATCCACACCAACAGTGTATTAGAGAAAGGGTACCTTTCTCTCAAATCCTCACAAATTTTTTTTTTTTTTTTTTGAATGACAGCCATTCTAACTGGGGTGAGGTAAAACCTCATTGTGGTTTTGATTTGCATTACCATGATGGACAGTGATCCTGAGCATCTTTTCATATGTCTGTTGGATATTTGTATTTCATCCTGTGAAAAGTGACTATTTATATCCTAAGCCCATTTCTTAGATAGACTGTTTTCTTACTGAGTTTCTTCTTTTTTTAAAAAAAAGATTATGGGGCTGGTGCTGTGGTGTAATAGGTACACCACCTGCAGTGCAAGCATCCCATATGGGTGCCAGTTTGAGTCCTAGCTGCTCCATTTCCAATCCAGCTCTCTGCTATGGCCCGGGAAAGCAGTGGAAGATGGCCCAAGCCCTTTGGGCCCCTGCACCCATGTGGGAGACCCAAGAAGAAGCTCCTGGCTTCAGATCAGTGCAGATCCAGCCATTGTGGCCAATTCAGGAGTGAACCAGCAGATGAAAGACCTCCCTCTTTCTCTGCCGCTCCTTTTATCTGTGTCTCTTTCAAATAAATAAATAAATCTTTTTAAAAAAAGATTGTTTATTTGAAAGAGCTGGAGAGAGGCGGAGAGAGGCGGAGAGAGGCGGAGAGAGGCAGAGAGAGAGAGAGAGAGAGAGAGAGAGAGAGAGAGAAAGAGAAAGTCTTTCATCCACTGATTCACTCCCCAAATGGCCTCAATGGCCAGAGCTGTGCCAATACAAAGCCCAGCTTCTTCTGGGTCTCCCCCGTGAGTGCAGGGGCCCAAGGACGTGGGCCATCCCCTACTGCTTTCCCAGGCCATAGCAGAAGAGCTGGGTCAGAAGTGGAGCAGCCAGGATTTGAACGGGCACCCACACAGGATGCCGGCATTATAGGCAGTGGCTTACCTTCTACACCACAGCACCAGCCCCTTGTTGAGTTTCTTGAGCTCCTTATAGACCCTGGATATTAAGTATTTATCAGATGTATAATTTGCAGATATGTTCTCCTATTCTGTCAGTTGCCTCCTTTGTTGTGTTTCCCTGTTGTGCAGAAGTTTGATGTAATCCTATTTGTCTATTTTTACCTTTTCTGCCTGTGCTGCTGGGGTCTTATCCAAGATGTCTTTCCTTTGCAATACACTGCAGTATAACCCCTGTTTTCCTCTAGAAATTTCATGGTTTCAGGTCTTAGATTTAGATCCTTAATCCATTATGAGCTGATTTTTGCACAGGGTATAAGCAGTGTTGTTTAATTCCTTTGCATGCCATGCAGAGATCCAATTTTCCCAACACCATTTGTTAGACTGTCCTTTCTCCAAGGAATGATTTTTGGCTTGTCAAATATTAGTTGATTACAGATTTTTAGGTTAATTGCTGGGGTCTGTAGTCTCTTCCGTTGGTTTACATGTCTATTCCTTTGCCAGTACTAAGCTGTTTTGATTGTAACTGCCTTGCAATATGTCTTGAAATCTGGTATTGTGATGCCTCCAGCTTTTTTTAATTTTAATTTTTATTTTTTGACAGGCAGAGTGGACAGTGAGAGAGAGAGAGGCAGAGAGAAAGGTCTTCCTTTTCTGTTGGTTCACTACCCAATGGCCTCTGCGGCCGGCGCACTGCGCTGATCCAAAGCCAGGAGCCAGGTGCTTCTCCTGGTCTCCCATGCGGGTGCAGGGCCCAAGGACCTGGGCCATTCCCCATTGCACTCCTGGGCCAAAGCAGAGAGCTGGACTGGAAGAGGAGCAACCGGGACAGAATCCAGAGCCCGACTGGGACTAGAACCCGGGGTGCCAGCACCACAAGGTGGAGGATTAGCCTATTTTTATTACTTAAGACTGCTTTAGCATTTCAGGGTCTCTTGTGATTCACATGAATTTGAGGGTCATTTTTCCCAGAAGAGAGAAGTACGTCTTTGGTATTTTGCATTGGGATGATACTGAATCAGTAAATTGCTTAGGTAATACGGACGGTTTGATATTAGTTCTTTCAATGTACAAACATGGGAGATCTTTTTATTTTTCTGTGTATACTCATTTCTAATTTTACTTTATATTAAACTTTTACCTTGGCCATCCAGGCACCATTTTTCTCTAAAAAACAGTATTGCTTTTTTTAAAAATAATTTATGTATTTATTTGAAAGGCAGAGGCAGGGAGGGAGATAGAGAGAGAGGTCCTCCAAATGCTGGTTTGTAGTGGAATGAGAAGGCCATTCCAAGATGGCCGCTGGCAACAGGCTGTGATTGGATGGCTTCAGAAACTGCCTTCAGAAACTGGCAACAGGGTGTGATTGATTAGGGCATAGACCACCCCTTGACCAGATTGGCTGCCGTGGCTGTGTAAGCTGCTGTACCAACTGAAATAAACGAGTCTGCAGGCTGCTCGCCTCAGGCCTGCTTTCACTGGGCTCCCGGAATCTGTGTGGTGACTCCATGCCTCTTGCCCCCACCACACTCCTCCTCTCAGAATAAATCAACCACAACACTGGTTCACTCCCCAAACGGCCGCAACAGCTGGAGCTGAGCCGATTCAAAGCCAGGGGCTTCTTCTGGATCTCCCACATGGGTGCAGGGCCCCAAAGACTTGGGCCATCTTCTGTTGCTTTCCCAGGCCATTAGCAGGGAGCTGGATCCAAAGTGGAGCAGCCTTGACTCGAACCAGTGCCCACATGGGATGACAGCACTGTAGGTGGTGCCTTTATCTGTTATGTTATCTTAGCGCCGGCCCCCCAGTATACTTTTGTGTCTATTCTGTATACTCTGTTCTATCTTCAAACCTGTGATTCAATGGAAAGGGTGATGAAGAGTTTGAACCCTAGCACTGTTTACTACTTGACCAAAGATCCTGTGAGTAACCTCAGAATTTCAATTATCTTACTATAAAATATTAGAACACTTGATAAGCACTACAGGAACATAAACAGTATTGCTATTTTCCCTATTTTTTTCTCCTAACAATCATCACTGTTGCTGATCTTCTTTCCCAACATTGCATGTGCTGTCTTGCCTCTGCTAAGGTACAAGTTTTAGAATCACTATTCATTGCAGTTGCTCTTCCTATTACACAGTTATGGTTTGGCAGAACATGAGTGTCAGGATCAGAGACACTGAATGTAGAATCCTGCCTCCAAATTAATACAAAGCTGATTATTTCCAGCTGACTGGTACTTGACCTCCATAAATATTTCCTTAACTATAATATGGAGGATTACAAAGGGTACTGTTTAACATTAAATGATTTATGTATATATGTATATACATATAAAATACTTAGTTCAGTGCTTATTAAGTATAAAGTTACTTTTCTATTTCCCCTTTCAAATGATAAATAAATTATTAGTATTAGTGAATAACATCCAATGTTAGGCTGCTTCATATATGAAGAAGACCTTTATATAATGAGAAACAATAAATGTTCTATAGTACTGGCCTTTAATGAAAATTGAGAGTATGTGTTATATAAAAATATACCCTGTTATATCAGACATAACCTTCAGCCTATTAAATGGTTCTAAAATGCTATTTTATTTTTTAACTTGCATCTCTCTGATTACTAATAAAGATATCTTTTTTGGACATTCTATTTTCCACTTCTATGAATTAAATACATTTATCACTTGCCTACATATGCTTTTTTTCTTGTTGAGTTTTTTTTTTTTTTTAAGATTTATTTATTTATTTGAAAGTCACAGTTACATAGAGCAAGGAGAGGCAGAGAGAGAGAGAGGTCTTCCATCCACTGGTTCATTCCCCAGATGGTTGCAACGGCTGGAGCTGCACCGATCAGAAACCAGGAACCAGGAGCCAGGAGCTTCTTCCTGGTCTTCAACGCAGGTGCAGAGGCCCAAGGACTTGGGCCATCCGAGGAGCAGCCAGGACTAGAACCGGTGCCCAAGTGGGAGGCCGGCGCTTTAGGCCAGGGCATTAACCCACTGCGCCATAGCGCCAGCCCCCTTCTTGTTGAGTTTTAACTTAAAGTGTTTTTATGACATTCTTGCAAACTGCTAAATTTTCACAATAAAAGTTCAAGCTATTCTTCGAGTTCTAAATTATAAAAAGTTGCCATAAATAAAAAACTAAAGTCCAGTTACCATTTAAGGAAGATGGTACCACCGATGCAGTATTAGTGACATCTAAGCATCACTGTACACAGCAGTAACTTATTTTCATCCTCAAGAATTTACTGTTGAGACTGGTGATGTGGACCAACAGGTTAAACCGCTGCCTGCAGTGCTGGCATCCCTTATGGGTGCTGGTTCAATTCCCAGCTCCTCCACTTCCAATCCAGCTCCCTGTTAATGTGCCTGGGCGGGGGCTGGCAGGAGAGGGTGTAGCGGTGGAAGATGGCCTGAGTGCTTGCTTGAATCTCCGCACCCACATGGGAGACCTGGAGGAAGCCCCTGGCCCCTGGCTTTAGCCTTGCCAAGCCCTAGCTGTTGCAGCCATTTGGGACATGAACCAGTCAACAGAAGACCTCCCTGTCTCTCTGTAATTATGCCTTTCAAATAAATAAATCTTTAAAAAAAAAAAAAAGGGGGCTTACAAACACGGTTTCCTCATTACACCTCAATCTCACATTTAATGTATTACAGAATATTCAGTGAATTACTTGGAGTTCTTTATGAATTCTTTTTCATTGAAAGCTAAAAATATCTTCTCCAATTCTTTTATCTATTCTTACTTTGCTTATTCTTATTATACATAATCCTAAAAGTTTGACACTGTGAATTTTACTCATACTTTACAGTTTTGGGGTCTCAAGTGCTTTCAAGGGCAGGCTTTCTGGCGCAGTAGGTTAAGCCACCACTTGGGACAACTGCAGCCCACATCAGAGTGTTGGTTCAGATACCAGCTCCCGTGTGTCCGTTCCTGCTAATGCATTCTGGGAGAAAGCAGACGGAGTTAACAGGTTCCTGGCTTTGACTTGACCCAGTCCTGGCTGTTGTGGGCATTTGGGGATAAAGTAGCAGAGATAATATCTCTGCCACTTCACCTTTCAAATATATAAACTTTACATTAAAAAAATTTTCCTATACTAAGCATAAAGAATGTTTCTTATCCTGAAAATAAACTATATTTTCTTCTGATAGTCTGAAAGGTTTTCTTTCCATATTTAGATCTTTAAAATTGATTTGTGGGGCCAGCACTGTGGCGTAGTAGGTAAAGCCGCCACCTGCAATGCCAGCACCCCATATGGGCACCAGTTCGAGACCAGGCTGCTCCCCTTCTGGTCACGCTCTGCTATAAATGGGAAAGCAGAAGAAGACAGCCCAAGTCTTTGGGCTCCTGCACCCGTGTGGGAGACCCAGAAGAAGCTCCTGGCTCCTGGCTTCAGAATGGCATAGCTCCAGCCGTTGCAGCCAATTGGAGAATGAACCAGCGGAAGGAAGACCTCTCTCTTTCTCTTTCCTTCTCCTTCTCTCTTTGTTAAGGAAGACCTCTTTCTCTCTCCCTCTCCCTCCCTCTCTGTGTAACTCTTCCAAGTAAAATAAATATTAAAAAAAATAAATTGGGGGCCGGAACTGTGGCACAGTGGGTTAACACCCTGGCCTGAAGCGCCGCCATCCCATATGGGCACCGGTTCTAGTCCCGGCTGCTCCACTTCCTATCCAGCTCTCTGCTAAGGCCTGGAAAAGCAACAGAAGATGGCCCAAGTCCTTGGGCCTCTGCACCTGCATGGGAGATCCGGAAGAAGCTCCTGGCTTGGGATCGGTGCAGCTCCGGCCGTTGCAGCCAATTGGGGAGTAAACCATCAGATGGAAGATCTCTCTCTCTCTCTCTCTCTCTCTCTGCCTCTCCTCTCTCTGTGTAACTCTTTCAAATAAATATTTTAAAAATTTTAAAAAATAAAAAAATTGATTTGTGTGCAGCACAAGCATAAGATAGGGATGCCATTTTATTTTTTAAACAAAAATAATTGTCCTGGCAATATCTTTTCATGTCTAATTCTTAAAAGTATCTCTGGCTATACAAGTTTTCAAATATAAGTCAATCTGTTTCTGAGCTTTCTATTCTGATTAGTCTACTTCTGAACATAAAACATATATTATTGAGGCTAGTGCTGTGGCGTAGTGGGTGGAGCCGGCGCCTACAGTGCCAGCATCCCATGTGGGCACTGGTTTGAGTTCCGGCTGTTCCACTTCCCATCTAGCTCTCTGCTGTGGCCTGGGAAAGCAGTGGAGAATTGCCCAGGTCCTTGGGTCCTGCATAGGAGACCCAGGGGAAGCTCCTGGCTCCTGGCTTTGGATAGGCGCAGCTCCAGCTGTTGTGGCCAGTTGGGGAGTGAGCCAGCAGATGGAAGACCTCTCTAACTCCGAATTTCAAATAAATAAATAAATAATCTTTTTAAAAATGTATTATCTTCATATTATAACAAATTCTAAAAAATGAATAGATGTTTAACACAAAGGCACCAGAGAACTTACATTTTAGAATGTCATAAACACTAATAGTGCACATAGAAAGAACTCAGAATAGTTTTGAAACAAGACACTGTAAAAAAGAATTAAAAAGCCATCACAAATTACTAAGGAGATAAAAAAATTAAGATATAAATTGTATTTTACATACTAGCACTGAAGTACAGCACATTGCTTATACTGGTATTGAGGTATTCTGCTTCTGCTATTGCTTTTTAACAATCCCCTGCCAGAAACACATACGGCGACACCCTTAAAATATGGGCTAAACAGGACTTAAAAAAAATTTATATGAACGTCAGTGCAAATTTCATAAATCATAAAACTTAAGTACAAATTCAGATAATTACATATGCTATTTCCTACCCTTGTGAACTTGGAACACATTTCCTCTGCTTCTTTTATCATATTTGCTCGAAGCATATATTTTGCACATTTGGAATTGATGAATCTGTCAGCTGTGTCCAAAGACTGTGCTTCATCCATCCACTTTGCAGCTTCTTTGAGATTACCTATATGCTATAAGAAATAAAAGCATTAAAAAATCAGTTTATTATCAAGAGAATACATATATACTATAAGTGGAAAAACAAATCATTTGCTAAACAAATTATTTGCTACCATTTCTGTCAAATTTATCTAGAAGTCTAGATAATTAAAATTCACATTTACTAAGAGCTGAATCAAATACCAAACACTGATTACACAACAATGTAATATGAAACTCCTTGGGATTATCAGAGTATTTGAAAAAAGATTATCAGAGCACCCTAGAAATTATTTCTACACAAAAATAACTCAAAGGCTTCTTAAATAGCTAAATTCTTCAACTATTCAAAAAATATGACTAAGAATTTACCTTGTAAATTTTTGCTTTCATATAGAATAATTCTATTAGAGTTGGAGTACTAGCAATTGCAGCATTAATATAATCCAAAGCCAGTGAGTGCTGTCCAAGTTTATCAAAGTGCTGTGCCAGGAAATACTGAACCCAGAGTAGTGTTGTTGGGGGTTCCTTTTCCCCATTCTCTGTAAATAAAACAAAAGTCAATTACATGGAAAAGGCAAACAAACAAATTATGTTCTCTCTCTGCCCTAATTTTAATAAAACTATTATTACAGAAGTGAAACCCCAGAAAAAATGTCCAATTTCAACATTTCAAAAAGTGACAGCCACACAGAGAATTAAAACATCTAGTTTCAGACTTCTGATCCCAATTCCACTCCAAAGAAACAACGATGAGGAAAGGAACTCAAATCAATCTAATTCTGTGAGTTCTCAAACTGAAAGGAAAAAGAGGCAAGCCCAGTAGAAGTTAAGGAAAATAACTCAGAGAGGAGACTGCTTAACTACCACAGCAAGATTTCAGCAGAGGAAAACAACGGCCAGACTTCCAGGGCTTAGCATTTTCTAGGCCTCACCACTTAAATCAAAGAAACATAAAGTTCAAAAATATGATCCTCAAGAAATGGATACACCCTTGAAAATATGGAAATAACCCTGCCAGATGACAGGAATCTGAGAGAGAATACAAACCAAGCCCTCTAACAAAAGCAGTCAATACGCTGAGTTCTATTCTGTCCCCCTTAAGCTACACAAAGGTAGATAAGAAATAACAGGCTCTCCAAATGGATTTCAGAAGGGAATGGGACTGGTACTATATCACAGGAGATTAAGCTGCTGCCTTCAATGCCTAGATCCCATTTGGGTACTGGTTCTGGTCCCAGCTGCTCATTCACCTGGGAAAGCAGCCGAAGACAGCCCAAGTGCTTGGGGCTTAGCCAGAAGAAGCTTATGGCTCCTGGCTTCTGCCCTGCCCAACCTCTACCACTGCAACCATTTGGGGAGCAAACCAGTGGATGGAAGATCTCTCTCTCTCTCTCTCTCTCTCTGCCTTCAATAAAGCAATCCTTAAAAATTAATAAAAAAAATTTTTTGAAAAAAAGGAAGACATACAGGTCTAAAATGAGGTGAGAAAGGGCTGGCATTATGGCAGAGCAGGGTAAGCTGCCTCTTGCAATGCCAGCATCTTGTATCAGGGTACTGGCGTGAGTCCTGGCTGCTCCATTTACAATCTAGTTCCCTGCTACTGTGCCCCGGAAGGCAGCAAAAGATGGCCCAAGTGCTTGGGCCCCTGCCACCCAAATGGCTCAGGCCAGGTTGTTACAGCCATCTGTGGAGTGAGCCAGCAGATGGAGATCTCTATCTCTTTCAAATAAATCTTTAATAATAAAGTAAAGTGAGGTTAGAAAAGAAATTATGATGTCTGAGGTGACAGATATGCCAATTACTCTGATCATTACACTGTATACATAAATTGAAATGGCATATTTATTCCATAAATATGCATTAATTAATATTACTTTATTAATATTAATATTATATAATTGTTAATTATAATATATTAATTATATTTATTATAATATTTAATATGATATTATATATTTAATAATATATAATATTGTAATTATATTTAATATAATTATATTAATTATAGTTAATTATATTATTATAATTATATTAGTCATAATATTATTATATTATATTATGTTAATATTAATATGTATTAATTAACATTAGTCAAAATATATGTAAAAAAATAAATGAAAATGGAAGGAATAAATCTATCCATGCACCATCAAAACAAAAAGGTCTCTTGTTATAGCTAATAAAATGATATAAAAATAATACAAATGCACTGTCGCACACATTAAAATACAAACAACAAAGGCAAAGGGTCAAGTTCCTCTTATATAAACTGTATTTCAGTAAAACAAAACTCTTTAGAAAAGAGCTAATAAGTCAGAGAGGAAATGATAGAGTAAAGGGAACTGGGGCCAGCACTGTGGTATAGTAGGTTAAGCCTCCACCTGTGGCACTAGCATCCCACATAGGCACTGGTTCAAGTCCCGGCTGCTCCACTTCCTATCCAGCTCTGTGCTAATGGCCTGGGAAAGCAATGGAAGATGGCCTAAATGCTTGGGTCCCCACACCCACACCAACATGGGGGACCCGGGAGAAGCTCTTGGTTCCTAGTTTCTGATCGGCCCAACTCCACCACTGCAGCCTTTGGGAAGTGAAGCAGCAAACAGAAGACCTTTTTTTTTTTTTTGGACAGGCAGAGTGGACAGTGAGAGAGAGAGAGACAGAGAGAAAGGTCTTCCTTTACCGTTGGTTCACCCCCTAATGGCCACTGCGGCCGGTGCACCACGCCAATCTGAAGCCAGGAGCTTATACTGGTCTCCCATGGGGTGCAGGGCCCAAGGACTTGGGCCATCCTCCACTGTACTCCCGGGCCACAGCAGAGAGCTGGACTGGAAGAGGAGCAACCGGGACAGAACCGGTGCCCCGACCAGGACTGGAACCTGGGGTGCGGGCGCTGCAGGTGGAGGATTAGCCTATTGAGCCGCAGTGCCGGCCCAGAAGACCTTTTTGTAACTCTTTCGGTAACTTTGCCTCTTAAATAAATAAATAAATCTTAAAACAAACAAACAAACAAACAAACAAAAAAAAACAATGATCCAAAAATAATGCTAAAATCCTGAATCGAAAAGCCCATGAGACACCATTTAATGGGCACATCAGGCTGACAGCAAACTGTGATCAATCTTAACATCAAAAAACACAATCAGAATGCCACCTGCCATGACACAACAGGAAGCCCAAAGCTCCTGGTTCATGGCTTCTGCCTGGTCCAACCTACCACTGCAGCCATCTGGGCAGTGAACCAGCATATAGACGATCTCTCTGTGTCTCTCCCTCTCTAAATCTTAAAGTTCATGGAAAAATAAACTCATAGTGACATAAAAGTAGTAATTTTTAAATCCATGCAAGTTTTTCCTTAAATCTGAAGATTTGTATGCAGATTTAAATTTTTTTGCACCAAAACAGAACTGATTATATCCCACTTTCCATAAACTTTAGAACCCTCACAAAGACACATGAAGAACCCAAACTAAAATTACCATCTGCATGACTACAAAAATTCTAGTATTTTCTAAATTAAATCATCCTTATGTACATAAAACCTTACAAACAGAAAAAAAAAAAAAAACAGAATTATACAAGATTGAAAGGAATAAGAGTAGAAAAAAAGGTTCCAAATGAAACTGCATGGTCTCAGCAAGCCACATAACCTAATCAAGGCTGTTTTTTTCATGTTAAAATAGGTTTAACTCCCTCCCGCCCACAGGATGATGGAAAATTTAAATTAAATGAGATTGAAAGTGTTTTCATTTCGTTCTCTAATTCAATATCTATTTAATAAGTAGCTTTTATGTAGTACATACACAATAAACATAAAATAGTATTACTGCACATAACTAAAACTGATAGAAATAAGTAATCAAATTCCAATTTAATTTAAACTTACCATAAGGGCTAAAAAATTCACATGTTTTAAGAGAAGCTTCATAATTAGTAACAAGTTCCTGGATTATAGAAACCTGTTAAAGAAACATTTTTTAAGCTTCAAAATATTTTATTGAAGGTACTTTCACTTATTATCAATTACATATGAGAAGCACTCTACAGCTTATTTCAGAGCTATAAATTAACCAAACTACCAGGATGTCTGCTTCCCACCTCCCTTTGAATATGAACATTTCCTGGTATAGAGAAAGTGAGAAAAAAACAGAAAATACACTATTTATTAATAGTAAAAAAGAACCTCTTAAATTTCTCAATAAGCAGTCTGAAATTTTGAAAGATAAATTTCTACTAGTTACTACAAAATCTATTTTTGACAATAATTAATCCTTTACTTCAATATTGTAAAACAGTAAACTGTTCATTGTATATTGATTTCCTAACATGTTATTACAAAAAAGTAAAATGAAAAATGACTGCTTACTTACTATTGCTAGCAACCTTAATGAAGTGCAGAAAGCAGTATCTCCACTTAGAATTACAGATTCTCCTACCCAACCTCCTTATTATCTACCTGCTAAAGTAAGGTCTGAAATCCTGCTTAGTATTTAGTGAAAAGTGGAATGCTATCCATTTTTAATTTCAGAAAAAGAATTCTACTTCTTTTCCATCACCAGCCTTCTTTACAAACTGGCAGGGTTCGATATGCCTTGAGTGAGGCCCCCAAAGGTCCGGATACTGGAAGCTGAGTCCTTAGTGTGGCACTGTTGTAGAGAAATGCAGTTAGGGCGATGGGGACACCACCCTCTGAGGGGATAAATGTAGTTCTTAGTCACACGTTGTGATGCCAGCTGGAGGATCCACCTCCCGAAACTGTGAACTAAATAAACCTCTTATCTTTATAGAGCCTTAGATATTTTGTTATGGCAACAGATAATGGACGAATAACCAAAGTTCCTTATAGTTTCCCTAACACTGAAGAGCAGACCCAGTGTCACAAAGTCCTAGCAGATTTTATACATACATAAGAATTCAGTTGTATGCATATACAAAAAACTTCTTCACACATTTAATGCAATATGATATTCTTCAACTAGCTTTATTTTGAATTCACTTTAATCCCCGCCCCTCAAAATCACAGTGCCCATGAAACCACTGACATTCCCATTGATACCAGTCAACTCAAGAAAGATCATATTAAGAAAAGTCGCAGGCCTACGTATCTGTTTGGCCAAATGCTGCCTCACAAGTGTAAATCTCTAGTTAAAATAAAAATTTTAAATAAAACAGTTTATTCTGGTACACAAAATTTGAAATCCATGCAGTTTTTTCATAGTATTTTTTTGAAGACTCTTTTGAAGACCCCATTTTATGTAGAAAGAATACAAACTCAATGAAAATATGAACAGAATTTACGCTGGTAGAAAATGGGTACATTTTTTTTTTAATTTTAAAAGAGTGGTTCTGAAAGTGTGATCCTCAGAACTTTAATATCATTAATAGTAACATTATCTGATAATTTGTTAAAGATTTTTGGACCACACCCCAGACCAGTTAGAATCAAACTCTGGTTCTGTACATCATCATGTTATTAACAAGCTCTCTGGTTAAAACAAACACAGTTTGAGAATCATTGAAAAAAAAGATGCAAAAGTATTTTTACTATACAACAACATCAAAGATTAATAGAATTTTAAATCCACCATGACCATCCCACCAATCTCACAGTGTACGTTAACTAAAAAACTATTTCCAGGCTTAGAAATTCACAAGTTGTTCAATGCATAGAGGCAAATATTTGTTCATTAACTTATGTTGCCTTCTACTGGAAGTTGCAAAAACTGCAGCTAGTCCAGATTTTAAATAGGGTTTGTGAAACTTTCCTGCATCTCCAAGGTAAGAAATATATTTTTTTTTTGTAAGAAATATTTTTAAAGTAAATTGTATTAAATAAGAGATATAAGACATACACAGAAATTATACATAATCTTTAATAAAGGTGTATAAGTACTGGTGAATAACAGACATCCAGTTTTAGAACTTTAAAATAAGATGTGATAGGCCGGTGCCGCGGCTCACTAGGCTAATCCTCCGCCTTGTGGCGCTGGCACACCGGGTTCTAGTCCCGGTCGGGACGCCGGATTCTGTCCCGGTTGCCCCTCTTCCAGGCCAGCTCTCTGCTGTGGCCCGGGAGTGCAGTGGAGGATGGCCCAAGTCCTTGGGCCCTGCACCTCATGGGAGACCAGGAAAAGCACCTGGCTCCTGGCTTCGGATCAGCGCGATGCGCCGGCCGCAGCGCGCCAGCCGCAGTGGCCATTGGAGGGTGAACCAACAGCAAAAAGGAAGACCTTCCTCTTTGTCTCTGTCTACTCTGCCTGTCAAAAAAAGAAAAAAAAAAGCATAGGACAGCATTTTCTTCAAAAACTGATTATAGCTATTTTTATTAAAATGTAGCCTATAAAAATCAATAAAATGTAGCCTACTGGTTAAAATTAATAAATTATATTTTGTTGATCAAATGGCAGTTTACTGCTGCAATAAATTATCCATGCTCTAAGTTTAAAAGCAGGCATAACAAATTGAAAAATCTATATCTACACTACAAAATAATAATCATGATGGAGCAACTAAATATAGACTGTGATAATATGTCAAATCCAAAATTCGAACAGAAAACTATTAAAAATAAACCACCTTTATAGTCTTAGTACGCTAAATTTCAGAGATTGACATTTCTGTTAACATTACTTACAACATATATATATATATATATATATATATATATATATTTCCAGTACATACATTAACAGACTAAAATTTAAGGTGAATAACATCACTAGAAGATGATTAAATCATATCATGTTATGTGCGTGGGGATCTTCCTATAGCAATTAAGTTCATATAGCAAACTAAATAAATACCAAATTTTACCTTTTCTGCATTGTAATATAAAGATTTCAATGTAGTAAACAAGGGTGGGCAGCCTTTACTGAAGTTAACCCTCAGGAACTTATCCATTAGTTCTTTAAATTTTTCACCTAGAAACAAAAGTGTACTTAGGTTATATTTGATTGGCATAAGCAAGTCTTAAAATATTATTATAAATAAAACAACCACAGAAACAATTATCTCCATATCCAAATTTTAAATCTAAAAAGTCTGCATTATTTCTTGATAATGCCAAAAAGCCTAACACTTAATATCTCAGTTGGTAATTTTATTTTTCTCTAAATCTAAGTTGAAAATATCTTCAAGAGAAGTAAATAAAATGTGCGATTTTGAGCAGAGTGGAAGTAGACATAACAAGTATCCTTCCCGACTAGCCGACTCAATCCTACTGCCTAAAACTCAAAGCCCTACAGACAACTCAAAATGCTCTGCAGCAGACTACTCTAACCACCCCTGTATTCAAGGAGTAGCCAACATTTCCTCTTAAATACTAGGGGATATTTAGAAATGTTTCCCAAAATCATCTTGTGTTTTACTTCAATATGCATTCATTTGTTCATTACACCATTACGTATGAAGCACCTATTACATGCCAGACACTGTTTCAGAGCTAGGTGATACAGCAGTGGCTAAAACAATTTTTTTAGAAAATTCTGCCCTAAAAACATACATCAGACATTAGATTGAACCCTGTGAACATTAAAATTAAAATGTTCCATTTGCAACATCAAGTCAGTCAGTTTCCTCTTATTGCTAAATCCTTACAAAAAATTTTAGCATCACTGTTTGAAAGCAGAAAATATTGAAAAAATTTTTTCTTTTAACTTTAAATGTAAAGATGGTTAAGAGTTAATACTTGGGGCCAGTGCCGTGGCACAGTACGTTAATTCTTTGCTGCGGCGCCAGCATCCCATATAGGTGCCAGTTCTAGTCCCAGCTGCTCCTCTTCCAATCCAGCTCTCTGCTGTGGCTTGGGAAAGCAGTGGAAGATGGCCCAAGTGCTTGGGCCCCTGCACTCACGTGGAAGACCCAGAAGAAGCTCCTGGCTTCGGATCGGTGCCGCTCTGGCCATTGAAGCCATTTTGGGGAGTGAACCAACAGAAGGAAGACCTTTCTTTTGTCACTCCCTCTCATTGTCTACAACTCTACCTCTCATATAAATAAATAAAATCTTTTAAAAAAAAGAGTTAATACTTAAGAACATGAATTTGCCCAATGATTTTTTAAAAAAGAAAAATACATATGTCATGAATGATTTAGCCTAAAATAAAAGACTGGTAAAATGAATTGTAAAGAATTTAGGAACCACAACACTGTACAACAAGCCCCAACAATCCGAAGTGTTTTTTAACTGTTGTGGCTGGTCATCTTAAACAAAACATGAACATGTAATACAATCAGCTGTAAGAAAATTTTGAAGGAAAAATTTAACTCAACTTACTACCAAGATTGTTTTCAATTCATCTGTGAACTTTCTCTAGATCATATACAACATATTGATCTTTTGAAATTTACACATTACCAAGACAACATGAAACTTTGCCTAGGTTAAATATTTGTATGCATCATTACTTCCTTAAAAGCAAAAGTCATGGGGCAGGAGAGGCAGAACAGGGCCAGTCCTGTGGCGTAGTAGGTTAAGCCTCTGCCTACTGGACCAGCATCCCTGATGGGCACTAGTTAGCTTCCTGGTTGCTCCTCTTCCAATCCAGCTCTCTGCTATGGCCTGGGAAAGCAGTAGAAGATGGCCCAAGTGCTTGGGCCCCTGCACATGAGACCCAGAAAAAGCCCTGGCTTAGGATAGGTTGAGCTCCAGCAGTTGGGGCCATTTGGACAATGAACTAGTGGATAGAAGACTTCTGTCTCTCCTGTCCCTCTGTAACTCTGCTTCTCATATAAATAAATCTTTAAAAGAAAAAAGAATCATTGAGCTGGCATTGCGGCACAGCAGGTTAAACAATGCCAACATCCCATATGAACATCAGTTGCATCCTGACTGCTCCATTTCTGATCCAGCTCTCTCGTAATCTGCGGCAGAAGATGGCCTGAGTGCTTGGGCCCCTGCCACCCACGTGGGAGACCCAGACAGAGCCCTAGGTTCCTAGCTTCAGCATGGGCCAGCCCACCCTGGCTGTTGCGGCCATTTGGGAGTGAACCAGCAGATGGAAGAGCTCTCGGTCTCTCCTTCTCTAACTCCACTTTCAAACAAATAGATTTAAAAACAAAAATCAAGTGATTTCAGAGTTCAAATCCTTCCAGCACTTCCTTGTATATAGCAAAAGCTAATTTTATGGTAGACAGTAAAAGATGCTGTTGTTTAGAATACATATTGCTCCACTTCCCTGCTGTAGGACCTTAGACAAACAATCTGTACCCTAAAAATCCTCATTTTCTCTGACATAAAATAAGGCTAACAACATTACTGGCTTCAAGAGCACTCTTCTATGGCTCAAACAAGATGACAGTGTATGGCAAAGAGCAGTATTATAATAATCACTAAGTGTTGCCTATTATTATCTGTCCTAATATCTGTGGCTATTATACTTCTACAGTTAAGATTCTGTTTTCCAAACTTGCTATCTTCTGCTGAGAAAACTAACATTGGTGTCTACCTCTTTTGCAGCCCCCATCTTGGCTACTGCAGCAGGTTTCTGACAAATAAATCTTGCTTTGCACTGCCTATCCTCATGGAAATTCTTATATGCGAGACAAGAACCAAAATCATTTCCTTTATCATTTTCTGGGTCACAGCTAGGCCCCATGACTCGGATCCATTTAGAATTTGACTCCAGCCAGTATTGGATTGCCTCACTGGACAGAAGAGCAAGCAACCCGCTCTTGCTTGTTTTTCAGAGTCTCACTCCCCTCCATAGTAACTCTCTCAAAAGGTCTCTGTTAAAAGTGGTTAGCACAGTTAGATTCAGATGTTAGGCTTGCTGACCAGGCTGGAGCAATCCCCTGGAGAAGAGACTCTATACTTCTCATCTCAGCTCTGGGAATGCTGGTCCTATCCAACTCAGTTTCTTCTTCTTCTTTTTTTTTTTTTTAATAAGATTTATTTATTTATTTATTTGAAAGTCAGAGTTACACAGAGAGAGAAGGAGAGGCAGAGAGAGAGGGGGGTCTTCCATCCACTGTTTCACTCCCCAGCTGGCCACAGCGGCCTTAGCTGTGCCAATCCGAAGCCATGAGTTTCTTCCAGGTCTCCCACACAGGTGCAGGGGCCCGAGGCCTTGGGTCATCTTCTACTGCTTTCCCAGGCCATAGCAGAGAGATGGATGGGAAGTGGAACAGTCAGGACTTGAACTAGCGCCCATATGGGATGCCGGCACTGCAGGTCGCAGCTTTAGCCACTACACCACAGCGCCGGCCTCCAACTCAGTTTCTTTGCGGGGACTGGGCTGTTGTGTGAGACTGGGAGCAGGTCCTGGAGTGATTGTGAAATTCAGGCCAGGATAACACACATGTTCCTCAAAGATAGCTTGACTAGACAACAGACTCCGACAGCCTGATAGGGTGTCAAGCTGAAAAGTGCACTCTGTTGTCTCCTCGGAGAACAATTTGTCAGCGAGATTGGGTGCACTTTGGAGTGAGGCCATGGGCTCCATGCTCCATGTCCCAACAATTTTTTCTTCACCCCAAACCCTAACAAGATCTCTTTTTCTGTTTGCCTCATTCTAGATGCTCTCCTTACCCCACCTAATCTACAATTCCTACCAACTCGAATTCCTGGCCCCATTAGCCTGTATTTCCTTAGACATCTGGTTAGTTCTGCATCACAGTCTACATATCTCTTTCACGGAGAGGTGGCTTTTCCATCTAGACTCCACCTTAGGTGTAGATCCCCTCATGACCTGAACTTATGGAGACAGGACCTCCAGTGTGTTCACAGGTATCCCCTTCCTCCTCAGGTCTCTGTCTCTCTTATGTCCCCTTCTGTCAGGTCCTTCCTATGCAGTACTTATCTCTCCAAGGTAGCACAATGGGGAGAATATTTATTCTCCCACTATGCTCCTTTATCCCTCCACCTGCCTATTTAACAAACTAACTGGTCTACACAGCTTGTAGCCTCCCTCCAAACTCTAGCACAAAATACTTTAAGGCTCTTTTTGTGGAGGCTCATTGTCTATTTCAGGCCCATGAGCTAGGACTCAAGGTTAAGAGGTGTATAACAACTATTTCTCTTCATGCAGGGGAGCAAAGTGATGGTATACATTTGACCAGGCAGAGGCAGAGTTCTAGCATGTACCAGTACAGGGATCTGATCACTCCCTGCAAATGCTGTTCTGACAAGTACATATCCGAGGTTACAGGCATGGAAGGCTGAGTAAGCATGGGTAATACATGCTAGTCCCAGCTGCGCCTTCCGCCCTTCCCTGTGGGCTTCAGTGCATGTCTGGATGGCACAGGCAGTGAGTGTTTTGAAAAATGTCTCAAACTCAGGAGACGTAAGAACTGAAGGATGCTTCTGTTTTTATCCTCTCATTCCAGATGGGAAACAAACCACATACAGAACACATTCTCATGGGATGGATCCTTAGATTCTGGAATTCCTTTGAACCCCCAGAGTTTAAAAAAAAATGCCTGATCTTTCTCTGTACCACCACCTAACCAGTTACAAGTTAGAGGAGGGAGAAAGTTAGCCTAAGTGAGATGAGGTTCCTTATGTACAGGCTTTCTTTGTGCTAAAACTGTCCTTGATAGATCAAACTCAATCTGCCCAAGGCATTAGGAAAAAGCTCCACAGACCTGCAATAGAACCTCAAAGTACTCTGGACGACCACTTAAAGGTGGCTACTATGGTCTTTTATAACAACCGAAGAGAGGACCCAACAGCAGAAAGAAAGGATAAGAGAAGGAGTGTGTGCCTGCTGATGTCTCAGCTCCAGTGAGACCCGTAGAGACCTGCAAAGTGCTTTCACTGCAAGGGCAGTGCACATTTTGCACAGGACTCTTGAAAAGACCCTCAGGCCGGTGCCACGGCTCACTAGCTAATCCTCCGCCTTGTGGCGCTGGCACGCACACCGGGTTCTAGTCCCGGTCAGGGCGCCGGATTCTGTCCCAGTTGCCCCTCTTCCAGGCCGGCTCTCTGCTGTGGCCAGGGGGTGCAGTGGAGGATGGCCCATGGGAGACCCCATGGGAGACCAGGAGAAGCACCTGGCTCCTGCCATCAGATCAGCACGGTGCGCCGGCCGCGGTGGCCACTGGAGGGTGAACCAATGGCAAAGGAAGACCTTTCTCTCTCTCTCTCACTGTCCACTCTGCCTGGCGAAAGAAAGACAGAAAGACAGAAAGACAGAAAGAAAGACAGAAAGACAGAAAGAAAGACAGAAAGAGACAGACAGAAAGAGACAGACAGAAAGACAGAAAGACAGAAAGAACAGAAATCAATCCAAACATCTACACAATCAACTTAAACTTGACCAAGTAGCTAAAAGCAATCCCTGGAGCAAGGACAGTCTCTTCAACAATGGTGCTGGGAACTCTGGATTTCCACATGCAGAAGTATGAAGCAAGACCCTTACACCTTACAAAAAAAAAACACTCAAAATGGAGTAAAGACCTAAATCTATGACCTGATACCATCAAATTATTAGAGAACATTGGGGAAACCCTGCAAGACATTAGCACAGGCAAAGCGTTCTTGGAAAAGACACCAGAGGCACAGGGAGTCAAAGCCAAAATTAACGAATGGGATTACGCCAAATTGAGAAGTTTCTGTCCGTCAAAATAAGCACTCAGGAAAGTGAAGAGGCAACCAACAAAATGGGAAAAATATTTGCAACTGATGAAGGATTAATAACTATGCAACTGATAAAGAATTAATAACCAGAATATACAAAGAAATCAAGAAACTCAACAACAAAACAAACAACCTAGTTAATAGATGGGCCAGCAACTTAAAAAAGATGTTTTTTAAAAGGGGAAATCCAAATGGCACACAGACATGAAAAAATGCTCAGGATCACTAGGCATCAGAGAAATGCAAATCAAAACCACAAAGAGGTTTCACCTTAACCCAGTTAGAATGGCTTTCATACAGAAATCAACAACAAATGCTGGCAAGAATGTGGGGAAAAAGGCACACTAATCCACTGTTGGTGGGAATGTAAACTGGTAAAAGCCACTATGGAAGACAATATGGAGATACCTTAGAAATCTGAATATAGACCTACCATATGACCCAGCCATCCCACTCCTGAGAATTCACCCAAGGGAAATGAAGTCAGTAAACAAGAGTTCTCTGCACCCCCATGTTTACTGCAGCTCTAGTCACAATAATTAAGACGTGGAATCACACTAAATGTCAACCGAAGACTGGACAAAGAAATTATGGGATAGGTACACTATGGAATACCTCATAGAAGTTAAAAAAAAAATGAAATCCAGTCATTTGCAACAAAATGGATGAATCTGAAAATCATCATACTCATTGAAATAAACCAGTCCCAAAGGGACAAATACCATATGTTCTCCCTGATCTGTGATAATTGATAGAGCACCTAAAACAAAATCTGTAGAAGTTCAATTGACACTTCAAGAAAGGATGACTTGAGCTGCCCTTGTCTTGTCTGCCGAGGAACAGTTTCATTTTTTCAACTTTTTTTTTCTTCAGACTATTTGCTGAACTCTACTTAACACAGTTAATCGTATATGTATAAAGTCAACTTTAAATAAAACTTGGTAAACAGTAGGAGTGGGAATAGAGGGATGAGGAAGTCTGTAACTGTAAAGCTGCATAGTTCTGCATATATTCCTACAGACTTACTTCTAAGGGTACGATTTAAAAACTTGTCATGGGACTCCACATCCCATTAAACTGTGGTAAAAATGCCATTTTAATTGTTAAAGTGATCACACTAAGTGTTAAAGTGAGCATACAAATAGGACAAAGCCCATGAGAGCATTTCAGGCATGAAGACACTGTAGCAAAAAATGTTCCACATGGAGGATCTCTATGACAGATGCCAGTGGAAATAAGCAGCCATCAAAGAAGTATGTGCTTTTCTCTCAGGGAGGAGAGAACTTGCACTTTGATTATTGCCTTGTCCAAATACTGACGGAGTTTGTGGATTCAAAAGGCTTTCATAGCCTAGGCAGCTCACGTCAAGAGCCTTGGGTGATCACTGATGTCATACGTAAGTATTGAATGTTAAACTGACAACAGGAGTCACCGTGCACTGACTCCCCATGCAGGACCTCTGTCCTCAATGAGTTGTATTGAGAGTTGACTATAAAACTACTTCTCAAACAGTTGTATGTATCTATGTGTGAGCAAATTGTTGAAATTTTTACTTAATGTAGAGTTGGTCTTCTGTGTACAAAGTTAACTGAAAATGAATCTTAATGGAGAATTAGATTAGACTGGCAAGGGGAGAGGGAGGAAGAGCAGTGGCAATGTGGGTGGGAGGGTTGGTATGGTGGGAAGAATAACTATATCCCTAAAGTTGTGCTTTCATTTTTTTTTTTAAGATTTATTTATTTATTTAAAAGGCAGAGTTAGAGAGGCAGAGGCAGAAAGAGAGGTTTTCCATCCCCAGTTGGCTGCAATGGCCGGAGCGGTGCCAATCCAAAGCCAGGAGCCAGAAGCTTCCTCCAAGTCTCCCATGCGGGTACAGGGGTCCAAGGACTTGGCCCATCCTCTACTGCTACCCCAGTCCATAGCAGAGAGCTGGATCAGAAGAGGAGCAGCCAGGACTAGAACCGGCGCCCATATGGGATGCCAGCGCTTCAGGCCAGGGCGTTAACCTGCTGCGCCACAGCACTGGCCCCTAAAGTTGAGCTTTTGAAATTTTTATTCCTTAAAATAAAAAAGGGTGGGGGGGACAACTTAGGCCAACTTCCTCTCTCTCAAACTCTCTACCTAGGCCCTCCTGACTTTGGCCTGCTTGATCTGCCTAGAGGCTGTTCACTACCTCCTCTTCTTGGCCTCAATCATCAGGAAGGGGCTGGGAGAGAAGTGGGGACAAGGTTGCATTTGTTCACATACAAGAAGGCACAGCACCTGGTTTCAGTTGGCCCTCCCTATTAAAGGATGCCAGGAGTCTCATTTTCCCGACCTCCTTAGTCTCCATTTTGAAGAGATACTCAGAAAAACCTGTTCTAACAGCATATGACTGGGTTTTTTTGTTTTTAACACCAACCAGACTCTGAAAGGCCATGTTTTCCAATCTCTCTCTTAAGTTTTCTCCTATACTGACAACCGTGGGCACTCTGGCTGCTCTGATTCAAAGAGTTCACATTTTCTTGTTTGCTGAATTATAGAAGTTTCTCTGCCCACCTATTTAAGATTCTTCTGTTGCATAATCATCAATATATGCTTGTTAAAGGAGAGTTCTCCAAATGAATGCCATTGCCCTAAAAAGTATAAAGGTCTGTAAAACCTTGTTATACTTTCTAAGACACTACAAACTTAGTTGTTGTAATCATAACTAATTTAAATCCTTTGCCATTTGCAATGTGATTTTCAAAATATTTATGTTATATCTTAACAAAGCATTGTTGGTAATATCCTTAAGTGTCTTCTAGGCTAAACATTTTCCAAGACTCCCAGGCTTTGCAATACTTTGGTAAACTCTAACTGTATAAAAATTATTTACCTATTTCCCACCTGGATACAAAACCTGCTTTAATGTTTTCAAAACTCAGAAACTGCTATTAAAGTAACTATGGGTTAAAATTCTGTATGTTCCTTTAAAAATTATTTAAAGATTTATTTCATTCATAAGTCAGAATTACAGTTAGGCAGAGACAGAGACACACAGAGAATCGTCCATCTGCTGGTTCACCTCCCATATGGCCGCAACACAAGGGCTTTCAGGAGACAGTTTTTCTCATGTCTCCCACCTGGGTTCAGCGACCCAGGCACATTAGCAGGGAACTGGATTGGAAGTGGAGCAGCTGGCAACTGAACTGGTGCCCATATAGGATGTCGGCACTGCAGACAGCAGCATTGGCCCCAAAAGATATTTTTCTTAATTTAGAGGTGGTTAAGGATTGTTTAGTATAAGAACTGAAGGAACCAGTACATAGGAAAGAAAGTTGTGGAGAAAGGTATGAGTATCAGAGTACATTCTCAGTTATAGAAGATTAAGTGAAATTTTGGATATTAAGAATTTTTTGATAGAAACTAAAGGAACAACCATGGTTTGGAAGTTGAATTCTGGGTAAGATTGGTTTGATGACATTAGAAGGATATTATTTACAAACTTAGGTCTTCTAAAAGAGAGCAGGATTACCAGATTCTCTACCTCTTTGCCATATGATGTATTTACCTGTCCTCAGTGATGGATTCATATGCTGTAATCACTTGCTATCCTTTTCAGTCAAGGTTTTCCTGTGTTTAATAACTGGCCTAGGTAATAAAGTTTAATGTATCACAAGTTTCATGTGTTTTTTGTTGCCCTTATTGCATTTAATTGCTTTAAAAATTTAAATCTTGGTGCAAGTGCTGTGGTGTAGTGGGTTAAGGCACCACCTGCAGAACTGGCATCCTACATGAGTGCCAGTTCAATTGCTGGCTGCTCCACTTCCAATCCAGCTCCCTGCTAATGTGCCAGGAAAGCAGTGGAGGATGGCCCAAATCCTTGGGCCCCTACACCCACAGAAGAGACCAGGAAGAAGTTCCTGGATCCTGGCTTTGGTTTGGACCAGCTCCAGCCATTGTGGCCATTTGGGGAGTGAACCAGTAGATGGAAGATCTATCTCTCCTTCTCTCTCTATAACTTTGCCTTTCAAATAAAACAAATCTTTTTTTAAAAAATTAAATCTTAATGGAGTTAACTTTATCTGATTTGAACTGGTCCACAGCTTGTTTCAGATGCTCAGATTTAACTTGCTTTGCCCAAATGGTTTAAACCTCTGAAAATTCTTTCACATTTACAGCTCCAAAACTGAGTCTCTGACATTGAGACTTCCAGCTGGATCCCTGGAACTCGCTGCTGTCCCTCAATGATGCCCCCTTTCAGCATGAAGTAGCCACAGTGGTCATTACCCCCATATCCCTAACAGTAGTTAGGGTCCACTCCTCTGGGGGGATGGAATTTGAGGAAATAGGCAACTAAGTGAGGTCCCTGCAGGAATGAGAAGAGAGGGAAATTTCTAAGAATGTACAAAATGCAGACAAGCACTGTAGCATAGCTGCAGCACCAGCATCCCAGTCAACAGTTCGTGTCCCAGGTACTCCACTTCTGATCCAGCTCCCTGCTAAAGGCCTGGAAAAGCATCAGAAGATGGCCCAAGCGTTGGGGCCCCTGCACCCACGTGAGAGACCTGAAAGAAGCTCTTGGCTCTAGCCTGAACCAGCTCTGGCCACTATGGCCATTTGGGGAGTGAACCAGAGGATGGAAGATTTCTGTCTTTGCCTCTCCCTCTCTCAGCCTGTCAGATAAATAAGTCCATCTTTAAAAAAAAATGTACAAAATGCATGTTTCTCCCCAAAAGCTACTTCTAACAATACAAAAGTGCTGATCCCACTCTAATGAATTTCTAGTTTTATCATGAGAAAAGAAAGAAGTTACCCATCCCACCCTTCTGATGGCTTTATCATGAGGAGGCTTGACTTGATCACAATACAGGCCGTCTGATGAGTTTTGTCCATACCCTTTGATTGATTCTTCCCCAAATTGTGCTTAAAACACTCTACTTCATGCCAGCCCAGAATATTATATCCTGCAAAGCTATCATTTGTGAATGAAGGTGAAATAAAGACTTTTCATTGCAAACAGAAATTGAAAGAATTTGTTGCCACTCGTCCAGCCCTGCAAAAGATGCTTAAAGATGTGTTACACACAGAAACACAGAAACACGGTCATCAATATGAAAGAAGGTAAAGGAAGGAAACCAAGGAAGGAAACCTCACAGCAAAAGATCACAGGGAATTCAAAGCATATATTAGAACTTATCTTTGGCAAATGGCAGGGCAAAGTTACCACTTATCATTAGTCACTTTGAACGTGAATGGCCTGAACTGTCCAGTTAAAAGACACCGATTGGCTGATTGGGTTAAGGAACAAAACCCATCTATTTGCTGCTTACAAGAAACACATCTTTCCAACAAAGATCCATATAGACTGAAAGTGAAAGGCTGGAAAAAGATATACCACGCCAACAGAAATGAAAAAAGAGCGGGCGTAGCCATCTTAATATCGGACAACATAAACTTTACCACAAAAACTGTTAAGAGAGACAAAGAGGGACACTATATCATGATTAAGGGATCAATTCAACAGGAAGATATAACAATTATCAATGTATATGCACCTAACTACAGGGCACCAGTTTATCTAAAAGATTTATTAACGGACTTAAAGGGAGACTTAGACCCCAATACAGTAGTACTGGGGGACTTCAATACTCCACTCTCAGAAATAGACAGATCATCCGGTCAGAAGATCAACAAGGATACAGTAGATTTAAACGACACTATAGCCCAAATGGATCTAACAGATATATACAGAACTTTCAATCCTACAGCTAAAGATTTTACATTCTTCTCAGCAGTACATGGAAGCTTCTCTAGGATTGACCACATACTAGGCCATAAAGCAAGTCTCAGCAAATTCAAAAGAATTAGAATCATACCATGCAGCTTCTCAGACCATAAAGGAATGAAGTTGGAAATTAGTAACTCAGGAATCCCTAGAGCATACGCAAACACATGGAGATTGAACAACATGCTCCTGAATGAACAATGGGTCATAGAAGAAATCAAAAGAGAAATCAAAAACTTTCTGGAAGTAAATGAGGATAACAGCACAACATACCAAAACTTATGGGACGCAGCAAAAGCAGTGTTAAGAGGAAAGTTTATATCAATAGGTGCCTACATCAAGAAATTGGAAAGACACCAAATAGATGAGCTTTCAATTCACCTCAAGGATCTAGAAAACCTACAGCAAATCAGACCCAAATCTAGTAGGAGAAGAGAAATAATTAAAATCAGAGAAGAAATCAACAGGATTGAATCAAGAAAAACATTACAAAAAATCAGCCAAACGAAGAGCTGGTTTTTTGAAAAAATAAACAAAATTGACACCCCGTTGGCCCAACTAACTAAAAAAAGAAAAGACCCAAATCAATAAAATCAGAGATGAAAAAGGAAATGTAACAACAGACACCACAGAAATAAAAAGAATCATCAGAAATTACTACAAGGACTTGTATGCCAGCAAACAGGGAAACCTATCAGAAATGGATAGATTCCTGGACACACGCAACCTGCCTAAATTGAACCAGGAAGACATCGAAAACCTAAACAGACCCATAACTGAGACAGAAATTGAAACAGTAATAAAGGCCCTCCCAACAAAGAAAAGCCCAGGACCAGATGGATTCACTGCTGAATTCTACCAGACGTTTAAAGAAGAACTAACTCCAATTCTTCTCAAACTATTCAGAACAATCGAAGAAGAGGGAGTCCTCCCAAATTCTTTCTATGAAGCCAGCATCACCTTAATTCCTAAGCCAGAGAAAGATGCAGCACTGAAAGAGAATTACAGACCAATATCCCTGATGAACATAGATGCAAAAATCCTCAATAAAATTCTCGCCAATAGAATGCAACAACACATCAGAAAGATCATCCACCCAGACCAAGTGGGATTTATCCCTGGTATGCAGGGATGGTTTAATGTGCGCAAGACAATCAATGTGATACACCACATTAACAGACTGCAGAAGAAAAACCATATGATTATCTCAATAGATGCCGAGAAAGCATTTGATAAAATACAACACCCGTTCATGATGAAAACTCTAAGCAAACTGGGTTTGGAAGGAACATTCCTCAATACAATCAAAGCAATCTATGAAAAACCCACAGCCAACATCCTATTGAATGGGGAAAAGTTGGAAGCATTTCCACTGAGATCTGGAACCAGACAGGGATGCCCACTCTCACCACTGCTATTCAATATAGTTCTGGAGGTTCTAGCCAGAGCTATTAGGCAAGAAAAAGAAATTAAAGGGATACAAATTGGGAAGGAAGAACTCAAACTATCCCTCTTTGCAGATGACATGATTCTGTATTTAGGGGACCCAAAGAACTCCACTAAGAGACTACTGGAACTCATAGAAGATTTTGGCAAAGTAGCAGGGTATAAAATCAATGCACAAAAATCAACAGCCTTTGTATACACAGACAATGCCATGGCTGAGGAAGAACTTCTAAGATCAATCCCATTCACAATAGCTACAAAAACAATCAATACCTTGGAATAAACTTAACCAAAGACGTTAAAGATCTCTACGATGAAAATTACAAAACCTTAAAGAAAGAAATAGAAGAGGATACCAAGAAATGGAAAAATCTTCCATGCTCATGGATTGGAAGAATCAATATCATCAAAATGTCCATTCTCCCAAAAGCAATTTACAGATTCAATGCAATACCAATCAAGATACCGAAGACCTTCTTCTCAGATCTGGAAAAAATGGTGCTGAAATTTATATGGAGGCACAAGAGACCTCGAATAGCTAAAGCAATCTTGTACAACAAAAACAAAGCCGGAGGCATCACAATACCAGATTTCAGGACATACTACAGGGCAGTTGTAATCAAAACAGCATGGTACTGGTACAGAAACAGATGGATAGACCAATGGAACAGAATTGAAACACCAGAAATCAACCCAAACATCTACAGCCAACTTATATTTGATCAAGGATCTAAAACTAATTCCTGGAGCAAGGACAGTCTATTCAATAAATGGTGCTGGGAAAATTGGATTTCCACGTGCAGAATCATGAAGCAAGACCCCTACCTTACACCTTACACAAAAATCCACTCAACATGGATTAAAGACCTAAATCTACGACCTGACACCATCAAGTTACTAGAGAACATTGGAGAAACCCTTCAAGATATTGGCACAGGCAAAGAATTTCTGGAAAAGACCCGGGAGGCACAGGCAGTCAAAGCCAAAATCAACTATTGGGATTGCATCAAATTGAGAAGTTTCTGTACTGCAAAAGAAACAGTCAGGAGAGTGAAGAGACAACCGACAGAATGGGAAAAAATATTTGCAAACTATGCAACAGATAAAGGGTTAATAACCAGAATCTACAAAGAGATCAAGAAACTCCACAAAAACAAAACCAACAACCCACTTAAGAGATGGGCCAAGGACCTCAATAGACATTTTTCAAAAGAGGAAATCCAAATGGCCAACAGGCACATGAAAAAATGTTCAAGGTCATTAGCAATCAGGGAAATGCAAATCAAAACCACAATGAGGTTTCACCTCACCCCGGTTAGAATGGCTCACATGCAGAAATCTACCAACAACAGATGCTGGCGAGGATGTGGGGAAAAAGGGACACTAACCCACTGTTGGTGGGAATGCAAACTGGTCAAGCCACTATGGAAGTCAGTCTGGAGATTCCTCAGAAACCTGAAGATAACCCTACCGTTCGACCCAGCCATCCCACTCCTTGGAATTTACCCAAAGGAATTTAAATTGGCAAATAAAAAAGAGGTCTGCACCCTAATGTTTATTGCAGCTCAATTCACAATAGCTAAGACCTGGAACCAACCTAAATGCCCATCAACGATAGACTGGATAAAGAAATTATGGGATATGTACTCTTTAGAATACTATACCGCAGTAAGAAACAACGAAATCCAGTCATTTGCAACAAAATGGAGGAATCTGGAACACATCATGCTGAGTGAAATAAGCCAGTCCCAAAGGGACAAATACCATATGTTCTCCCTGATCGGTGACGACTGACTGAAAACCAAGAGGGAAACCTGTTGGAGTGAGGTGGACACTATGGGAAATGGTGGCTTGATCAGCATAGCCCTGACTGTTAATGAACAACTTAATACATTATCCCTCTTAGTAGTTTTTTTATCTGTTCTACTTAATATGACTGGTTTAGATCTGTAATTGATGCACAGTTATTCTTAAGTGTTGAAAATTAACTGAAATGTGATCCCTGTTGAACATGGTGGTGGGAATGGGAGAGGGAAGAGATGTATAATTTGGGACATGCTCAGGCTGACTTGCCCCAAGTGGTGGAGTTGGAAGCATACCAGGGGATTCCAATTCAATCCCATCGAGGTGGCATGTACCAATGCCATCTCACTGTTCCAGGTGATCAGTTTCAGTTCACAGTTGGTCATGGTGAAGGGACTGGGAGTCAAAGGGAGCACATAGACAAGTCTAGTACCTGCTAACGCTAACTGATGGAGTAAATAAAGGGGAGAGTGATCCAACATGGGAAGTGAGATACTCAGCAGACTCATAGAATGGCAGATGCCCTAAATAGCACTCTGGCCTCAGAATCAGCCCTAAAGGCATTCGGAGCTGGCTGAAGAGCTCATGAGAGTATTTCAGGCATGGAAAGCCAAGACACTCTGGCAAAAGATCTCTGCGAGTGAGATCCCAGTGGAAAGAACAGGTCATCAAAGAAGGAGGTACCTTTCTCTGAAGGGAGGAGAGAACCTCCACTTTGACTATGACCTTGTCTAAACAAGGTAAGAGTCGGAGAACTCAGAGGGCTTCCATAGCCTTGGAAACTCATGACTGGAGCATAGGGAGATTACTGATGCCATAGACAGGAGTGTCAATTGGTAAAATCAACAAGGAGTCACTGTGCACTTACTCCTCATGTAGGATCTCTATCCTTAATGTGCTGTACATTGAGATTTAATGCTATAACGAGTACTCAAACAATATATTTCACTTTGTGTTTCTATGGGGGTGCAAACTGTTGAAATCCTTACTTAATGCATACTAAACTGATCCTCTGTAAAAAAAAAAAAAAAAAAAAAAAGAAATTATCAATTCCCAACTTGACTCTCACTGGGATTAAACATGACAATAGGTCTGCTCTGATTTCATCATCATTTAAAAAAAATCATCTATTATTTTTCACTTTATGTTTCTGTGTGGGAGCAAACTGTTGAAATCCATACTTAATGTATACTAAGCTGATCTTCTGTATATTAAGATAATCGAAAATGAATCTTGATGTGAATGGAAGGGGAGAGGGAGTGGGAAAGGGGAGGGTTGTGGGTGGGAGGGACGGTATGGGGGGGAAGCCATTGTAATCCATAAGTCGTACTTTGGAAAATTATATGCATTAAATAAAAGTTTAAAAAAAAATTAAAAAAAAAAAAAAACACTCTACTTCAGTCAGTTTCTTGGGTCTGCCCCTTTTGGAGCCCCCCCTCCTGGCTATAGCTGCATGATGTTTTGGACTTAAATAAATCCTGCTTTGCCAAACTAGCATTTTATCTTCCTGTGAGAATTCACGTCTGAATTCCTCTTCTTGGTCAACTGTCTTGGGTCTGTTCAGATGACACTGGCAAATTTGATTTAAAAAATAACGTACTAGCCGGCGCCGTGGCTCAATAGGCTAATCCTCCACCTTGCGGCGCCGGCACACCGGGTTCTAGTCCCGGTTGGGGCGCCGGATTCTGTCCCGGTTGCCCCTCTTCCAGGCCAGCTCTCTGCTATGGCCAGGGAGTGCAGTGGAGGATGGCCCAGGTGCTTGGGCCCTGCACCCCATGGGAGACCAGGAAAAGCACCTGGCTCCTGGCTCCTGCCAGGATCAGCGCGGTGCGCCGGCTGCAGCGGCGGCCATTGGAGGGTGAACCAACGGCAAAGGAAGACCTTTCTCTCTCTGTCTCTCTCTCTCACTGTCCACTCTGCCTGTCAAAAAAAAAAAAAAAAAAAAAAAAAAAAAAAAAAAAACGTACTGAGGCTGACGCTGTGGCATATAAGCAGCTTCCTGTGACGCCAGCATCCCATATGGGCGGCAATTCAAGTCCCAGCTGTTCCACTTCCAATCCAGCTCCTTGCTTATGTGCATGTGAAAGCAGCGGAAGCTGGCCCAAGTGCTTGGGCATGTGGGAGACCCACAGGAAGCTCCTGTCTCCTGGCTTTGGAATGGTACAGCCCCAGCCATGTGGCCATTTGGGGAGTAAACCAGTCCAAGGAAGATCTGTCTGTCTCTCCCTAACTCTGCCTTTTAAATAAATAAGTCTTTAAGAAAAAGAGACAATAGACAATGTACTCAACTCTCATTTCCCCATAACACAGAAAGCCTCTTCTCCCATTAAACTGTTAGTGAGACTGTGCAACTATGAGTGTGTGAGTAAGCTATTTATGTGCTGATAGAGGACATCTTCAAATACAGAGGTAAGTAAAAAGAAAATGCAGATGCAGAACAATCCACGTTATCACTTTCATTTAAAAGGGGGGGGGGGTGCGTGAGAGGGCAGTAAAAAGGGAAGCTGTACATCAACCTCTCACACATTTTTGCTTGTATATACACAACATGTTTTTGGAAGAATACACCATCAACTGATAATAACTGCTGTCTCAAGGAAAGTGAATTTGGTGGACAGAGGAGAGTAAAAAGAATTCACTTATAACCCCTTTTGGACCCATTGTTACCCTATGATACTATCTAAGCAAGAAGCCTGCACACAGCTGCTCAACTGTTCAGTCACACACCGTATCCCAAAATTACTTCCTATTTAACCATTTCATAATTTTCTTAAGATATACAAAAAAAACCTTTCCAAAAAATAAACTGGCTCCCTTCCTCCTAGTTATTTCATAGTAATTCTTTAGCACCTACTAGACTTTATTTAAAGGAAAAAAGACCAATCATTCCAAGTTTATTTAGCATTAAGTTCACAAAACAGGTTATCTCACTGCATAGATATACTTAATTAATCTCTAGATGTATACTCTAGGTGTTCTAGGACCAGCACAGTGGCATACCTGGTGGGTAAAGCCACCTATACTGCCAGCATTCCATATGGGCACTGCTTCGAATCCTGGCTGCTCTACTTCCCATCTAGCTTTCTGTCATGGCGTGGGATGGTCCACGCGAAGATAGTCCAAATTCTTGGGCTCCTGCAGCCACATGGGAGACCAGGAAGAAGATCCAGGCTCCTGGCTTCAGATTGGCCCAGCTCCAGCAATTGTGGCCATTTGGGGAGTGAATCAGCAGATGGTAGATGGTAGATGTCGATCTCTCTTGCTCTTGCTCTTGCTTCTCTCTCTCTCTGCCTCTGTAATTCTGCCTTTCAAATAATTAATCTTTTTTTAAAAAGATGCCCCCCCCCCAAAATCCATTACTAAATTGATCAGCATAAACATCAAGATAACACTGTTTCTGATTCACTGGAAATTTATTTAAATAATGGATCAAGTTGAATTAGCACTCTATGCTGTCTCCTGACCTCTCTCCACCCCTTTGTCTATGAAGAATAATTAACTAGTTATTTTGAAAAGTAGCTTTAAGGGCTGGCGCTGTGGCGCAGTGGGTTAATGCCCTGAGACCCAGCTGCTCCACTTCTGATCGAGCTCTCTGCTATGGCCTGGGAAAGCAGTAAAAGATGACCCAAGCCCTTGGGCCCTGCACCCACGTGGGAAACCCGGAAGAAGCTCCTGGCTTCGGATCAGCGCAGCTCTGGCCATTGCGGCCAACTGGAGAGTGAGCCATAGGATGGAAGCTCTCTCTTTGCCTCTCCGCCTCTCCTCTCTCTGTGTAACTCTTTCAAACAAATAAATAACTTTTTCTTTAAAAAAAAAAAAAAAAAAAAAGGAAAGAAAAGTAGCTCGAATCACTGCATTTTTTTTCCACAGTATTTAATGCTTTATAGTATACAGAATTTCCCCAGGATTTCTACTATGTTTACTGCTCTGTATTACAGCTTTTTTTTTAAAAAAGATTTACTTTTATTTATTTATTTGAAAGGCAGAGTTACAGAGAAGCAGAGAGAGAGTGCGAGAGAGGTCTTCCATTTGTTGGTTCACTTCCCAGATGGCCACATCGACCAGAGCTGTGCTGATCCAAACCCAGGAGTCCGAAGGCATTTCCAGGCCTCCCACGCGGGTGCAGAGGCCCAAGGACTTCAGCCATCTTCTACTGCTTTCCCAGGCCAGAGAGCTGGATCAGAAGTGGAGCAGCTAGGACTCAAATCAGTACCCATATGGGATGCCGGCACTGCAGATGGCGGCTTTACCCCCTACACCTCAGTGCTGGCCCCTATTACAGCCTTTTAAATCTAAAAATGGGAAAGACCTTTTAAAAGCTTTGATATTGGGACTGGCCCCATGGCAGAGCAGGTTAAGATGCTGCCTATGATGCCAGCATCCCATGAGCGCATATCTAACATGATTTCCGGCTGCTCCAGGCTGCTCCACTTCGGATCCAGCTTCCTGCTAATGCACCTGGCAAAGTAGCAGAAGATGGCTCAAATACTTGGGCCCCTGCCACCCCATGGGAGACCTGAATGCAGTTCCAGGCTCCTGCTTTGACTTGGCTCAGCACTATCTCTTGTGGCTATCTGCGGAGTGAACCAGCAAGATGAAAGATCTGTATCTCCCTCTCTTTTTCTGTAACTCAACCTTTCAAATACATAGAAATAAATCTTAAAAAAACACATTTTTGGTACAAATTTTGCAACCTATGCAGTGTTTTCATAATAAGCATTTCTATGAATTTCTGATAACATATCATGTGAATATTTCAAAAAAGCTACTTTTAAAAGGAGAAAGAAAAGGAGTAATTAAAGAACACAATGAGCCTAAGTATCTTCCATACAACATTTTTATCAGTAAAATGCTCTTCCCTGTACAGTATATTCCATCTTGAAAATTCACACTACACATGAGGAGGGCTTCAAAAAGTTCATGGAAGGGACTGGTATTGTGGCAGTGTTTAAGCTGCCATTTGAGGCAGACATCCCATGGGAGTGTCAATTCAAGTCTCAGCCGCTCGGCTTCCCATCCGGCTGTTAATATAATAGCCTAGGAAAGTATACTGAAGAGATGGCCCAAGTACTTGGGCACCTGCCATCCCTGTAGAAAACCCAGATGAAGCTCCTGGCTTCTTTGGCCTGGTTCAGCACCAGCCACTGAGGCCATCTGGTGAATGAACCAGCAGATTTAAGATTTCTGTCTGTCCCTGTGTAACTCTGCCTTTCAAATATATAAATAAATCTTTTAAAAAAAATTCATAGAAAACTAGTATTAGGAAAAAATTGTGTATGCATAGATTTCAAATTTTGTGGACCAAAATAAACTTAGCATTTAATTCTATTACCCATGAACTCTTTGACATACTTATGTGTATCAAAAAGCTCTGCAGAAACCTGACAGCTGTGTTTCTAGAGTTTTCTAAACTTTCTTTAATAATATCCCAGCACACTTTTACCCTGCCTACCAAATCTATTGTCCTAGAAAGTTTTACGGAAATATGCTCTCTGAAGTCTAAGAATCAGAAAAATACAAGTCATCACCTGTGGAAATGAAATCAGCAGAAAATCAATTTTTCAAGTGAATTCCTAGGATGGGCATTTGGCACAATGGTTAAGATGATTGATACTTGGGACGGTGACACCCCATTTAAGAATACCTGGGCTTGGGGCCCAGCGCTGTGGTGTAGCAGGTAAAGCCATCACCTACAGTGCTGGCATCACATATGGATGCCAGTTTGAGTCCTGGCTGCTCCACTTCCAGCTCACTGCTATAGCCTGGGAAGGCAGTCAAAGACAGTCCAAGTGCTAGGGCCCCTGAACCCACATGGGAGAGCTGGAATGGGTTCTGGGTTTTGGCTTCAGCCTGGCCCAGCCCTGGCTGTTATGGGCATTTGGTGAGTGAACCAATGGATGGAAGATTTGTCTACATGCCTTTGAAATACATAAAATAAACTTAAAATGAATTCCTAGCTACTATATAATTCAACACATCTCTAAGACAGATTTCATATATTTTTCAAGAGAATGAGGGGCCAGTACTGTGGCACAATAGGTTAATCCTCTGCCTGTGGCACCAGCATCCCATATGGGTGCCAGTTCTGGTCCCAGCTGCTCTGCTTCAGATCCAGCTCTCTGCTATGGCCTAGGAAAGCAGTGGAAGCCAAAGCACCTGATCCCCTGCATCTACATGGGAGACCCGAGGAAAGCCTCCTGGCTCCGTATTGGCCCAGCTCCAGCCATTGTAGCCATTTGGAGAGTGAACCAGCAGATGGAGGACCTTTCTCTGTCTCTCCCTCTCACTGTCTTTAACTCAAATAAATAAATTAGCTCTTTAAAAAAGAAAAGGCCGGTGCCGTGGCTCACTAGGCTAATCCTCCGCCTAGCGGCGCCGGCACACCGGGTTCTAGTCCCGGTCGGGGCGCCGGATTCTGTCCCGGTTGCCCCTCTTCCAGGCCAGCTCTCTGCTGTGGCCAGGGAGTGCAGTGGAGGATGGCCCAGGTGCTTGGGCCCTGCACCCCATGGGAGACCAGGAAAAGCACCTGGCTCCTGGCTCCTGCCATCGGATCAGCACGGTGCACTGGCCACAGCGCGCCGGCCGCGGCGGCCATTGGAGTGTGAACCAACGGCAAAGGAAGACCTTTCTCTCTGTCTCTCTCTCTCTCACTGTCCACTCTGCCTGTCAAAAAAAAAAAAAAAACTCTTTGAAAAACCTTATCATAAATCTTATGATAAAAATAAAACTTATAACCCAATGATCTGAACAAGCATTAGAGGGGCCAGTGTTGTGGCATAGGAGGTAAAGCAGCCTGCTGTGATACCAGCATCCTGTATGGGCACCTTCCAATCCAACTCCCTGATAATGGCCTAGGAAAAGCAGTAGAAGATGGCCCAAGTGTTTGGGCCCCCGTAACCCACGTGGGAGACCTGGATGAAGCTCCTGGCTCCTAGCTTTGGCCTGGCTCAGTTCTGCCTGTTGCGGCAATCTGGAGAGTGAACCAGCAGGTGGAAGATCTCACTTTTTCTGTCTCTCCCTCTCTAACTCTTTCAAATAAAGCTTTTTTTTTTTTAAGATTTATTTATTTATTTATTTGACAGAGTTACAGACAGTGAGAGAGAGAGACAGAGAGAAAGGTCTTCCTTTCATTGGTTCACTCTCCAAATGGCTGCAACGGCCAGAGCTGCGCTGATCCGAAGCCAGGAGCCGGGTGCTTCTTCCTGGTCTCCCATGCGGGTGCAGAGGCCCAAGCACTTGGGCCATCTTCTACTACTTTCCCAGGGCACCACAGAGAGCTGGACTAGAAGAGGAGCAACTGGGACTAGAAGCAGCGCCCATATGGCATGCCGGTGCCACAGATGGAAGATTAACCTAGGGCACCACAGCACCAGCCCCATCAAATAAATCAATCTTTAAAAATAAACAAATGAAAAAGTATTAGAAAATCTATTCAACCTCACTTACACTCTCTGGAATACAGATTTTTTTTAAAGATTTTATTAGCTTTCTGCAGTCTGAATTGTATCAAAGTAAATGTCAAAAGAAGTCTCAATTCGTAATCTGTAGCATTTAAAAACTGAAATTAAAGAAGACCCAACAAAAACATACTTTTTAAAATAAGATCATCAACAAAGATGTTAACTATGTGTAGAACTAATATATTCTCTTCCATCTAATACAGCCCAAAAGCAAATCAGAGTTCAGCTATATACAACAACTTGGCTTAAGGTCATGAATACAATATACAATAAAAGCATATCATAGAATATATACCGCGGTATTCCAATTTATTTAAAGTATTACACCAGTTTGTTTTTTAAAGTAAAAGTAATTTGGAGCCCTGTAAGTAAAAAGCAATGGTGTGATAAAAACTAAAAATAAGCAAAGTGGTCAACTCTGAGCAGGAGGTCTTCAAAAGGAATGGTGATGTTCTTATCTTAAAACATTGTGGTAAACACAAAGACCTCACAATGATTTACTTGAATTGATGCTCTACAAAGAAGATTTAACTTTAAAACTTCCACCACTTAAATTGTAATACTTCGTATATAATTTGTCATCAATTTAGGGAATTTAATTTACCTTCCAAGTATTTTTTTTAAGTCAACTAAGAAAACAGTTTTATACAGATAATTTCTGCTACTTTAAAACAAACTGCAGCTACACACTCAACTAATCAAACTCTCACCCACAAGACTGTTATAGATGTAAACTCTGTACCAGCAACAAATTTTTAAAATACAAATAGCAGTTGGTAATTTCAACAAATTCTTAGTCTCACAAAACATATCGTAATATTACCTGGGACAAGATTCAAAGGTAATCTTCTAGGTGAAATTGCTCTCGGGTGCTGTTTACTAATTTCTTCATAAATCTGAAGCCTCTCTTCTAAAGTGCCTGTTATTAGCAAATATATGTGAGATTCACAGCAACTAAACTTATTTATAATAAAATGCTAGTAACTTTAAACATTCTCTTATAAATAAAAATTACATTATTAATAGTAAAGCTGTTCTCAGTTTTTGCATGCAAGACCCTTTAAACTCAGGTAGAAAATACTGTTATTAATAAATCATCATATTAAACCCAATCTCCAGAGAAATTCAACATTTCTTTCATCACAAAAGGTTTGATATCAAATTCAAAATCAGATACATCAAGCCACAGACTCAAGATATACTGTACTTCCCTTCGTACACTATCCATGAAAAAGTAAATCCTTTTTATATCCTGTATAACATACCTTATGTACACACTTTAAGCCTACTTATGCTCCCCCTTCATACAGTGTTTAATACCTATTGATTAGGCCTAACGAAGCAACAATTCAGGATCATGACTACAAATGTTTCATAGTTTAAAAGGTGAACTAAATTTCTATTGTAGTTTTGACATTTAAAATCTCCAACAGAGACTCCATTATAAAGGACTGCATTAGTTCAGATTCTTTAAAGTGGTAATCATTTTTCTCAATATAAAATACACTTCCTAGGGCCTAGCTTAACTCTCGCATGCAGCACCAGTATTCCATATGGGCGCCAATTCTAGTCCCGGCTGCTCCTCTTCCAATCCAGCTCTCTGCTATGGCCTAAGAAAGCAGTAGAAGATGGCTCAAGTGCTAGGGCTCCTGCACCCACACAGGAGACCTGGAAGAAGCTCCTGGCCTCGGACTGCCCCAGCTCTGCCATTGAGGCCTTTTGGGGAGTAAACCAGTGGATGGAAGACCTTTCCCTCTGTTTTTCCCTCTCAGTGTCCATAACTCTACCTCTCAAATACATAAAATTTAAAAAAAAAAAAAAAAAAAAAAAAAAAAAACCCACTTCCTAATAGTAGCTATATCTTCCCTCCCAAGAATCATCTTGTGAAAAATTTTTTAATTTTCTGAGATAACATTATTTTTAATACACTTTATAGTCAAAGGCTTAATAGAGCTACTAAATAAAGAACTCAACAAATAAAAAGTTAAAAGAACACAGTCCAGCAGGAAAAGAGGCAAGGCTATTAAGAACCACCTATTTTATAGCTCTGCATAGAGGACTTCTATGTAAACTATGTTTGTCTGCAACAATTCTTCTATGTAACTATGTTTGTCTGGGGCCAGCACTGTGGCATAGCGGTTAGAGCCACCGCCTACAGTGCCATCATCCCATATGGGCGCCGGTTCTAGTCCCAGCTGCTCCACTTCCGATCCAGCCCTCTGCTACGGCCTAGGAAAGCAGAAGATGCCCTAAATCCTTGGGCCCCTGCACCTGCGTGGGAGACCTGGAAGAAGCTCCTGACTCTTGGCTTCAGATTGGCGTAGCTCTGGCTGTTGCAGCCATCTGGGGAGTGAACCAGCAGATGGAAGACCTACCCCCCCACCCCGCCTCTGCCTCTAACTCTACCTTTCAAATAAATAAATAAATCTTTTAAAAACAAAAAGCAGGCCGGCGCCACGGCTCACTAGGCTAATCCTCTGCCTGTGGCGCCAGCACCCCGGGTTCTAGTCCTGGTCAGGGCGCTGGATTCTGTCCCGGTTGCTCCTCTTCCAGTCCAGCTCTCTGCTGTGGCCAGGGAGTGCAGTGGAGGATGGCCCAAGTGCTTGGGCCCTGCACCCACATGGGAGACCAGGAGGAAGCACCTGACTCCTGGCTTCGGATCGGCTCAGCGTACTGGCCGTAGCGGCCACTTAGGGGGTGAACCAACTGAAGGAAGACCTTTCTCTCTCTCTAACTCTGCCTGTCAAAAAAAAAAAAAGCAAAACACACAAAAAAATCTATGTTTGTCTGCAATACTTTGCAGAGTAAGATCTGGCTGCAGTTCATTATTCTAAAATAATTCATATAAAATCTACAAAGAATTTACATGATTATACAGAAGCAACAGAAACAATTTACAGTAAAATTTTTTATGACAAAGCAAACAAACCCATTTTTTAACTAAACAGATTTTAATTCAGATTACAAAAATACGAGAATAACCTCTGGTACTAGCAAATACATTATTTCCATAGTAAATGTAGTGTTTACTTTCAAGATCTTAAACAGCATACTTTAAAAGGTAAAGTATGATTGTGTGTAGACTCATTCCTTCCCCCAATAATATGTTTTGGAGCTCCACTGTGATTATATTTTAAAACTGAGATATATAAAACAATTCTCACATTCTATTAATGATCTGAAGACATTATGAAATATTAAGTACCCTTATATTAAAATTTATGTGAAAGCTATTGCATATATTAAAAAATAGTAGTTCTCATATTTATCCTAAAAAATGGCAAACTGTTAAGTAAAAACAAAAACAAAAATCTCCACTACCCTAGATATAACAAGTCTTATAAATGTAGTTAAATTAACATGAAGACAAATATAGCATTACATTGCCCTATGTGAAGTCACAAATTGGAGCTCCAGAACTTACCATGGGGGAGAAAAGGTCCTAAGGAACCTAAAAAAATAAAAGTACTTTCATTAGTTTGAAATCAATGCATTTCACAGTAACCAGGATCCTGACAGAATGTTATAATCAGTATATTAAAAACACTTAACTATTACTACTAGCAATGTAACTAGTACTTTAAAGGAAATCAATTATCTCATATTTTCAACCTTTAGGCATTATGACTTTGTTTTTACCAGATCACCAATCTAATCAATATTTTAAATTTAATCATTTTCTTGAAAATAGCTAGTTAAGGAAATAAAAATACTTTTAACAACTTGGGATACCAAAATCTAAATATTAAGCAGAACACTTGGACTCATTTAAATAATGACTAGAATTTAACAAACTCTTTTCATAGCTCATAATACTGTATAACTGAATACAAGTAATTACCTATTTATCATACTTCATATTTAGAAATTATGCTGTTCAACATCCTCAAGCCAGTTTCATAATTCGTTCCGGCATGCTATTCACTCCTGAGTGAAATGATTTTAGGAACTATTCCCACCAACAGTTAATTATGAAAATATTAGGGAAAATTTGGAATAACACTCTAGATTTCTAAAAAGGGTCAAAACTATCTAATTTCCAAAGATGATGATTAACATTTGTTCTATGCAAACTGCCCTAGTTTGAAATTCACAGAATAATTTTCATGCCAATGCTATACACTACATACCCTCGGCAAGGTTTCTTTGGCCCAATTCTTAGGTTTAGAGGTGAGGTAACAGGTCTGTAATGATTTAAAAACATTAAATGACTGTAACATTTCCTAGAAACAAATATTCATTTTTTCCCCATCTCTCTAGCTAAAATGATAGGATTTTAATGGATCAACAAAACTAAAATTATCTGTATGAGCTTACCACTTAAGTATAAATATTTAAAGTCATTTTCACTCATGTTTAACCTATAATTTTACTAAAAGGAAAAATAAATACTAATGCTTAAGTTACCTGTTCTCAAGTATTATTATAACTTTGCATTTCATTATAATTCAAACATTAGTTAAGAGAAGGAAGAGAAAAATCATTACATACTAAGTTGGAGAGCTTTTTCCAAGCCTTCATAATAACACCAATTTTCTGCATTCCGATCAATCAAGTTTTTGAATACTTCACTGGCTTCATTTAATCTTCCCAATTTCAACAGTATTTCCCCTAAAATTAAGTTTAAAGTCATATTCACTTTACTTAAACATTAAATGTCCTGTAATTTCACTAAGCATTATTGCTGAATAGATGTTTATGAAAGACAGAACACTGTGCTCCCCCTGCATATGTTGCACTTTATTTACATAGATTAATACACAGCTTGCCTCTAGAAACGAGCCTTCACCTCAACAGTCCACATTCCTTTTTTTGCGCTTTTCCAAATATACATGTAAGATGTAAGATGTTAATTTGTTAGAAAAAACAATCTGTTACATTTTTACGGGCTTTTTGAAGTAATCAAAGCACTCCTTCCAATACACACACAGCAAAATTAGGTTGCCAAATAATTTGAATGAAATATCACTAACTTCCTACTTCAAAATTGGATGTACCTTTAATCAGTTCATATAATAATCCTCCATTCAATTCTTATAATTTCCTTTCCAGGTCACTAAGATTTATGAAGTGTTAGTAAAATAAAACTGAATACTGCTTCATAGCAAGAAACCACACAAGTTATGTTCTTTTATGGGTCACCTCTAATAACCCACACAAACTGAAAGTAGGTGCACAGAATGAGGAACCTCTCTGATATAACTGAAAGCCCACCTAACTCAAGACAAGAGAGATTCTCAAAAAAGAATAAACTTCAACTTCCATTCCGCAAAGAATCTATTTCAAACCACTAAGCTTAGGAAATGTCTTCAGTAATACTATTTTAGCATTCATCATGTTGGAGAAGGCAGCATATTACCATAGTTTTTATATACTGTTACAGTACTTAAATACTCTCAAGCCCCTGCGCAGGACTGAACAGTTCCACAACTTACCAGCTTTCTGATCTTAAGCAAGAGAGTGGCTTGCTAAAGTAAACACTGTTAAGATTTACCCTCATTCATCTGCAATTATTTTCTAGCCAGTCTAGTTTTTACCCTGCCTACCCTAGATATAATAAACAACAGCATATTTTTCATTTCCAAAAATATATTATCTGTTACCACTATGAAATAAACATTATTATTAGAGGAATATGCAGGACAAGTAAGTACATGTACATAATCACAAAATAAATGGAGTAAAATCAATGAAAACCTCTAACTTTATTGTTAAGGATCTCAATGGTCACAAGCTAATGACTACAAAAGACAAAGGCATGCAAAGTTCACTGAAAAATTAGAAAATAATATTGTAAACTCTTTCTATTAAGAATATAGAGGGAGCCAGCACTGTGGAAAAGGTTAATCCTCCTCCTGTGGTGCCAGCATCCCTTATGGGCACCAGTTCTAGTTCCAGCTGCTCCTCTTCCTAACCAGCTCTCTGCTATAGCCTGAGAAAACAGAAGATGGCCCAAGCACTTGGGCCCATGCAACCGCGTGGGAGACCTGGAAGAAGCTCCTGGCTTTGAATCGGCCCAGCTCCAGCCATTGCAGGAATTTAGGGAGTGAACTAGTGGATGGAAGATCTTTCTCTCTGTCTCTCCCTCCCACTGTCTGTAACTCTACCTCTCAAATAAAAATAAAACAGAACACTGGCTATATATGTAACATTTATGGCCTCCAAATTACTTATTATTTTTCAAACGTATTTCTTTTTTAATTTGACAGAGTTATAGACAGTGGGAGGAGAGAAAGGTCTTCCTTCCGTTGTTTCACTCCCCAAATGGCCGCTATGGCCAGCGCTGTGCCGATCCGATGCCAAGAACCAGGTGCTTCTTCCTGGTCTCCCATGCGGGTGCAGGGACCCAAGCACCTGGGCCATCCTCCACTGCACTTCTGGGCCACAGCAGAGAGCTGGACTGGAAGAGAAGCAGCCGGGACTAGAAACGGTGCCACAGTCGGAGGATTAACCAAGTGAGCCCCGTCACCGGCCCAAATTACTCTTATTAGCAATACACACATGTGAATGAATGTGGCTATTAAGTAATTTGCAGGATTTTTAACTAGGGGCCAGCATTGTAGCATACCAAGTAAAGCTACTGCCTGAGATGCTAGGAGCTCCTGGCTCCTACTTCAGATCGGCACAATTCTGGCTGTTGTGGGCACATGGGGCATGAACTAGCAGATCAAAGATTCTCTGTCTCTGTAACTCTGCCTTTCAAATAAATAAATCTTTAAAAATAATTTAAAAATCTTAAAAAAAATAAAAACTAAGTCTAAAGACACTATACATTAACAAGTAAGAGAGGCCAGCACTGTGGCAAAGTGGGTAATGCAGTGCCGACATCCCATATGGGCACCGGTTCGAGTCCCAGCTGCTCTACTTCCTATCCAGCTCTCTGCCTAAGGCCTGGGAGAAAGTGGTACAAGATGGTCCAAGTCCTTGGGCCCCTGCACCCACGTAGGAGACTGGGAAAGATGCTTCTGGTTCCTGATTGGCACAGCTCCAGCCATTATAGCCATCTGGGGAATGAACCAGTGGTTGGAAGACCTACCTCTCTCTCTCTGCCTCTCAAATAATAAATCTTTTTTAAAAAGATAAGTACAAATTAAGTAATTAAGTAGAGTAGTTAAAAGTAAAGGCTCATCTCTCTCACTGTCCACTCTGTAAAAAAAAAAAAAAAAAAAAAAAAGTAAAGGCTCATGAAAAGACAAAAGGAATCTTAAATACATATTACTAAGGTAAAGAAGCCAACGCAATAAAGCTCTTGTATGATTCCAACTACATGATGTTTTAGAAAGGCAAAACTATGAATATTAAAAAGGTCAGTGGTTGCCAGGAGTTGAGGGGAGGGAGGGATGAACAGGTAGAGCTTAGAGAACTTTTAGACAAACTATTCTGCATGACACCATAATGGTAGATTATATCATACCTTTGTCAAAACCCAAAGAACATGACAGTGGGAGAGGCTGGGGGTGTACAGAGCATGGGGACATTTGGGAATCCTCTGTAACTTTTGCTCAATTTTCACTGTAAACCTAAACTCATTCTGAATAATAAAGTGTATTCTAAAAAAAAGTGGGGGAGCTGTGAAATCAAAATATGTTGATAATGTTTAGAAACTAACTCTGCCATTTAAAACAATGGGTACACCAGACAAGTCCTTAATCTCTCTTAAGCCTCAGTTTCCTCAACTATATAATGGGAACAGTACATAGTATTCTCCTTAAAATAGTGGAAAACTAAATGAAACAAAGCAGGGTTTTTTTTTTTTTTGACAGGCAGAGTGGACAGTGAGAGAGAGTGAGAGAGAGAGAGAGAGAGAGAGAGAGAGAGAAAGGTCTTCCTTTTTCTGTTGGTTCCCCCTCCAAAGGCCACTGTGGCCAGCAGACTGCGGCCGGTGCACTGCGCTGATCCGAAGGCAGGAGCCAGGTGCTTCTCCTGGTCTCCCATGCGGGTGCAGGGCCCAAGCACTTGGGTCATCATCCACTGCACTCCCTGGCCACAGCAGAGAGCTGGACTGGAAGAGGAGCAACCGGGACAGAATCCGGTGTCCTGACCGGGACTAGAACCCAGGGTGCTGGCGCTGCAGGCGGAGGAGTAGCCTATTGAGCCGTGGCGCCAGCCGAAACAAAGCAGTTTAAAGCAATCACCAAATTCTGAAACATAGAAGAGTAAAATGTTATTATTTTTATTGTTTTCAAAGTCCTTCAACTCTATGAAACTTTAGTTCTAAACTAATGATTATTCTAGGTGGATGCTCGGGGGAATGGGTAACTGATGTGCAAAGTTCTGAGAAAAACTTCTAAGCTTTTGTTGATTAACAGTTTAGGGATTCCTTCCTTTATAACGAGTCCATAATGAAAATGCCTCCTGCTTTCATGATGACCCCAAGTGTCATCACTTACTGTTCTCTGTATTTACCGCATATGAACGTAAGCATATATGGATCTGCTTATGTATTAAAGTTCATAGAGGGACCAGTGTGGAGGTGCAGCAGGTTACCTGCAATGCCATCATCCCATACTGAAGCGCTGGTTTGAATCCTGGCTGTTCTGCTTCTGATCTGACTCCCTACTAATATGTCTGAGAAAGTAGTGGAAGATAGTCCAAGGAACTGGGCTCCTGTCACTCATGTGGGATACCTAAACAAGAGGTCTAGGCTCCTGGCTTTGGCCTGGCCCACCCTTGGCCATTGCAGTCATTTAGGGAGTGAACCAGTGAATGAAGATCAATCTCTCTCTCAGACCTCTTCTATTTCCTCTATCTGTTGCTCTTTCAAATAAATAAAATAAATCTCTTAAAAAATTCTCATAGAAATGGAATTAAAAATTTGTTTTGGTACAAAAATGTTTGAAACCCATGCACTGTTTTTCCCTAATAGTCATTTTCCATGAACTTTTTGAGGACTAAGAAGGCAGTGTACCAATATGCTGCTGAAGAGAATAGAACCTAGGGCTGCCCAGTATTATGGCACAATGAGTTCCTGCCTACTGACTTCAGCATGGCCCAGCTCCTGCCATTGTAGTCATTTGCGGAGTCAACCAGTGAATGGAAGAGCTCTCTCTCCATCTCTCCCCCTCTTTGTAACTCTGCTTTTCAAATAAGCAAATACACATTTTTAAAAAATGAGAGAGAGAGAGAGAAAATAGAATCTGGACTCAAATTCAGAACCACCCAGTTTACTAAGCTATGCAATTCTGAGCAAGTCATTTAATTTCTGTTTGTCAGATCCCCATATCTAAAATGTGTGTAACAACTATATCACAGGGTTGTTACGACACTTAAATTAAGTAATAATGGCTTAGAGGTCAAGCATTATGGTGTAGTGGGTAAAGCCACCACCTGCAATGACAGCATCCCATATGGGTGCTGATTCGAGTCCCAGCTGCTTCATTTCCAATCCAGCTCCCTGCTACTGTGTCTGGGAGAGCAGCAGAAAATGGTTCAAGTCCTTGGGACCCAGTACCCATGTAGGAGACCTAAAAGAAGCTCCTGGCTTTGGACCAGACCAACTCCAGCCGTTGCGGCCATTTGGGGAGTGAACCAGAGGATGGAAGATCTCTGTCTCTCTCTTTCTGCAAAGTCTTCCTTTCAAATAAATATTTTTTTAAAAAATGGTGTAATGTGCTTATATCGCCTGATAAACAGTAAAAATAATTTTTTATCTATTAGAAAAGAATACAGTTTTTTCCTTTGAGATCACTAAAAACAATTCAATTTACCTTTAATTTCTTCCACAAGAAGTTTATCACATACTTGTTTCTCATACATTTCTATATGTTCCAAAGACTGCTGAAATAGATCTGCCTCTCTCATCACTTGATTCTGGTACAATATGAGTTCACTGTATTCATAGTCTACTTTATTGGGAGGAATCTGGAAAAAAAAAAGAGCAAATTACCTTACTTGCATAATTATATAAAGAAGTTGCAAATCTTTTGTTAAACTGCTTTCCCAGGAATCATTCACACAGATTTCAGAGAGCAACTCACAAGCAGTTATAAACAGAGGAGTGATTTACAGCACAGATTAATACATCCTTTAAAACAAATGAAACAGGTGAAACTTCTGTGAGACTTCTATGGTCAAATGAAGAAGCCAACAATTCTAATATCCACATATAAAAATGGTTGACATCCAAAGGAATCTACCAAAACAAACAAAACTACTGCACTTTTAAAGGAGTTATTATCACAGAATAAGCAAGCAGCATATCAAAATCAATTATATTTCTATATACTAATAATGAACAACCCCAAAATAAAATAATAATTTCATTTACAAAACTATAAAATATACAAGAAAAATTAAAGATATAAGTGGGTAGGTGTTTATTTTAGCAGGTTAAGACATCTAAATCCCATATTGGAGTGCCTGAATTTGAGTCCCAACTCCTAACGTGCCTCCTGGGAGGAAGCAGGTGAGTGGCTGGGTTCCTGCCAACTACATGACAGAACTTGAGTGGGTTACTGGCTCCCAGCTTCGGAGTGGCCCAGCCCCAACCTTCTGGCATTTGGGGAGTGAACCAAAGGATAGGAGATCTTTGTCTCTGCCTCTCAAATAAAAACAACAATAAAAAGATATTAAAGATCTAAATAAATGGAAAGACATTGAATGATGTTAATAAAACAAAACACTCAATATTGTTAAGATGGAAATTCTCCCCAAACTGAACTATAAACTCAAAGCAATCACTATTAAAATATTTTGACAAGTTGATTATAAAATTCATATGGGGCCGGCGCTGCGGCTCACTAGGCTAATCCTCCGCCTTGGGGCACCGGCACACCGAGTTCTAGTCCCAGTCGGGGCACCGGATTCTGTCCCGGTTGCCCCTCTTCCAGGCCAGCTCTCTGCTGTGGCCAGGGAGTGCAGTGGAGGATGGCCCAAGTCCTTGGGCCCTGCACCCCATGGGAGACCAGGAGAAGCACCTGGCTCCTGCCTTTGGATTGGCACGGTGCGCCAGTCACAGCACACCGTCCGCGGCGGCCATTGGAGGGTGAACCAACGGCAAAGGAAGACCTTTCTCTGTCTCTCTCTCACTGTCCACTCTGCCTGTCAAAAAAAAAAAAAAAAAAAAAAAAAATCATATGGAAATGCAAAGGACCTGAAACAGCCAAAAGAAGAAAGCTAAAAGGAAATACATTTCACATTTCAAATTTATTATAAAGCCACAGTAATGAAAGCAGTATGGCATAGCCATAAGGACTAACATACATAGTTCAGTGCAACAGAATAATAGGTCTTGAAATAAATTCTTAAAAAAATTTTAAAAAGCTCGTGGAAGGGCCAGCGTGGTGGCACAGCAGGTTAAGCTGCCATTTGCAGTGTCAGCATCCGATATAGGCACCGGTTCAAGTCCCAGCTGCTCCACTTCTGATTCAGGTACATGCTAATGCACCTGGGAAAGCAGCAGCAGATGGCCCAACTTCCTGAACCCATGCACCCAGCTGGAAGACCCAGATGAAGCTCCTGGCTGCTGGACTGGGCCTGGCCCAGCCCCAGCCCCAGCTCCACCCTCACCATATAGGGGACAGAACCAGCAGATGGAAGATCTCTCTCCATCTCTCCCTCTCTCTGTAACTCCACATTTCAAATAAATTAATCTTAAAACAGAAAATATGCATTCTAACAATTGATTATCATCAAATAACCCTATATTCACATCATATAATATACAAAAATTAACTCAAAATGGATCACAGAGGTTGAATATTTGGCCTTTCTACTTGGAATGCCTGTATCACCTATCAGAGTACCTGGGTCTCAGTCCCAGCACTACTTCCAATTCCATCTTCTTGTTAATGCATATCCTGGGCAGGTGATGGCTCAAGTACTTGGCTCCCTGCCACCCATGTAAGAAACTCACAACTGAGGTCTAGGCTCCTGGCTCTCCAGCCCAGTCCAGGCTATCATGGGCATCTGCTGAGTAAACCAGTAGATGTAAGAACTGTCTCTGTCTGCCTTCCATAGAAATTTTTAAAAAATAAAATACCAGAGACCTAACTGCGAGTGCTATACTGTAAAATTAGTTAGAAGACTGAGAGAAAATCTTTGTGATCACATGCATGGAAGAAAATAGCAAATGGAATTGCATCAAAATCTAAAACTTTTCGGGGCTGGCACTGTGGCGTAAAGGATAAAGCCACTGTCTTCAATGCCAGCATCCCATATGAGCACTGGTTTGTCCCCTTGCTGCTCCACTTCTAATTAAGCTCCCTGATAATGGCTTGGGAAAAGCAGTGAAGATGGCCCAACTGCGCGGGCTCCTGCACCCGTGGGATAGCCGGGGGAAGTTTCTGGCTCTTGCTTTGGCCTGGCTCAGTCTGGTCAATGCAGCCATCTGGGAAGTAAACCAGCAGACAGAAGAACACTCTTGTCTCTCTAATTCTGACTTTCAAAATAAATAAATCTTTAAAAAAATTAAAACTTTTCCTCTTGAAAACAGACCTTTAATAAAATCAAAGTATAAGGTACAGAATGGGAGAAAATAATTCATTGCAGATATGGTTGATAAGGAACTTGTATCCAAAATATCCAAAACTCTTACAACCCAACTGTAAGACAAATAACACAATTATAATACGGGTCAAGGGGCCGGTGCTGTGGCGCAGCAGGTTAATGCCCTGGCCTGAAGCACTGACATCCCATATGGGCGCCGGTTCTGGTCCCAGCTGCTCCTCTTCCGATCCAGCTCTCTGCTATGGCCTGGGAAAGCAATAGAAGATGGCCAAGTCCTTGGGTCCCTGCACCCACATGGGGGACCCAGAGGAGGTTCCTGTCTCTTGGCTTCGGATCAGCGCTGCTCCAGCCATTGTGGCCATCTGGGGAGTGAACCAGCGGATGGTAGACCTCTCTGTCTCTACCTCTCTCTGTAACTCTTTCAAATAAATAAATCTTTAAAAAAAATATATGGGTCAAAATGGCTAATAGGAACAAGATAATGGGACAGGTGTTATGATTCAGTCGGTTGGCAGGCCTGCATCTCATATCAGAGTGCCTGGGCACCCTTCTGTCACTTTTTTTTTTTTTTTAAAGACAGGCAGAGTGGACAGTGAGAGAGAGAGAGAGAGACAGAGAGAAAGGTCTTCCTTTTCTGTTGGTTCTCCCCACAATGGCCACTGCGGCCGCCGTGCTGTGGCCGGTGCACCGCGCTGATCCGAAGCCAGGAACCAGGTGCTTCTCCTGGTCTCCCATGCGGGCGCAGGGCCCAAGGACTTGTGCACTCCTGGGCCACAGCAGAGAACTGGCCTGAAAGAGGGGCAACCGGGACAGAATCCGGCGCCCCGACCGGGACTAGAACCCAGGGTGCCGGCGCCACTAGGCGGAGGATTAGCCTATTGAGCCAGGGCGCCAGCCCTTCTGTCACTTTCAATCTAGTTTCCCACTAATGTAACTTGGAGACAAACGATGGCCCAAGTACTTGGGTTCCTACCAACCATGAGAGGCCAGGATAGAGCTCTTGGCTACTGGCTGTGGTCTGGTCCAGCCCCAGCTTTGGGAATATCTGGGGAGTGAACCAGCAGACAAGAGATTCTGTTTCTCCATCTCTGTCATTCTTTCAACTTTTAAAAATGTACTTACTTTAAAAAGCTTACTTTAAAAATGCTCAATATCGTTAGTGATTAAGAAAATGCAATTTAAAATACAAGTACACTCCACTAAGATGCCTTCACCAAAAACTAAACAAAAACATGGAGCTGTGTAGAAATTAAACCACCATACATTCCTTCTGAGAATGTAATATGGCTTAGTTATTTTGGAAAACTGGGAAGTTTATTAAAAAGTTAAATGTACATTTACCATAAAACCAGTAACTTTATTCCTAGTTATCTACTCAACAGAAGTATGTCCAAACAAATGAATATAAATGTTTAGGCAGCAATAATGGTTAGGACTTGATTAGATAAAGACAAAGAACTAGTCTCAATAGAATATTCTTTGAGATAAAAAGCTAAAAATCTAAGTAAAGATAGCAAGATTAGGAAATGACAGATAAACAGAAGTCAGAATTAAATATGGAGCCCAAGACTGGGAGAGAAACAAGAAATTCAGTATGTGACCTGAGTCTCACACCATTTCCTCAACGTTGTAGCTAACATGAGTAGAACACCCTATTTCTCAGGAACCTATCCAATTAGAAAAGAAAAGCATTATTCTCCACAATAAGTACAATCCCTTGGCCGGCGTCACAGCTCAACAGGCTAATTCTCCGCCTGCGGCGCCAACACCCCAGGTTCTAGTCCTGGTCGGGACGCCAGATTCTGTCCCGGTTGCTCCTCTTCCAATTCAGCTCTCTGCTGTGGCCTGGGAGTGCAGTGGAGGATGGCCCAAGTACTTGGGCCCTGCACCCACATGGGAGACTAGCAGAAGCACCTAGCTCCTGGCTTCGGCTGAGCGCAGTGCACCAGCCGCAGCAGCCATTGGAGGGTGAACAAATGGAAAAAGGAAGACCTTTCTCTCTGTCCACTCTGCTTGTCAAAAAAAAAAAAAAAAAAAAAAAAAGTACAATCCCAGAGAACTTAATGTCAACGGGGAAAGAAAAGACAGAAAAGACAACCTGCACCATAAAAACCCTTTAAAATTAAAACAATTGACAAAAATTTCAGTAAAAGGATTAAAAGCAAACTCATCTGCCTCTGTGGTGGTGATGGTGGTTACACGAATCTACATGGATTAAAATTCATAGAACTATTCATCAAAAAGGGATTAACTTTAATATATGATTTTTAAATAAAATTTTATGACAAGCCAAGTCAAATAACAGTGCATAAAGTTGAACAAAGGAAGACTTGATAAAAATTAAGGGAACAAAAAGGAGGCAATCTACAAGGGTACTATTAAATTTCCAAGTCTTCAAAACAGAGTAAAACACAGAAAAAGTGGTCAAAGGGAAAATCCAGGATAAAATCTGGGAGCTCAAAAACCATTTTCTCTGACTAAAAAGTTCCAGTAAGTACCTAGAGCAATGATTTAAAAATCAGCATAAAGTTTCAGAACACAAAAAATAAAAAAGACACTTCCAGGGGGGAAAAACAAAACAAAACAAATCACTTAAAAGAGTAACAGCCAGGAATCAGACTCCTTATGGACAACACTAGAACATTAGGCACTTTTGAGATGATTTTATACATAGAAATCTATATCATCTAAGCTAACAAGTCCAAGGATGGAATAAAGACATTTTCAGAAATATAAGGGCTCAGACATTTATGTCTCACAATGTTTTTTGATTTTTGTTTTTAAAGATTTATTTGAAAGACAGAGTTACAGAGAGGCAGAGACAGAGAGAGGTTTTCCATCCGCTTGTTCACTCCCTAGATGGCCACAACGGCCAGAACTGAGCCAATCCAAGTCAGGAGCCAGGAGCTTCCTCCAGGTCTCCCAAGTGGGCGCAGATTTCATAACGTTATATACAATGTAAAAACCTGTGAAATCCATACAGGATCTGTACCTGAGGTATTAATATTGTACCAACATCAATTTCATGGGTTTGACAATATCTATGGTTATGTAAAATATTGTCACTGGAGAGTACTGGATGAAAAGTAACTCTCTATACTTTGTAAATTATTGTGAATAGTTAATCTAAAGAAGTTTTTTAAAGTCAACCTATAGACCAAAAAAATAAGAATTTGTTGCAAAACAAAAATTAAACATTATCAACCTTGACAATGTAACAATGAATCAAAGTTAACAAAAATTGGGGGATACAAGGATCACTGTGGCACAGCAGGTAAAGTCATCGCCTGCATGCTGGCATCCCATATGGGCGCCAGTTCCAGTTCCAGCTGCTCCACCTCCAGTCCAGCTCTCCACTATGGCCTGGGAAGGCAGTAGAAGATGGTCCAGGTCCTAGGCCCCTGCACCCACATGGGAGACCCCGAAGAAGCTCCTGGCTCCTGGCTATGGCCTGCCCCAGCTCTGGCTGTTGTGGTCATTTGGGTAGTAAACCAGTGGATGAAGGGATCTCGATCTCTTTTGATTTCTCTAATTCTGCCTTTCAAATAAATAAATCTTTAAAAAGAAAGAAATTAGGAGTTACAGAAAAGAGCATAGATAAAGGATACATGCCTCGGAGCCAACCCTTGTGGCTGGTAAAGCCACCTCCTGCAGTCCCAGCTGCTCCACTTCAGATCCAGCTCTCTGCTATGGCCTGAGAAAGCAGTAGAAGATGGCCCAAGTGGGCCTCTGTCCTATGGGACACCTGGAAGAGGCTCCAGGCACCTGGGTTCAGATCGGCCCAGCTCCAGCTGTGGCAGCCATTTGGAGAGAGAACCAGGAGATATGTCTCAGTAGCCTCACATTATTATAAAGCAGAGAGGAAGGAAATACTACAAGTAGTTTTCAGCATAAGAAACAAAAGTATAAATACATATTCCCTAAAGGTGTAACTACTTAAAAAACCAAAAACATTGATTTAACTATATGCTTAACCATAGAAGAATCGGAAACAAGGGATGTTCAAATACTTAAGAGATTTATACACTAATCTATCATGGAGAAAACTGGTAGAGCATATCTAAAACAGAGATGGGGGCCGTAGAGGACTGTCAGCTGAATTAAGAATTACTTGAGTGGGCCAGCACTACAGCATAGTGGGTAAAGCCACCGCCCTGCAGTGCCGGCATCCCATATGGGTACCGGTTCAAGACCCGGCTGCTCCACTTCCAATCCAGCTCTCAGCTATGGCCTGGGAAAGCAGTGGATGATGGCCCAAAGCCTTGGGCCCCTGTACCCACATGGGAGACCTGGAAGAAGCTCCTGGCTTCACATTGGCGCAGCTCCGGCCGTTGTAGCCATCTGGGGAGTGAACCAGCGGATGGAAGACTCTCTCTCTGCCTCTCCTTCTCTCTGTGTGTGTAACTGTGACTTTCAAGTAAAATAACTCTTAAAAAAAAAAAAAAAAAAAAAAAAAACAGGAATTATTTGAGTGGCTGACAGGTTCAGCCACTGCTTATGACACTGGCATCCCATATGAGCACCAGTTTGAGTAGCAGCTGCCCCACTTCTGATCCAGCTCCCTGCTAAGTAAAGGAGCAGAAGAGGGCCCATTTGGGAGACCCAGAAGGAATTCCAGGCTCCTGGCTCTGTCCTGGCCCAGTCCCGGCTGTTGCAGCCATTGGGGGGGGGGGGGTACCCTGAAAACTGAAGATATCATTCTCTGTCTTTCTCTGTTAACTCTGCCTTTCAAATAAATATATCTTTTTTAAAAGTCAATAAATGAAAAAACTCCCTCACATCAGGATGTAAATTATAGTCTGGCTAACCTTTCAAACAAAAAGATACTTTATTTTTTAAAATAATCTGTCAAACTAAAGAATTTTCTTCAAGAAAATACAATGATGTCAGCATAAACGGTAGAATACAGACCTCCAAAAGTTTATTCCTCCATTAAAGGCACTGAAAGAACTGGCAAAAATCTATCAGAATCAACTTCAGAACTCTGGAAATCAGCCAGAGGCTTACAGCAATCTGAAGAGCCTTTATTAAACAAAAACAGCTGGGACTCAGCAAGAAAAGTGAACTTTGAAAGCATTTTAATCTGCCCTAGTCCTATCTATGTCTTCCAGCCTCAGAAAGCCTTGAAATACCAGCTTGAACTCCTGGATCAGCTTGGCAGCTACCAAAAAGAACAAAACAAACAGACTTTCAGAGCCTCATTCCCCAAGAATTGTAATTAACTGACAGATCTGGTAGTTCCCAGGAAGACCACACATAAAGCTAACTCAGAGGAAAAAGCCTTCTGGGGGCATTTAAAGGAAGTGTTGTAGGCAGGCATATAGGATAAAATTGATCAGGTTTGTAAGCTGGAAGACCACGCCTTCACCACGTCCCGTGCGACCTCATCTCCCTACCTGACCACAACTGTGTGCCCACCTGCCAATCAGGCTAATTAACCATTCCCCTTTGTAAGTGGATTAAAGGCCTGGGCCCAGCCTTTTCCCCTTTCTTCCCCTTTCCCTTTATTCTCCCTTGCTGCCCTTCACCTCTGGGACCCGTGGCCTTCAGGCCACCGGCTCCATTATTCCTGGCTTGCATGCCCCTCCACATGGCTGGCTCCTGATGCTAAGAATCCAGATTTCCCTCTCTTTTTTAGATAGAGCCCTCACTCTCCTATGCATTTCTCTCAATGAATAAAAAGTTTAAAAAGTTATCATGCTGCCTCATTCATTTATGCCAGTATTCAGAATTCTTCTCTGAATTCATGGCAAGAACCCACAGGCTTATTAATACTGCAAATTTATTAATAAACTCCCAGTAACAGAAGGGCATATGGAGTATTTGTTGAAAACAATTACGTACCTTTACAGTGACTGAAGCAATGGAAAACACAGCACAAAACAGACTAGTCAAAAAGCTTAAAGGAAAAACTGGGAAATGATGTATCCACATGGGCTTTATCCTCAGAATCCATAAAGCCAAACAAATGCAGAGGGCTATGTACATGCTCTAGAAAGATCTGAGGAGGGGGCCGGCACTGTGGCGTAGTGGGTAAAGCCACTACTTGCAATGCCAGCATTCCACATGGACGCTGGTTCAAGTCCCAGCTGCTCCACATTTGATCAAGCTCCCTGCTAATGGCATGAAAACAGTGGAAGATGGCCCAAGTCCTTGGGCCCCTGCACCCACATAGGAGACCCAGAAGAAGCTCCAGGCTCCAGTCTTCGAATCGGCACAGCTCTGCATCAGCTGGGGAGTGAACCACCGGATAGAAGACCTTTGTCTCTACCTCCCTGTAAGTCTGCCTTTCAAATAAATAATAAATCTTTAGAAAAAAATAAAACTGAAGCGGCCCTATGTGCTCACTTCTGGCTGACCCTGAGACTGCACAAGCAGGAAGTAAAAGCAAGGGCAGAGCTGTAAACTCCCTGGCTGAATGCTGAAGGCATCCCCAGAACACCCACAGAGAAAATTAACCAAACTACAAGTTGGTTCTTTGACAAGGTCAACAAAACTGACAAACCTTAGCTAAAATGACTAAGAAAAATAGAGGACAGTAAGTATTAAAATCAGGAATGATCGCTTCTGGGTCTTCTGGCTAAGATCAAGTGTAAAATCAGGAATGAAAGAAGGAACATTACCACAAACTTCATAGAAATAAAAAGGACTTTATGGAAATATTATGAAAAATTATATGGCAACAAATCACAAAACCTAGAAGAAGTGGGCTAATTCTTAGAAAAACAAAAGCTACTAAAATTGGCTTTAAAAAAAGAAAATCTAAATAGACCTACAGCAAGAAGAGAATATATTAGAAATCAATAAATTTCCCATTAAAAAAAAAAGCCAAGAACATATTGCACAAGAGGTAAATTCTACCAAATGTTTATGTAAGAATTAACATTAGCCGGCGCCGTGGCTCACTAGGCTAATCCTCTGCCTAGCGGCGCCGGCACACCGGGTTCTAGTCCCGGTCGGGGCGCCGGATTCTGTCCCGGTTGCCCCTCATCCAGGCCAGCTCTCGGCTGTGGCCAGGGAGTGCAGTGGAGGATGGCCCAAGTCCTTGGGCCCTGCACCCCATGGGAGACCAGGAGAAGCACCTGGCTCCTGCCTTCGGATCGGCGCAGTGCGCCAGCCACAGCACGCCGGCAGTGGCGGCCATTGGAGGGTGAACCAACGGCAAAAAGGAATACCTTTCTCTCTCTCTCTCTCTCTCTCACTGTCCACTCTTCCTGTCAAAAAAAAAAAAAAAAAAAAAAGAATTAACATTACTCATTACTTCACAGTTTTTTCCAAAAGATGAGGGAACACTTCCCATCTTATCCCATGAGTCCAGTATTACCCTGATAACCAAAATAAAAAACTTCAGAAGATTAATACACCTTTTTTCATATCCCTTCACCTCACTAGTAATCAAGGAAATAACAAATAGAAAATAACTAAACTCTCAGAACACTGATAAAAACTAACAGAGTAGACATCAAGTGTCAGCAAGAATTCAAGAAACAAGAACTATAAAACCCTGCTGCTGGGCATATATCAGCACAATGCAGAGAACAAAACTAAAAGATCTAGTAAAGCTGACAACATGCACAGTGGTACAAATCTTCAGCTCCAGTTTTAGACATACTCTTAAGACAAACTGACAAGTGAGGCCAATGAAACAGCAGACAAGAATATTAGCTGTCACATTTTTAAGAGATGAAGTAGGATGAATAAACGGCAGTGAAAATGAATAGTCTCACATGAATAAATTTCAAAAATATTCACTTAAAAGACCTGCAACATTCATGTAATTTTTTACACACAGAAAGATAGTCAATCCTTAATAGATTAATACCCAATGTCAACATAACCAGGAATGATCTACCTAGATCAATTTCAGAATAGTAGCTACCTCAGGGAGGCATCTGGAGATGGACTTCAGCTATTTTTCTAACATGTTATTTTTTAAAAAATAAAACAAAACCTGGGGGCAGGGGTTTGTAAGACATAAGTCAAGATGCCTAATCCATGTTGGGATGACAAGAGATAGTTCTAGCTCCCAAGTCCAGCTTCCTGCTAATTCAGAACCTGGGAGGCAGTGGTGATGGCTCAAGTGATTGGGTTCCTGCCATGTACTTGGAATGAGTACCCAGATCCCAACCGTGGCTTCAGCTCTGTATCAGCCCCAGCCATCACGGCATTCTGGGGGAGAAGGGAGCCAATCAGTAGATAGGACAGAGAAAGAGACCCTGTTTCTCTATCTGCCTCTCAAATAAACAACTAAAATAATTAAAATCTGTAGCAACTATAAAAAATGTTAACACCCTCCTCTGGTCATACATAAGTATGCTTTTGTACCTTTGCTTTATATATGAATATATATTGAAATGCATTAGAGAACTTCAAAAAGCCATGGAACACTCCTATTACCTTTTAATACCACCTTTCTATCACGGGTCCATGAATACTGAAGCCCCCTCACAGCTATATGAAATGCAAATATATTTCAGAGAAACAATCCTCACAACTCCAAATGCATTTTCATTTTTGCATTTTCTTTAACCATTTGAATACTGTTGAAATTATAGCATATAAAATTCTTTATATTATTTGTTTGGATTAAGAATTTTCACTTTTATTTTTTCCAATTATTTAAGAATCTTCCAAATTTTTCCATAAGTTTCAAAGACAATGATTCAATTATGGAGAGGTTTAGAAGTCAACTATTTTAGTTTGTGAAGGTAGAAAATGTTAAAGTTCTTACTTGTTGAGTTTGTCTAAATTCTTCCAGTAGTTTTAGTGCCATATCATAATCTTTCAGTAAATGGTATGCAATAGCATATCCAACCCAGGAAGCACGTTGTGTCGGGCGCAACTGAAGAAGCTGGTATCTTGTCTCCTTTAAAAAAAAATTTAAAGTTTTTAAAACGTTCTCTAAAATTTTTTATTTCACTTTTAAGAAAATAGTATCTTTGGGGCCAGCCCTGTGACATAGCACATTAAGAAGCTGTCTGCAGCACCAATATCCCATCTGCTCTGCTCCTGATCCAACACCCTATTAACGTGCCTGGGAAAGCATCAAAGGATGGCCAAAGTGCTTGGGCCCCTGCACCCACATGGGAGGCCTGGAAGAAGCACCTGGGTTTGGCTTGGCCCAGTCCCAGCCACTGGAAAATCTCCATTCATCCTCTTTCCCTCTGTAACTCTTTCAAATAAATAAACCAATCTTTGGAGGGAAAAAACAAAAATAATATCTTTAACACCTAATGACTTTAATCAAAAACATTGATCTTGAAATCATAGAAACATTTTTTATGTATATTATCTAAACTACTTAAGTTCTACAATTTAATTCTAGAATACCCTTTAAGAATGTCTCTGAAAACTTGTCTTTGAGGTCTATGCCTTTGGGCTGCCTTATAAAATTACCTTTACATAAATAAGAATTTCTTTTGATAACTTCACAAGACAGATTAAGATAACTTTTATAAGCCGGCGCCACGGCTCACTAGGCTAATCCTCCACCTTGTGGCGCCGGCACACCGGGTTCTAGTCCCGGTCGGGGCGCCGGGTTCTGTCCCGGTTGCCCCTCTTCCAGGCCAGCTCTCTCTATGGCCCGGGAGTGCAGTGGAGGATGGCCCAAGTGCTTGGGCCCTGCACCCCATGGGAGACCAGGAGAAGCACCTGGCTCCTGCCTTCGGATCAGCGAGGTGCGCCAGCCACAGCGCACCGGCCGCGGCAGCCATTGGAGGGTGAACCACTGGAGGCAAAAGGAAGACCTTTCTCTCTGTCTCTCTCTCTCACTGTCCACTCTGCCTGTCAAAACAAAACAAAAAAGATAACTTTTATAACACAAGATTTTTGTCAATAAAATTATATGAAATTACAATGTATGTACATTGTTGCAGCTGGTCTCCAAGACAGACGGACACAGCCAGAAAAAAAAAAAAAAAAAAAAAACCACTCTAAAACCTGACTGGCCTTCTAGCAGGCTTACAACACTGTCATTGTGACACAGTTCAACCAGAACATTAGGAACAATTCCATCATGGTTGCCCCAGAAGAAGCAAGATCTCTTCCTCAGAAATCCCACCTCTCATAACTCACTTATTCCTTTTTCCAAGTTTTGTGCAAATGCCAATATTTAAATGGTTGAAGGAGTCTGGAAAGTCTAGTGTTTAACTTCAATGACTCTGTTGTAGATGGTTAGAATGGGTATGGATTGAGACCATCCAACACTGTGTCATAGGGATCCTCTCCGAATACTTTTTACAGTGGTAACTTTGGAGACAGGCATTTGACCAAGTGATTAAGATACCCACATCCCGTATCAGAGTGCCTGGGTTCAAAACCAGCCTCTAGTTCCAGCCTATGCAGAGCCTGGAAAGCAAGGGCGATGCTCCAGTAATAGGATCCCTGCCACTCATTTAAGACACTGATTGAGTTCCCAGCTCCCAGCTTCCGCCTCTTCTCAGCACCAGCTGAGGTATCTGGGGAGTGAACCAGTAAGTGGAAGCACTGTCTCACAAAAAAGACAGGAGGAAAAAAAGCCTGAGTTAATTTTCTTCTCTCCAACAAATCCTGCCATTTCCTGGGCAAATAAAACACATGTGGATCAACTATCCAATGACCTATCTTCTTAGTTCCATGATTTCCTCCTTAATGATATTCTCCTGCACCTGCTTCAGAGACCCATTCCCACAGCGACATCCCAGACTTCACTGCCACCCAGAAATCACAGCCTCAGTTCTCTCTCTCTAACCATGGTTCCTATGCTGCACACTCTCGCTCAGTGACACTCCTACCCTTGTTCTTTATGTCACCTACATACCTCTAGTTCCTTCAGTCTTTCATGTTCACCAGCAGCTTTTTTTTAAAAAAGATTTATTTATGTGAAACATAGAGCAGCACAAAGAGACAAAAAGGGAGAGAAAAAGATCTTCCACCGGGTTCACTCTCCAAAGGCCACAAGAGTCATGTCAGGCCAAAGCCAGGAGCCAGGAAAATAATCCTGGTCTCCCAGATGGGTGGTAGGAACCCAAGTATTTGAATCATCTGCTGCTGCCTTCTCAGGCTATTAGCAAGAAGCTGGAAGGAAGCACAGCAGCCAGGACTCAAAATAGCACCCTGATATGGGATGCTGGCATTGCAAGCAGTGGCTTAACCCGCTGCACCACAACACTGGTCCCTCACCACCAGCTCTTCCAACTTCATTTATTTTACAATCCAGCTTAGGAATCACTGTCTTTTCAATGTTCTTAATTTATATGCCTCATTCCTATATTTAACTCTGCTACCACACTCATGCTGGTAGGCATAGCTGAAGAAAAACTACCACAGCTGTTACTAGTTCAGCACAACCCTTGTAGCTACAGCAAAAATCTAGAGTGGGGAATAAGGATTCACATGACAGTAGAAGAGAAAGACAGAAGTAAAGGGAGTAGGTATTTGGCTGAGTGGTTAAGACATCCACATCCCATATGGGAGTGCCTGGTTTCAAGCCCCAGCTCCACTCTTGGTTCCAGCTTCCTCTAACAATGCAGCACTCTGGGAGGGAACTCATGATGACTCAAATTTTTAAGATTCAAACTGAGTTTCTGGCTTCCAGCTTTGGCCTGGATGCAGTTCTTGGTTCCTGCCTGGCCCAGCCCTGACCAGCCATTTGAAAAGTGAACAAGCAGATGGAAGATCTGTCTCTCCCTCACTCTATGTCATTCTTTCAAACAGTTTTTTTTTTTTTTTTTTTTTTTTTTAAACAGGCAGAGTGGACAGTGAGAGAGAGAGACAGAGAGAAAGGTCTTCCTTTGCCGTTGGTTCACCCTCCAATGGCAGCCGCGGCCAGCGCGCTGTGGCCGGCGCACCGCGCTGATCTGATGGCAGGAGCCAGGAGCCAGGTGCTTTTCCTGGTCTCCCATGGGGTGCAGGGCCCAAGCACCTGGGCCATCCTCCACTGCACTCCCTGGCCACAGCAGAGAGCTGGCCTGGAAGAGGGGCAACCGGGACAGAATCCGGCGCCCCAACCAGGACTAGAACCCGGTGTGCCGGCGCCGCAAGGCGGAGGATTAGCCTAGTGAGCCGCGGCGCCGGCCAACAATTTTTTTTTTTTTAAGTGAAGGATTTATGTAAAGAGAACTCCTAGGAGTTGGTGGTTTCTTCATGTAAGAATCAAAGAATTCCATTGTGTACATACCAATTCTAGGCTACTAAGCAGACCAAGCACATGGGGACGCACAGCAGAGCATGGGAGACAGAAGTCTGAAGTGGCCCAACCACAGAAAGACTGATTCACAAACTTTGTAAAGATTCCTTGGAAGAAGTTACAGAACAGTATTGACGGGAAAGCTCCCAAGTGACCTTCCCTTTCTATAATGAAAGATCTATAATGAAAAATCAACTAAAAGGCCTTCGGTTAAGTTTACACACAGTTTTAAATAATATCTATTATAAAAGCAGGTATATTTAAGACTAAAGTACTTACTCGGTAACCTTCTAGGTCTCTCATTTGGATCTGCAACAGAGAGAGATCCCTCAAAATTTGCAGATTATCTTTATCTAATTTGAGGGCATTTCGGTAACACTTAATAGCTTCATCATATTTCTTATCAGAACGCTGAAGGAGCCCATATACATGCCAACCTATTAAGTTAAGGAAAGAGATATTCACAGACACTACAATATACTATACTGTTATAAAAAAAATTAATACAATGGTATTTAGCCTGGGATTTGTTTCAGAAGGATCTGAGGCAAGAAGGAAAAGCACAATGAGAGGTGGTTAAAGATGAAACCAGATTAAACTTGATTGACAACTGTTAAATTTTTAAAGCTGAAGTAATGGGCACATGGGTTCATTATTCTACTCTCTCTACTTCTGTATGTGTTTGAAATTTTCCTTTTTTAAAATAAACTTAAAAAATTCTTGAAAACATTCTGCATGTTTTCTGCCCTCTATCCCCTTACTTTTCTACTCCAGCAATTTCAACATTCACTGTACTTCATCTCTATATACTGAAACACTATACAAAAATTGCAACCATCTTTTAAAATAAGTTTACATTCAACCAATTCTGAAACTACAAATAACTATCCTTTAATTCACTAGTGATATTAAAGACTACAAAAATTAAAACTATCATACTTACATGCCCCCTTTCTTCACTCTAGGATAAGCACTGGGATAAAGAAATAAGTACTTAGTATTTTGAGAACACTAAGCTAAGTGTGAGAAAACACTGCTAAGACTATTCGTGTTTAATACTATTTTATGGTTACATGAATTAAATATATAAAAAGATTAGGGTAGTATGTGGAAAGGTTGTGAACACAGACAAAAATGAAAATCAATTTCAGGGATGCAGTCTTCAAGTTTTTTTGTTCTTTTTTTTTACTAACTAGGATACTAGCCAAAGAAACACTCAATTTTAAAAATCCACTGAAGTAATAACTACATCCCTGTATTAAAAGAAACCAAGCTGAAGAATGAATAGAATATACTTAATACCAAATAAAATTTCAAAATAAGTTGCTTTTAAGTTTTTCTTTTACGTTTCTACAAAAAGTTTAAGCAATATAAATTTTAGGTAAATAACTAAAAGTCATTATTTAAAATAGGAAATAGTAACCAAGGTAACTTTTCTCTAACAGTAAACACAAATGTAACAAATACACACATTTTATAGTAATGGGTACACAGAGTTCATAAAACTCTCTTGTGGCTGATCCTGTGCCTGGCCAGAGACTGCCTGCCTAGCCCATGCAGGAGGTTAAGAGGGCATGGCTGGCCGGCGCCACGGCTCACTTGGCTAATCCTCCACCTGCGGCACCAGCACCTTGGATTCTAGTCCCAGTTGGGGCGCCGGATTCTGTCCTAGTTGCTCCTCTTCCAGTCCAGCTCTATGCTGTGGCCCGGGAAGGCAGTGAAGGATGGCCCAAGTGCTTAGGCCCTGCACCCACATGGAAGACCAGGAGGAAGCACCTGACTCCTGGCTTCGAATTGGTGCAGCCGTAGCGGCCATTTGGGGGGTGAACCAACAGAAGGAAGACCTTTCTCTCTGTCTCTCTAACTCTTCCTGTCAAAAAAAAAAAGAGGGCATGGCACACTATGACTCCTGGGAAGGACCCACGACCTGACTGTTGGCAGGTGGCAGGAACCCTGGGCGTATTTCTCCCACCACCACGCCATTGAAGGGTCTTGTAATTGCCAATCAGGTAAACAGCTCCCAGGTATGGCCCAGACCCATAAGGATCACCTGGAAGGCTATAGGCCCTTCAAGCTGATTGGAGAAGCATAGGGGCACCAATATCGGCTTTATCCTATAGAATTAGGGTTCCCCTGAACTAGCTATGCCCCTTCTGCCTGCCCTTTAAAAGGTGTGCTTGATTGTTAATAAACAGACACGCTCACTGAAACTGGTCTCCCATGCTTCTTGTCGAAGAACGCCATTGCCCCACCATCCTGGCAGTGCGGGCCTCACAGGGTGAGTCTGCACTCTCTTCTATATACATTGGAAATTTTTCATAGTGAAAAGGTTTTCAGTTTGAACTAGGAAGAAAAACTAATGAATGGAAATATAAATGAAATTAAACATTTACTGCAAAAGGATACACACATGACTCTTCACGTCATTACGAAGTCCTTTACGAACAAATTCATATGCTTCTTCTTTTTTTCCTAAACAGTTCAATGTTAATCCTTTCATAGCCAAAGTCTCTGAAACAGAATTTTGGCCTTTATTTACACATAAAAAACTCAAATTACTTTTCTTAACACTTTTTCAATATTTGAGATCTGAAGGATTACTACTATTCCAATGCATAATTATTATAAGTTCATAATTAGAACTGCTCTCCAAGTACAAAAATGTAAAACTACATTTTAGTTATTTGCTTAACACTTAACCAAAGTCCTTTTCTGAAATTCCTTAAGGCAGGACAGAATTGCTAAAATGATTTCTGCTCTTTAGACTACAAAGGACATTGCTATTATCGACTGAAGAAAAATAAAATGCCAGTAGGAAGTGAGTCCCATTGAACCAAATCTACTGCAGCAGTCCATAGCTTTCACTTGAGATGATTCTAATCGGTCATCACCTTATTTACAGCCCACAAAAACAGTCAATCTGGGGCTGGGGTTGTGGCACAGCAGTCTGGAGTACTGCCTGTTCTGCTTCTGAGCCAGCTCACTGCTAATGTGCCTAGGAAAGCAGCAAAGATGGTCCAACTATTTTGGCCCCTGCCACCCAAGTGGAAGACCTGGATGGAGTTCCAGCACCTGGCTTTGGCCTAGACCAGCTCTGTTTTTGCAGTCATTTAGGGAATGAATCAGGGGATGGAAGACTCTCTTGGACTTTCCAAAATAAATAAATCTTTAAAAAAAGATAACAGGGGCCAGTGCTGTGGCATCGTGAGTTAAGCCACCGACTGCAGTGCCAGCATCCTGTATGGGTGCTAAGTCGAGACCCGGGTGCTAATTTGAGACCCAGCTGCTCCACTTCCGATCCAGCTCGCTGCTATGGCCTGGGAAAGCAGCAGAAGATGGCCCAAGTCCTTGAGACTCTGCACCCGCGTGGCAGACCTGGAAGAAGTTCCTAGCTCCTGGCTTTGGATCAGCATGCATCCAACTGTTGCGGCCAGTTGGGGAGTGAACCAGCAGATGGAAGCTCTCTCTCTCTCTCTCTCTCTCTCTCTCTCTCTCCCTCTCCCTCTCTCTCTCTCTCTCTCTCTCTCTCTCTCTCTCTGCCTCCCCTTCTATCTCTGTGTAACTCTGACTTTCAAATATAAATAAATCTTTAAAAAAACTACCTTAACAAAGAGATACACATAATTTTAAAATCACCTTATTCAATATTGGAACAGACTTCATTTTGGGCAGCAGGTTTATTCCAATTGATTTTACTTAAGCTAAGTAATCTCATACTATTTCTATATTGTAAATATGGCCCAAATTTCACATACAGGAAATCAAGGTATAAACTTAAATTCTACAGAGGGAGGAAATCAGATGTATAAAAATACTTATATATACCCAATATTTCCCCAATGTATCAATCAACCACTTACCACCTTTTAAAAGCAAACAAGCCATGCGTAATCCTAAGCATGATTTTAAAACACCTAAGATAAGGCTCATATGGGGGTGAGCATTTGGCACAGCAGTTGAAGCCACCATTTGGAACCTTGCATCCCATATCAGTGTCTGGGTTCAAGTACCAGCTCCACTTTCAATTCCTGCTTCCTGATAATGTACACTCTAGAAGTGAGGCTCAAATACTTGGGGCCTGCCAACTACATGGGAGACTTGGATTGAGTTGCAGTCTCCAGGTTTTAGCTTGGCCCAGCCATGGCGCTGTTGTAGGAATACACCTAACTGATAGATCTCTGTCTCTCAGTCTCTCTACTCAAATAAAAACTTTGAAAAATAGACTCATACAAAGCATACTAAAAATGCTGTACATTGGTGGACTGTAACGGAGAACCATAAGATTCTTTCACTGTTAAGAATTGTCTGAATTGTCTGGGGGCCATCATTATGGCATAGTGGGTAAAGCCGCTGCCTGTAGCACAGGCACCTCATATGGTTGCTCTACTTCTAATCCAGCTCCCTGCTAATATGCCTGGGAAAGCAGCAGAGGATGGCTCAAGTGCTTGGGCCCCTGCACCCACATGGCAGACCTGGAAGAAGCTCCTGGCTTCAGAACTGGCCCAGCTCCAGCCGTTGTGGCCATTTGGGAAGTGAACAAGCATGTAGAATCTCTCTCTGATTCTTCCTCTCTTTAACTCTGCCTTTCAAATAAATACATTTTTTTAAAAATTAAAAAAGAATTCTAAAATTAGATATCCCCAAAACAATCTCTCACAGAAGACAATACCTCCATGTTCAGCAAATTTTGGATTCGAAAGAATCATCTTGCAAAACTTGAGGCCGTTTTTGTACTGCTTCTGTTCGTAACATTTCTGTAAGAAAATAGAACGTACGTTAGTTCATAAAATGAATAGACAGTGGGATAACTTTTCATTGAATTATTCAAATTGTACACAGATCTATAATTTATATAATGGAAAAATTATGCCTTGACAAATTGTTCTAGGATCAGTATTTTTACTTTCATAGATTTAAAAACAAAAAGACATTTAATAAACAGGGAGGGGCTTGCACTGTGGCACAGGGGGTAAAGCCGCTGCCTGCAGTGCCGGCATCCCATATGGGCGCCAGTTCGAAACCCAGCTGCTCTACTTCCAATCCAGCTCTCTGCTATGGCCTGGGAAAGCAGTACAAGATGGCCCAAGTCCTTGGGCCCTTGCACCCACATGGGAGACCTGGAGGAAGCTCCTGGCTTCGGATGGGTGCAGATCCAGCCTTTGGCGGCCAATTGGGGAGTGAACCAGTGGATAGAAGACCTCGCTCTCTCTCTGCCTCTCCTTCTCTGTGTAACTCCAACTTCAAATAAAATAAATAAATCACTGAAAAGGAAAAAAAGATATTTAAAAAAATAAAAAAATAACCAGAGAATTTAATTGTCAACTAAAACTGACAGAATTCAGCATTCAAAAGCAAAAATATATATAATAACAGAAGAATACTAAAAATTGTAAATCTTTGCCTCTGCAAGAATGAAAATAAAGCACATAAAAATTTTTACATGGGAGACTTGGATTGAATTGCAGTCTCCAGGTTTCAGCTTGGCCCAGCCATGGCTGTTGTAGGAATACACCTAACTGATAGATCTCTGTCTCTCAGTCTCTCTACTCTAATAAAAACTTTGAAAAATAGACTCATACAAAGCATATTAAAAATGAACATTGGTGGACTCCAACAGAGAACCATAAGACTCCTTCACTGTTAAGAATTGTCTCCCACATAAAAATACTACTACTTCTTAGGCAATGACTTAACTTATGTCTGTACAAAACTTGTTTTATCTTATTGTAATGCTTATAACAATTCCTTATGGTAGGTGTGATTACCTCTACTGCACTGATGCAGAAACTGATACTCAAGAGTTGAAAAATCTTGATAGAGTGGGCATTTGGCATAGCAGTGAAGACCCTGATTAGAACACTCGCATCTCACATCCCACATCCCACATCCTGTACTGGAGTGCCTGAGTTCACTTCCAACCCAGCTTCCTACTAAAGCACACTGCAGGCAGCAAGTAATGGTTCAAGTACTTGGGTCCCTGCCACTCAACTGGAATTAAGTTCCTGGCTTCAGCCTGGTCCAAACCCACTGTTTTAGACATCTGGGGAGTGAAGCAGCTTACGAAAAATCTTTCTCTACCTTTCCATTAAAAAATAATTTTTTCAAAGAAACCCCTATAAGCCTGCACTGTGGCATAGTGGGTTAAGCATCTGCCTGCTGCGCTGGGATCCCACATGGGCGCTCATGGGTGCTCAAGTCTTGGCTGCTCCATTTCCAATCCAGCTACTTGCTGATGGTCTGGGAAAGCAGAAGATGGCCCAAGAGCTTGGGCCCCTGCAATCAGAAGAAGCTCTTGGTTCCTGGCTTCAGATTGGCCCAGCACTGGCCGGCTGCACCATTTGAGGAGTGAACCGCTTTCTGTAACTACACCTCTCAAGTAAATAAATAAATCTTTAAAAATATATATACACAACGGCCCAGTTTAATTGCAAACTCCAGTCTGGCTCCAAACACCATGGTCTAACCATCATTAGTCTAATATAAGCATAAGTAACACCTCTTCCTACAATGCCACCAGCCAGGCAAATGAACACATCCTCTGCAGCCACTGATCATAAGCATGCTTCATCTCACTCCAAGCACCCTTGCTATGGTTTGGGTACAATTTTAAGTGTGTCTACCAAAAGTTCCTGTGCTGGAAACATGGATTCCAGAAGGATAAAATCATTCATTTTTTTCCCCATAAACTTAAAAAAAAAAATTTATTTATTTATTTATTTGAAAGGCAGAGTTACAGAGTGCCAGAGGCAGAGAGGTCCTCCATTTGCTGGTCCACTCCCCAGATAGCCACAATGGCCAGAGCTGCGCTGATCCGAAGCCTGGAGCCTCCTCCGGGTCTCCCACACGGGTGCGTGGGCCCAAGGACTTGAGCTATCTTCTACTGCTTTCCCAGGCCATAGCAGAGAGCTGGATCGGAAGTGGAGCAGCTGGGACTTGAACTGGTGCCCATATGGGATGCAGGCACTGCAGACAGCAGCTTTACCAACTCTGTCACCGCACCAGCCCCAAAATCGGTTTTGCAGCACCCTGCTAAATTCATGCAGACTTACAATAAACATTACATATCCATAAGAACATGCTTAGTGTTGTCTAATTTATTTGGAGATAAAGATACCTCAGCAACAGCTTTAACTTTTTTGAAACTTGAGAGCAATAAGCAGCTGGGTTTTTTTTGTTTTGTTTTGTTTTTAACGTTACTGATACAACATTAGAAGTAGAGGATAGCCATAAAGGAAGAAAAGTGTAGTCATGTTTTGGTTAATCCTGAAACCTATAATTTATAGTTTTCCATTGATGTTTCCGATTCCCTGGAGCCAAAAAAGGGAAGGGGGGGCTAAAACAAGGGTTCACATCCCCAATTCCACACTATGTAAAACACAAATGTATGAGAAAAATCAAAGTAAAAATGTAAAAGGTATATCCAAAGCCAAGTTAAGCAATCTGTCACAATGCTTTAATTATCAGCATTTAAGTATTTTGTTTTTACACGTGGTCTTTCATTATTCACTCAACATTAAACACCATATAAAAAATGAAGATTTAACATCTTCATCCCATCTACTCTGTCTCCAACATTCTGAAGATGACGTGTGGAGTGTCAATGGGCCGGAAGCAGAACAGCATCTAGGAACTTCTACCCGACATCGACACTTAATACTTAAAATTAACACAAAACTGGGGTTATGTTTATAGTAGTCCTAAGTCACGCAACTGCTAACGGTCATACAGCGAAACTGGCTCTCAGTATAAAGTTGCCCTTGAAGTCTAACTGCTCCTTCTCAGATGCAGAGCTGCCAGTCCAACACACTGCGGTGTGCCTCGAGAAAAGCCAAGGCGGCAGGAAGCACGGAGCACCGACAGCCGCGAGGGCACCTGGCGCTGCCACCCACGGAAAGCTGCCCTCGCAGCTCGGTGGCGACCACCACTGCCCAGCCTGAACCGCTCAGGGCACGGCAGGCGCGGGTCCAAAGCCACGAGCAGTGCTGCAGTCTGTGACAACGTAGGTCAAGCCACCGAGCCACCTCCCCGAGACGGAATTCTGAATACCCGTGCATTTTCCAACAGGCAGACGCTCGCTCTCCCTGGGGGAGCTAGTGCCAGGCTGGCTTCCCCGAGCTGCCGGCGTCGCTTTCCCGCAACCGCATTGAGCCTGGGGCCTCCACGGCCCCGCAGCATCGCTTCCGCTGTGAGGGCTCCTGGGGTGGCCGCGCACTCGGATACCTGCGAAGCAGCCCAGGAGAGCCCCCTGCCCGGGGCAGAGAGCCCACAGAAGCAGATCGCGGAGGATCCGGGCGCCGAGGCGGCGAGCCCGGCGCCGCAGCGGGCAGGGAGCCACTGCCCGGCCGCAGCGCCTTGGCTCAGGACAGGCACTGCGGAGGGCGCCGTGAAGTTTCTGGAAAGAGCGCGGCCGGGGCGGGGAAGAAGGGTCCCCGCGGGCTCCGTGGTAAACAAAGAGCGGAGCAGCGAACCGAGGCAGAGGCCGGGTCCTGCAGCCGTCGCCGCCGCGCGCGACCGGCGGCCTCCAGCCTCCAGCCTCCAGCCACTCACCAGGATGCGTTTGAAGAGGTTGCTCTCCTTGGGCGGCAGCTGCACGTTCGGCATCGCGGCCGGTGGGGAGGAGGCTGCGCCTTTTCGCGGGCGTCGGCACCGGGACGGGCCGCTGCCGAAGGTCGGGCCGCGCGCGGAAGGGTGGGTTAGTTCATTGGCCCAGTGTTGGGGCTGGCCAGCCAGGGCAGGGCTATTTGGCAGGCTTGACAGAGGGAAGAGAAGGCGGTGTGAGCAGGACAAGCTTTGGCTCCGACCCCGTTTTGGAGCGAGCGCGCGCGGCAAGATGGCAGCCAGGGCCCGCCCCTCCACAGGCCGGACACAGGGCGCATGCGCGGGGCTCCCCGCGGGTGGGCGCGCGGTGGCGGTGCGGGGGCGTGGCGGGCAGCGGTGGGAGCTTGCTGAGGGCCGCGGTCGCGGTTGCGGTCGCGGTCGTGGTCGCGGTCGCCAGGCCCTCGGCGCTGCAGATCATGAATTGTAGCGCGCTGTGCGCTGTGGTTGCCAGGTCCGTTTTTTCGGTGTTGCTCTCCGCCCAGGAACTCCAAGGGCGCTCCCACGAAGCAGATTCTTGGTGTAGGACGCTATCGTCTTCCTTTTCCCACAAAGAAGTCTTCACAGCCCAGCCGGCCTGATGCGAAAGCACGTGTGAAAGAAATGTCGGGGAAAAAAAGACTCCCAGCAGTTTGGCGCACCTTAACGTTTTTCGTGGGAATTATGAGGGCTTTACGGGGCCGCCGATCCTCTAAGTCAGCTTATTCCTTCTCAGGTGGTTCCACCTCACACAAGCCATATAATAATGGGAGGAACAGGATTCAAACCCAGGACCTTCCAGTTCAGGGCCCCCTTCCACAATACTAGAAGACGTACTGATAGTGATGTGAGAGTCTAGAAAGATACTTTCGGAGTGTCCATTTTTAAATCAACAACAGGCGTCCCTGTGCGCTTACTCCCCATGTTGGACCTCTGTCCTTAATGAGGTGAACTTGAAAATTAACGGTAACCACCTGTCTTCAAATAGGATTTTATACTTTGGGGGTGCAAACAGTGGAAATCTCTGCTTAGTGTAGAGTTGGTCTTCTTTATATAAAGTGAATTAAAAATGAATGTTAATGAAAAATGGAATAGGAGAGGGAGTAGGAGGTGGGATGTGTGGGAGGGTGGGAATGGGGGGAAGAAACACTATTTCCTAAAGCCGTACATATGAAATGTGTATTCATTAAATAAAAACCTTGAAAATAAATTTTCTTAAAAAAGATACGTATGTACCTCAGTGACAAGTACCATGTAAGGACGCCACCGCTTGCAGCACCTTCATTGCATATGGGCATCGTTGGAGTTCTGACTACACGGTTTCCAATCCGTGTCCCTGATAATGTGCCTGGAAAAGCCGCGAAGGGTGGCCAAGGTGTTTGGGCCCCTGTAGCCATGTGGGAGACCTAAATAAAGCTCCTGGCCCCAGCCTAGCAGTTGGAGCCATTTGGGGTGTGAACCAGCAGATGGAAGCCCTCTCTTTGTCTCTCTCCCTCTCTCTGTAACTCTGCAAGGCCCACACTGTCGGGATGGTGGAGTGAGGGTGTTCTTGGACAAGAAGCACCAGAGTCCAGTTTCGGTGAACACGTCTGTTTATTTATGATCAGGCACAGGCTTTTAAAGGGCAGGCAAGGAGGCATAGCTAGTTCAGGGTAGCACTAATTCTATAGGATAAAGCCGACATGCTTCTCCAATCAGCTTGAAGATCATGTAGCCTACCAGGTGGTCTGAGTCTGGGCCACACCTGGGAGCTGTTTACCTAGTTGTCAATTACAAGGTCCTTCAACAGGAATTGGGGTGGGGGGCGGGACATGTGCTTGGGGCTCCAGCTGCCTGCCAGCAGTCAGGTCAAGTGTGGCTCAGTGTGTTGAACCCCTCCACCAGGGTTCCGGGAGGCACGGTGTGCCATGCCCTCTTAGTCTGCTGCATGGGCTAAGCAGGCAGTCTCCAGCCAGGCACAGGATCACCCATATCAAATAAATATTTTTTTAAGTATGTTCATATTAGGCACTTTTTTTTTTAGAGATTTATCTACTTATTTGAATGTCAGAGGTCAGAGTGTTGTAGAGAGACCAGAGATTTTCCATCAGCTGGTTCACGCCCCAGAAGGATGTAAGAAGCTAGGCCAAACTGATGCCAGGAACCAAGAACTCCATCCTGGTGTCTCCTGTGAGTGGCAGGGACCCAAGCACTTGCTTCCCAGGCACATTGTGGGGAGCAAGACTGGAAGCAGAATAGGAACTCCCACTATGGGATGCAGGTGTCTGACAGCTGCTTAACCCACCGCAGCACAACACGTGCCCATAGGCACACTTTTTTTTTTTTTTTTTTTTTTTGACAGGCAGAGTGGACAGTGAGAGAGAGAGACAGAGAGAAAGATCTTCCTTTGCCGTTGGTTCACCCTCCAATGGCCGCCGCGGCCAGCGCGCTGCGGCGGGCGCACCGCGCTGACCTGATGGCAGGAGCCAGGAGCCAGGTGCTTTTCCTGGTCTCCCATGGGGTGCAGGGCCCAAGCACCTGGGCCATCCTCCACTGCACTCCCTGGCCATAGCAGAGAGCTGGCCTGGAAGAGGGGCAACCGGGACAGAATCCGGCGCCCCAACCGGGACTAGAATCCGGTGTGCCAGCGCCGCTAGGCGGAGGATTAGCCTAGTGAGCCGCGGCGCCGGCCAGCACACTTACTTTTACAAATGCTGGATCTTCATTTGTGCGTATTTATGAGACTATAGGGTAACGGCCGTTAGTGGGCTATAACGAAAACTGGGCTGGCATGTATTTGACTTTTCTTCCCTCTTGGCTGAGTTGGTTGGAGATGGAAGAAACTATCTATCATAGGAGTCTTTTAAAATAGGGAAGAGACTGTTAGGACTGTAATTAAAAATGAGAGTCCAGAAGGTTCTGTGTGTTCTCTGCAGAAACTAGGCTGCCCAGGCTGCTAGAGAGGAAGTAAGCAAAGAGGGCCGCTTAGTGAGTTTCCCTAAGCTGTACCTGTACCTGACCAAGACAGCCAAGCAGGTGCACAAAAGTCCCTGCTCACATCACCCTCCTACCCAGCCACTTCCTCAGTCTCTACCTACTCTTTGCTCAGTATGGCATGACTGAAAATTCTTTGGTTCCCAATTCATCTACTCCCCCAGAAGTAAAGGGCTATCTTGGGAAGAGCCAAAACTCCAGTACTCCAACCAAACCATCCCTTGACTCATAGGACATGGACTTTTCTGGAACGTACCTGGGCCAGTTCAAACCACTTTACCTCATTTCAAGTCCTGTTTCAAAATTACAATTAAGTATTTTTTAAAAAGTAAAGAGCAGAGGAGAGGGCTGGCGCTGTGGCTCACTTGGCTAATCCTCCACTTGTGGCACCGGAATCCCATATGGGCCCCAGGTTCTAGTCCTGGTTGCTCCTCTTCCAGTCCAGCTCTCTGCTGTGGCCCGGGAAGGCAGTAGAGGATGGCCCAAGTCCTTGGGCCCTGCACCCCATGGGAGACCAGGAGAAGCACCTGGCTCCTGCCTTTGGATCAGCGCGCTGTGCCGGCTGCAGCGCGCTAGCTGCAGCGGCCATTGGAGGGTGAACCAACGGCAAAGGAAGACCTTTCTCTCTGTCTCTCTCTGTCCACTCTGCCTGTCAAAAAAAAAAAAAAAAAAAAGTGGGTGTTTCCCTTGTCTTTCATCCACCACGCATGCATATGTTGCTTGTCTACACTAGGACAGGGGTGAAGGGAGAGAAGTAGAGAATTGATTGAAAAGCCAATTGTGCTGCTGGAGCCTGTCAGCCTGAGTCTTAGAGCATATAAAAAGTGGAATGTAGGCACAACCCAAAGCTGGGATTAACTCGTGGCTATAAGTTTATTGCTGACTTCCTGTTTAGTCTAGAGCAAATCTCATTTCAGCTTTCAACAGAAAATAGGGTTATAATAACATTTTTGTAATCTGCTCCACAGCAGGGTTATGTGAATTTAATGCTTACTCATTTCAAGCCCTTGGTGTGGGGGAGTGCTGTGTCAATCAGAACTCACGGTTTCCCAGGAAGGTGCTGAAGCCCCTTTGGGGACATTAGGGACATTCACCCGCCATGCTCCCTCCTGGTACTTCAGACAGGGTGTGCCTCCCTTCAGAAACACGCACTAAGTGAAAGATCAGTGAAAGCATCTGTAAAGACCATCTGAGTTCCCCAAGCACTTTTCCAATATATGATATGAGCCAGCGATTCGCTTGCTAAGTCTAGCAGAGCCAAGGAGAACAGAATCTGGAAAGGAATTTTCTCTACCCCATGAACACAGCGTATCTTGCAGAGCCAGCTGGCAGAGTCACATCAAGTAGGTTGCTGCTATTCCCACAACCAATTTAACCATGTAATTAAAGGCTGATGGGAAAAGAACTTACCCAGTTGCGTAATACTTTCCACCTCAGATTCCCTGATGTTTCTGCTCCCTTCTACCTTTTTTGCTCTTGTTTTCTTTAAAAAAAAAAACTTTACTTTTTAAATTTTTGTAATAGGTAAGAATTACACATATTGATGGGCTACCATATGATGTTGCAGGACCTGGTGCTGTGGCACAGTAGGTTAATCCTCTGCCTGTGGCACCAGCATCCCTTATGGACACCAGTTCAGGTCCCGGCTGCTCCACTTCCAATCCAGCTCTCTGCTATGGCCTGGAAAAGCAGTAGAGGATGGCCCAAGTCCTTGGGACCCTGCACCTGTGTGGGAGACCTGGAAGAAGCTCCTGGCTTCTGGCAGCAGCTTCTTCGCAGCTCTGGCCATTGCGGCCATTTGGGGAGTGAACCAGTGGATGGAAGACCTCTCTCTCTGTCTCTCCCTCTCTCTGTCTGTAACTCTACCTCTCAAATAAAATAATAAATAAAATCCCTAAAAAATACATAATTACACTGTGTAATGTCCAGTTGGGGGTAAATATATTTCTCTCCTCAAACATTTAACATTTCTTTATCTCTTCTGAGTTTCTTAAATAGAGTAATGTATAGTACATTAACCTTATCTGTAGTCACCCTACTGTGCAAGAGTACCTCAGAACATCTTATCCTATCTAACCATAATTCTGTACCCACTAATCAACCTTTCCCCACCCCTCTACACCCCCCTTTCTTGCTCTTGCTTCTGAGGAAGGACTGGCACTGTCATTCCTCCTTGGAGTTCATTTCCTCTGTTTTTGCTTTTCCTGAATTATTACTCATCAGTTACTACCCTCACAATTTACATTGTCTTCTTCCTTATGTAGCTTATATTCTAGTGGGAGAATGTCGCTCCCCCTCTTCGTGGAGGAATGACACAGGACCCTGCGCTGTTCTTTCTGTCTGCTCGGCCCTCCCCGGGTTTGCTGCTGGTTCTTCCCGGGTTGGCTACTATCCCTTCCACCTCCGTGGAAGGGCAGTTCCCCCTGGCCACATTCCCCACTTCCGCAGGGGAGCGGCACACCGCCGGCCGGTTCTCTCGGGGGCTGCACGGGTTCCCTTAGATGTTCCCCATAGATGTTCCTGGTGCATGCCGTCTCTCTCCTCCTTTATAGTCCTCCTCCGCCAATCCCAACTCGGCTGAGTACGCTGCTCTCCAATCAGGAGCAAGTCCTACAGTTAATTGGTTGAACTGGAGGCAGCTGTGCGGAAGCTGTTTACTTCTCTCCCAGCGCCATATTGTGGGAGAGCAGATGCATAGAATAAGTCCTAATTCCAGTAACCTAGTCTAGTCCGGATTGCTCCCCACAGATCCCCCTTTCTTTTTATTTTTTAGCGTTGATACGCGCCTGTCTTCGGTGTCCCGCGGCACACACTCTGCTCTGCTGCTAGAGTTGCCCACAGGCTCTTACAAGTCCTATCAATCAGGAAAACCGAATCCGGGTCCTCTCTTCGCCATTGTGAGGAGGTTTTTAGGCGCTGATGCATGCCTGTGTTCGGTGCCCTGCAGCGCATGCTCTGCTCTGCCCGCAGGGGCTTACAAAACCTATCAGGCAAACCGAATCCAAGCCTTCTCATTGCCTTTTTGTGGGGGAGACTTATTAGTGTTGGTTCGTGCCTATCTTCGGTGACCTGCAGCTCATACTCTGGTCGAGCTGCTAGCTGGCGCTTACCGCCTTAAATCAGGCAGACCGAATCCAAGCTTAATATTGTTGTATTGTGGGGAAGCCTTACTGATGTTAATTCGTGCCTGTCTTCGGTGACCTGCGGCGCATAACCTGCTAGCTGCCCGCAGGTGCTCATCGCCTCACTTGATTAGGCAGACCGAATCCAAGCTCTCACATTGCAGTGTTGTAGGGAGGCCTTTTTATTTCTCTATTTCTCTATCTCCGGGCATTCCTATTTCTCCCATTTTACTTCTATCTTCCAGCATTCCTATTTTTCTCACTTTACTTCTAAACTTCTGTTTCTCTTATCCCTGCGGCTTTCCGGCACCTCGCCCCGCCGGCGGGTTCCCGGCTCTGCGCCGCTTCAGCCCGCGCGCCTCTCTCATCTGCGCAGCTTCCCGGCTTTGCGCGGCTCGGCTTTGCGCGCTCCGCAGTCTCCACGCTTAACCCTTTCGCGTCTGAACCACGGCCTACGCCAGCGTTCCCTATCTATTCACGCCCCGTGCTCTCTCTGCACGCGGCGGCTTCCGCGAGTAACACAGCGTAGCTTGCGTCTCCGCCACTAGGATTCAATCTAAGTTCCCCGGGCTAGCCTGGCGAATTCAACCCAGCGTACGTCTCCGCCCCACGGTTTGGCTTCCCGTCCTTTGCTCCCCGGGCTAATCAGACGGATCCCAACCTGGCTTGCGTCTCAGCTTCTGGTTTCAACTTTTCGCCCCCTATTCCCGGGCTAACTTGAGAACCCCAAAGTGGCTTTCGTTTCCGCCTTGGCCTGCCCCCCGCGGCTTCAATTTCCCTAACATTTTTCTCTACCCGGTATGTTTCCCCAAGCTTTCTTCCAACAATACTCCTCCCTCATTTCTCCTGGCCTCTCCCCACAGTCTGCATCCGAGTCTGTTTGTTCTAGCTTTCACTTTCACTTTCGACCTTAGAGATTTCTCCCAGCTTCCCCCCGTAGTCCGTATCCGAGTCTATGCCTAGGCTTTCAATAGCTTCTTCCGGCACCCTTTTCGTCCGGCTTTTCCCTAGGCTGTTTGCTAGTCTCTCTCTCCGGTATTTTCCCAGTTCTTCCCGTTTCTTCCCTCCTAAGTTTCATCTCCGTCCTAGGTTTCCTATCCGAGCTAGGTTTCCTATCCGAGTCACGGCACCATTATGTCGCTCCCCCTCTTCGTGGAGGAACGACACAGGACCCTGCGCTGTTCTTTCTGTCTGCTCGGCCCTCCCCGGGTTTGCTGCTGGTTCTTCCCGGGTTGGCTACTATCCCTTCCACCTCCGTGGAAGGGCAGTTCCCCCTGGCCACATTCCCCACTTCCGCAGGGGAGCGGCACACCGCCGGCCGGTTCTCTCGGGGGCTGCACGGGTTCCCTTAGATGTTCCCCATAGATGTTCCTGGTGCATGCCGTCTCTCTCCTCCTTTATAGTCCTCCTCCGCCAATCCCAACTCGGCTGAGTACGCTGCTCTCCAATCAGGAGCAAGTCCTACAGTTAATTGGTTGAACTGGAGGCAGCTGTGCGGAAGCTGTTTACTTCTCTCCCAGCGCCATATTGTGGGAGAGCAGATGCATAGAATAAGTCCTAATTCCAGTAACCTAGTCTAGTCCGGATTGCTCCCCACAGGAGAAGATAGACAATAAACACATAAGTAAACAAGATAATTCTTGGGGCTGACAGAAGATGGCCCATATGCTTGAGCCCCTGCCACCCACATGGGAGACCTGGATAGAGTTCAGGCTCCCGGCTTTGACCTGGCCCAGTGCTGATCATTGCAGCCATTTGGGGAGTGAACCAGCAAATGGGAAATCCCTGTGTCTCTCTGTAACTCGGCCTTTCAAATAAATGGGTTAATTTAAAAAATGGAAACAGGCTAGTGCTTGAAAAAAAAAAGACAATAATTTGAGGCTGTGGAAAGTCCTATGAAAGAAATAAAAGGAGGTCATGTGAGGGCAGTGGGGGTTGAAGAAAGACTACAGAACTTTAAATAAAGTTCTTGGGAATGAGCTTCCTCAGGAGAGGTGGTAACAAGTGAACAGAACCTGAAGATGAGTAGGGAGCTAACAAGGTGAAATGCAGGGACAAGGCAAAGGTCCTAATGCAGGAGCATGGTCAAGGAATGAAAGGGTCTGGGAGAACTTATCAAGTTCAAGGGGGTGACTGGAGTATGGGTGCGAGAGAGAAAGTGATTCAGAGTTGGGTTGAAAATGGAGGCCAGTGGGGTTAGCATTGTGGTTTAGTGGGTAAAACTGCACTGGGTCACAGTCTCAGCTGTTCTGCATCTGATCCAACTCCCTGCTAATGGCCTGGGGAAAGCAGCAGAAGATGGCCGAGGTGCTTGGGCCCCTGCAACCCACGTGAGAGACCTGGATGAAGCTCCTTGCTCTTGATTTTAGCCTGTGCCAGCACACTTGTTGCAGCCATCTGGGGAGTAAATCAGCGATGGAAGATATCTCTCTCTCTCTCTCTCCCCCCCCATAACCCTGACTTTCAAATACATAAATAAATCTTTTTAAAAAAGACAGTGAAGGCCAGGTTGTTCAGGGTTTTCATCACAAGCAATGGACAGTGTAGTTTTTGTTTTGTTTTAACCTAAGTTTAAGCATTTTCAGTAGGAAAGAGACATAATCTGATTTATTTTTTAAAATTTACTTACAGAAAATGGACAAAAAATAATAGGCAATTAGTTCTATTCGTTTCTTAAAGTTTCTGTGTCCTACAGTCTTCTGAAACTGTCTTCTGAAATACCAACAGTTCACTCACCAGTATTTATTGTTAAGCATCCACAGTGTGATAGGCAATCTCATAAGAGTCAAAAATATCTATCCTCATGAAACTTACATTGCAAATTTTTATTTGTTTATTTATTTGAGAGCAGAAAGAGACAGACGGTGCTCACTCCCTAAATGTCTGCAATGGTTGGGACTGGGTCAGGCCAGGAACTCATTCCAGCTCTCTCACATGGATAGCAGGGACCCAGCTACTTGAGCTATCACCAGCTGCCTGTCAGGGTGCACACTGGCAGAAAACTGGAACCACAAAGGAAGCTGGGACTCAAACCTAGACATTCTGATATGGGATATGGGCATCCCAACCACTAGGCCAAGCAACTGCCCCTTACAGCTTCAATTTTAAGGACTGGCTAAAAGATTTTCTTAGTCCATGGAGTTCTTCACCTCTCAACAGCATTTCACAGTGTAGACCATTCTCCCCATGAATCTCTCTTCCCTAGGTCACCAAGACCTGCAATCCTGGATTTCTTCCTCTCTTTCTAGTTACCCTTTGAGTCCTCCATCAGCTCCCCTTCGTTCTCATACATGTAGGTTGTCTGGATGATTCTACTTTGTTTTTCAACAACAGTAATTAAACATATTAATTGAACACCTGCTGTACCCTAGACCAGTACATACAGAATTAATACACCAGAATTATAGAATTAATAAGTTCTCCTTGCTCCTACAGCTTCCATTATTAACATCAAGTAGATGATTTAAAATCTGTCTCCTGTTTCAAGGTCTCTTTCTGTGTCCTTGCCTTCATTCCTAGTTGCTTGTTATATATTTTCAACTGGTTATCTTAGAAGCAACACAAAAATAAAATTTACCATCTTCTCATCAAACAAGTCCAAGTGCTGCCCTTTTCACATATTTTTGTCAATGAGACCATTCTTATAGTCAGCCTTAAAATTTAATAATCACCACTAACTCTTCTTTATCAGTCCCCACATCCAAATTGCCAAATCCTTCCCTTTCCTTCCCTATTCTTCATTCCCATTCCACTTTCATGTACCTTAAAATGAAATGTTATGGCTGGCACTGTTTCGCAGTGGGTTAAAGCCTCCATCTGCAGCGCCGGCCTCCCATATGGGTGCCAGTTCGAGTCCCGGCTGCTCCACTTCTGATCCAGCTCTCTGCTGGTGCTCCTGGGAAAGCGGCAGAGGATGACTCAAGTGCCTGGGTCTCTGCTACCCACTTGGGAAACCCAGATGAAGCTCCTGGCTTCCAGTCATTCCAGCCTTTTGGGGAGTGAACCAATGGATGGAAGATCTCTCTCTCTCTCTCTCTCTCTCTGTAATCTTTTAACTAAATAAAATAAATCTTTTTTAAAAAAAGCAAATGCTACAAAAGCCTCATAAGTGGTCCCTCTACTTCCAGGCTTCTTTCTTTCCATTTCATTTTTCTCTTTGCCTCTAGATCAGTATTTTCTATTCAAACCTCTAAGTGGGTTACACAGGGAGTCAAGACTTCCAGTCCCTCCCAATCCCACTGTCTAGGATCCAGGCTCTATTCTTAGATTTTTCTTGCACTTTGCTCCTTTGTTTCCACTAGTCTAGTATTTTCTGAATGCCACACTTTTGTTCAACCTGATATGTTTATCACAAACACTTCTCCCACCATCCTAATCTTTATCTTTATTCCTTCATCTCACATGGCATGACTTTTATAAAGTCTTTCCAGGCCTCTTTCTTCTATGAATTTTCATATCACTCTGTCCTTTTCTGTCCTTGCCTTACTGTTTTACGTTTCATATATTATAAGTTATTTGAAGGCAGTGGCTCCTGACTGTGGCTACTAGATGACATTTTGTGTCATCTGGTGAGCTTCAAAAATTGCTGATGCCAGAGTACCACCTGCATAAATTCTAATTCAACTGGAGTAGAGTGGATACTGAGTTTCTTAAAAGCTTCCCTGAATATTCTGATATGCAGCCAGAGTTGCAAACCATTGTTTCAAAGCATTTATGAAAATTAGGATGACCTAATCCAGGCTTAAACATGCTGCCCTTCCCCAGGATTGACTTTAGATGAGGCACAAAAGCAAAACAACTCTCATAACTAAGATCAAATTTTGAACCCTAATGAGACCGCAGTGAATGTGGTTTAGAATTGGAATCACTTAAAGTCTCTGTGTCAGCACACAAATCTTTATATATATATATATATATTTTTTTTTTGACAGGCAGAGTGGATAGTGAGAGAGAGAGACAGAGAGAAAGGTGCTCCTTTGCCGTTGGTTCACCCTCCAATGGCTGCTGCGGCCGGCGCGCTGTGGCCGGCGCACCTCGCTGATCCGATGGCAGGAGCCAGGTGCTTCTCCTGGTCTCCCATGGGGTGCAGGGCCCAAGCACTTGGGCCATCCTCCACTGCCTTCCCTGGCCACAGCAGAGAGCTGGCCTGGAAGAGGGGCAACCGGGACTAGAACCCAGTGTGCCGGCGCCGCAGGTGGAGGATTAGCCTAGTGAGCTGCGGCACCGGCAATCTTTATATATTTTTTCAAAGACAGTTACAGGGAGAGAGAGAGAGAGAGAGAGAGAGAGAGAGAGAGAATCTTCCATGGTCTGGTTCACTCCCCACAGAGCTGGCCCAGGTCAAAGCCAAGAGCCTGGTCTCCCTATGAGTGGCAGGAGCCCAAGCACTTGGCTCATCCTCCACTGCTTTCCCAGGTGCATTAGCAAAGAGCTGGATTGGAAATGGGGTAGCCAGGACTTGAACCAGCACTCACAGGATGCCAGTATCGAAGGTGATGGTTTAACCTGCTGCACCACAAAGCTGGCTTCCAGAAAGATCTTTACCCAAGAGTTCCAATCAGAATGATGAATACCATTTGCCTCTCAAAGCATCAAATTCCTACCCTTCTAGTCATCTGTCCTGTCATACTCTTGTTTGTTTGGCTCTGAGCCTTCTCCCATAATTCCTCCTTCCACTGCTGTTCTCCACACTCCCTTCCCATGCTGCTTTCTCCTGAAGCCCTTCAGTCAGCACTCTCTACCTCCTGGCCTCCTTACCAAGCACATGACCCCTCACTGTGCATCTTTTCTTCCCCACATAGGTGTTTCCCGCTAGGCGCCGGGGGAGGGGACATCAGCATTCTTTTCCATCCCTCTGCCCCTTCCAAATCATTACAATCCACCTTCATTGACAGAAAAGCCCTCCATTTCGAGTCTATGCTCACCAGCTCTATGAATCTCTTCTTTAGTTCTTGGTCACTATCTTTCATCCGTTCATTTGCCAAATAGCAATACTCCTCTTTTGCACCCAAACCAAGACTCTAGTACCTGTATGGATGGTTCAAAGTCCTGGCCTTACAGTTCCTTGGCTTCATCTCCAGGGACCTTCACCTTCCACCCTCTTTTAGCCAACTCGCTCCCACCATCAAATATTGAATCATTAAGACCTGTCATACCTCTTAAGTCATAAATTCCAGCAATCTCCTATCCTATTTTTCTAATTATTTTTAAATGAGTAGAGTTTTCCAGTATCTTTTAAATCCAAGGTAACATATTAGAGTAGGCATAATGCAACTGCTTTTAAAGATGAGATCCCTGGAGTGGGCATTGTGGTACAGTGGGTTAAGCTACCACTTGGAACACCCACATCCCATAATGGAGTGCTTGTGGGAGTCCCAGCCCCTCTGCTTCTAATGTATTTGGGAAGTAAATCAGCAGATTGAGGATTCCCTCTCTAGATAGATAGATAGATAGATAGAGATTTGTTTATATATATGATTTACATTTATATAAGATTTATATATATGATTTATTTATATATATAAGATTTATTTATATTTGAAAGGAATAGTTACAGAGAGAGACAGAGAGACTGAGATTTTCCATCCACTGGTTTACTCCCTAAATGACAGCAACAGCCAGAGCTGGGCCTATCCAAAGCCAGGACCCAGGAGCTTCTTCTGGGTCTACCATGTAGGTGCAGGGGCCCAAGTACTTGGGCCATCCTCCACTGCTTTCCCAGGCCATTAGCAGGGAGCTGAATTGGAAGTGGAGCAGCTGGGACGTGAACAGGTGCCCATAGGGAATTCTGGCAATGCAAGCAGAGGCTTTTCCCGCTACATCATAGTACCAGCCCCTAATATTATATTTGCTGTAAATGAAGGTGAACCATAGTGATTTGGAAGGGACAGGGGGATGGAAAAGAATGCTAATGCTCCCCCCACCAATACCTAGGGTATGTGGGGAAAAAAGATGCAAATTATGTTTATATATACATACACACAGTACTCTGTCACTCTGCCTTTCAAATAAATAAATAAACAAATCTTTAAAATAAAATGTTTTTAAAATATGGAATCCCAACAAGTAGAATTATGTCTGTCAAGGTAGCATGGAGAGCCCAGCATTCTGCCAAGAACTTTTGTACTTACGGGGTTATTCTCATACTGTAATTTCTGACTATAGTAGCTCTAGCCAGCTTCTTCCCGGGACAATCCACATTCTAATGACAATCTTTCAACAAACCCTTGTTTAGTCCTGAATAAATGCCATTCATCTTCAAGATGCAGGGGATCTGGGCTCACTTGCTTTCTTATTCTCAGTCTATGTATTTTTTTTTTTTTTTACAGGCAGAGTGGACAGTGAGAGAGAGACAGAGAGAAAGGTCTTCCTTTTTTCGTTGGTTCACCCCTCAATGGCCGCTGTAGCCGGTGCACCGCACTGATCCAAAGCCAGGAGCCAGATGCTTCTCCTGGTCTCCCATGCGGGTGCAGGGCCCAAGCACTTGGGCCATCCTCCACTGCATTACCGGGCCACAGCAGAGAGCTGGCCTGGAAGAGGAGCAACCGGGACAGAACCGGTGCCCCGACCGGGACTAGAACCCGGTGTGCTGGCGCTGCAGGAAGAGGATTAGCCTATTGAGCCACGGCGCCAGCCAGTCTATGTATTTTTCAACCGCATCTAATTTACCAGTTTGTGAAGCACAACACTTTCTGCTTCACCCTACACTGTGGAGTACCCATCTGCACCTACACTTTTTGTTGTTTCTTTCAAGTCTCAAAAGCAGCAGAGACCCCTCACCCATGCAGAATTAACTCCTCCTTCCGGGTTTAGGAGGGAAAACAGCACTGCCTTCTTTGGGGACTTCACTCCTCCCTCCTTACTCTCCCTTCTCTTCTCAATCACTGTAATCATGACTCATGACTGTGCTGGCCACTACACTCGTACTTTGGGCTATCGCTTATTTAATCCTCATGAAACCCCTGTAAAAAAAATACTATTATCTCCCTTTTACAAATGAGAGAAACAAGGTTAATAAAAAAAGGAATAAATATGCCCCAGTTTGCAAAATTAAGAATTAAGGGCCATTTAACGGGAGTCCATGCATTTAATCACTAAACTTCCTCTCTCAACATACTAACTGGTTCCCATGGGTTTTTGAGCAGCCACCTTCAATTAATTTCCTGCACAACTATCAAGAACATCTGTCTTAATTCTGCTATAACAAATTACCACAAATGTAATGTCTCAAAGCAACACTATATCTGTTCTCAAGGTCAGAAATGTGAACTGTATCAGTAGGGCTGCATTACTTTTGGTTTTTAACTTTTTTTCTTGAGAGAGAGAGATTGGAGAGACAGAGAGAGAGAGAGAGAGAGAGAGATTGATTGATTGATTGATTCTATCTCCTGATTCACTCCTCAAAGTCCTGCAACAGCCAGGAATGGGCCAGGCTGAAGCCAGAAGGCTGGAACTCAATTCAGGTCTCCTGCATGGGAGGCAGGGACTCAACTACTTGGGCCATCACTTGCTGCCTCCCAGAGTGCACCTCAGTAGGAAGCTGGAATCAGAAGCAGAACCAGGATTCAAACCCAGGCACTCTGACACAGGATGTGGGCATCTCGGGCAGCATCTTAACTGCTGCACCTGCATTTCCTCTGGAGGCTCTGGGAGAGAATGGGTTTCCTTGCCTTTCCCAGCTTCGTGAAGCCACCTACATCCCTGGGCTCATGGTCCTTTGCTCCACCTTCAAAGTCATCCACTTAACATCTTCTCTCGGACCTATGCATCCTCCTCACATCTTCTTGTCTAACTCTACTATCTCCCTCTTAATAAGGTCCCTTACGATTACATTGGTCCCCTCTATATCGTGCAGAATAATCTCACCACCTTGAAATATTTACTCACATCTGCAAAGTCCCTTTTGCTGCAGAAGGTAAAATATCCACAGCTTCTTAGGACTAGGTTGTGGTTATTTTTGGAGGGTATTATTCAAGATCTTTATAAAATATAAATATAATCACAGTTGTTTCTTTTCTTTTTTTTTTTTTTTTAAGATTTATTTATTTGAAAGAGTTACACAGAGAGAGGAGAAGCAGAGAGAGAGAGAGGTCTTCCATCGCTGGTTCACTCCCCAGTTGGGTGCGCTGATCCGAAGCCAGGAGCCAGGAGATTCTTCCGGGTCTCCCACGTGGGTACAGGGGCCCAAGGACTTGGGCCATCTTTCACTGCTTTCCCAGGCTAAAGCACAGAACTGGATCAGAAGAGGAGCAGCCGGGACTAGAACTGGCGCCCATATGAGATGCCGGCACTGCAGGCGGTGGCTTTACCCACTACGCCACAGTGCTGGCCCCCACAGTTGTTTCTTAAAACCCTTCCATGACTTTCAGGAGCAAGCCTGGCCTCCGTAGCTAACTGTGTGAAGCTCTTTATGATCTGGGGCCTTCCTATCTTTATTTAATTTTCTTTCTTTTTTAAAAAAGATTTATCTATTTATTCGAAAGGCAGAGTTACACAGAAAGAGGAAGAGACAGAGAAAGGGATATATCTTCCATCCACTGGTTCACTCTCCAAATGATTGCAAAGGCCAAGATAGGCCAGGCCAAACCCAGGAGTCAGGAGCTTCTTCCAGGTCTCCCACATGGGTACAGGGGCCCAAGCACTTGGGCCATTCTCCACTGTTTTCCCAGGCCCGTTAGCAAGGAGCTGGATGGGAAGTAGAGCAGCTGGGTCTCAAACCAGCACCCATGTGGGATGTCGGCATTGCAGGTGGTGCCTTTACCTAGCACACCACAATGCCCACCTTTTGATTTTGCGTTTATATATTTGCAAGTTGGGGCCAGGACTGGAACCCAGGCACTCTGATATAGGATGCAGCCATCTTAACAGCTGCACCAAATGCCCACCTCTGCTGCTCTTTGTAGCTTATTTCCCACCATTCAGCAGACTGCAACACTTGCAGTTTCCCAAGTTCTTGTTGTTTATGTGTGATGCCCTTCCTATCTTTTCCTAGCTCACTCCTACTTGTCCTTCAAAGTTCAGATTAAACATCTGTTTCTGGCAGTAACTGTCCTTGCCTCCTACTCTGATGTGACTGGCTATCACATGTTCAAAACACTCAGTATTCACCTCTAATCTAGCACTTATCATGCTATGTTGAAGTCATAAACTCACTTGTCCATTTCCTCCCGTTAGATGGAATTTTCTCTGGTTTGAGCAACTTGTCCTATTGGGTACTCCCTGTGCTTTAACACCAGTGCTCAAAAATAATCTTCCTATATCACATCGCATACCACCTTATGGATAGTAAAAAATACATTTGTTAAATTGAATCATAGTTGTTTTTACCTTTTCAACAATAAAAAGATAATTTATTATCTTTTCTAGATGATATTTAGAAGTTAGACTTATATCCTGATCCCCAAAACTATAAAATCTAGTGTGAATACAATGGTAAGTATGATACTACAAGTAAGCAGTTAGTAATGTTACAGGAGACATGTAATTGAAATGATGTGGGAGTTTAAAGGCAGACAAAAAAAAAGGCAGAATTACCCGTGATTAGGTGGCTCACAGAAGTGACTTTCAAGCAGGCTTATAAAAGATGATGACGGCTGATAAGTGTACTTTCCTCACCATTGAATTCCTAGCACTCAGTAGAACAAGGCCACGGGTATTCAGAAATTCCTACTTTAATGAAGAAAGTTTCAGGGAATTACATTCCAGGCAGAAGAATTAGTATTGTCAAGGAAAACTGTGAAAGGCTTTGAAATGGGTAAAAGATGATAGACTGTCTTGTTACTATATTTCATTGCCTTTGAGCTATTATGTAACTCTAATCAATTGTAGAAAACTTATAATGCAAATAATTCTTGTTGATAGAAATACAAATTATGTACAGGGCAGATGTCAGTGATTTTTTTTAAAAGACACTTTTTATTTATTTTCACTTTATTTGAAAGGGAGAAAGACAGATGGAGAGAGATCTTCCATGGGCTGGTTTACTCTCCAAACGCCCACAACAGCCAAAGCTGGCAGGGCCAAAGCCAGGAGCCAGCATCTCCATGAGGGTTTCCCCCCTGGTAGGCAGGGACCCAAGTATTTGAGTCATCACCTGCTGCCCCGAAGCGTGCTCATTAGTTGGAATTGGAAGTGGAGCCAGCATTCAAACCAGACACTCTGAGGTAGGATGCAGGTGTCTCAGGTGGCTGTATTAACTGCTACACCAAATGCCTGCCCTGTGAGTGATTATCGCCTTTCATATATTGGAAAGATTTTCATCTGTTAAACAAAAACTTCAACATTTTTTTTAACTTCAGCATTTCTCATGGTGATTTTAATGTGTTTTCTTGGGATTTTCTTTAGTCATTTACAGTATCCTACTGGTTCCTCATTGATTAATAAATTAATAAAAATTTTGTTATGTGCTCAACTTTGTATGTGTTCAAAGATCATAATTCTACCTTTTAAAACTGCCTTAGATGGGGCCAGCGGCTGTGGCGCAGAGGGTTAAAACGCTGCCTGAAGCACTGGCATCCCAAATGGGTGCCAGTTCGAGTCCTGATTGTTCCACTTCTGATTCAGCTCTCTGCTATGGCCTGGGAAAGTAGTAGAAGATGGCCCAGGTCCTTGGGCCCCTGCACCCACGTGGGAGACCTGGAAGAAGCTCCTGGCTCCTGGCTTAGGATCAGCACAGCTCCTACCATTGTGGACAATTGGGGAGTGAACCAGCGAATGGAAAACCTCGCTCTCTCTCTCTGCCTCTCCTTCTCTCTCAGTGTAACTCTGACTTTCAAATAAATAAATTAATCTTTAAAAAAATTGCCTTAGCAGGGGCTGGTGTTGTGGCGTAGCAGGTTAAGCCATAGCCTGTGACACTGGCATCCCATGTGAGTGCCAGCTTGCATCCTGCTGTTTCAATTCTGATCCAGCTCCCTGTTAATGTGGCTGGGAAGGATGGCCCAAGTGCTTGGGCCCCTGCACCCATGTGGGATTCCCAGAAGAAGCACCTGGCTGCTGGCTTGTGGCCATTTGGGGAATGAACCAGTGGCTTTTCTCCCTCTTCCTCTCCCTCTCCCCTCCCCCTCTCCCTCTTCCGTCTCCCCTCTGCCCTCTCCCCTCTCTCCACTCCCCTCTCCCCCCTCCCTACAAATAAATAAAATAAAAAATCTTTTTAAAACTGCTTTAGTGGGCTGGCGCAGTGGCTCAATAGGCTAATCCTCTGCCTGCAGTGCCAGCATACCAGGTTCTAGTCCCGATCAGGGCACCGGATTCTGTCCTGGTTGCCCCTCTTCCAGTCCAGCTCTCTGCTGTGGCCCGGGAAGGCAGTGGAGGATGGCCCAAGTCCTTGGGCCCTGCACCCACATGGGAGACCAGGAGAAGCACCTGGCTCCTGGCTTCGGATCAGCGTGGTGCGCCTGCCACAGCGCGCTGGTCGCAGCAGCCATTATGGGGTGAACCAACAGAAAAGGAAGATCTTTCTCTGTCTCTCTTTCTCACTGTCCACTCTGCCTGTCAAAACAAACAAACAAACAAAAAACCTGCTTTAGCAATATGAACAAAAAAGACAAATATGAAAATGTGCTTTGGGCTGAATAACTAGTTGAGCTAGTTATCTAGTTGAGCTGAAACATGAGGTTCTGGGATGAGGTCATGATACAGAGGCCAGTAGGTGTCACATCATAGAGAGCTGAGAGGATGATGGGATGATGAGGCCATTTGGAGAGACAGTGAATGCTGGCAGCCAAATAAGGTCACAGTGCAGTTCCTTTGGTTCAAATTCCTTTGGCCTCTAGATCATTCCTTTTGTTAAAATCTTCAGCAACTCTTCTAGCAACACAGTGCTAAAGAGCCTCACTTTGGCAAAATGGGCATTGCCATTGAACCTACTTTGTGGAAGTACGGTGAAGGTTAAGTGAGCTGGTGAAATGTAAGCTATTTAGAGCATTACCTGGGAAAGTATAAGTACTCAAGAAATGATCACTACTATATTTTTATTATAGTTCACAGTCCCTTATCTGAAATACTTGGAATCAAATGTTTTACAAAATTTAGGATATTTTGGATTTAGAAAGGTAAAGGCATATAATGAACACTGCACAACCTCCTCAGCAGATATGGGACAGTAACTTGTGATCCAATACATTAATATCTCTTCAGTGAGGCCTGTACTGTGGTGCAGCGGGTTAAAGCCCTGGCCTGCAGTGCCAGCATCCCATATGGGCACTGGTTCTAGTACCGGCTGTTCCACTTCTGAGCCAGCTCTCTGCAATGGCCTGGGAAAGCAGTAGAAGATGGCCCAAGTCCTTGGACCCCTGCACACTCATGGGAGACCCGGAAGAAGCTCCTGACTCCTGGCTTCAGATTGGCACAGCTCTGGCCATAGTGACCATTTGGGAGTGAGTCAGCAGATGGAAGACCTCTCTCTCTCTCTCTGCTTCTGCCTCTGCCTATCTGTAACTCCATCTTTCAAATAAATAAAATAAATTTTTTAAAAAATATTTCTTCAGTAATACATATCAATATTTATACCAAATGGAATAAATACAGGTATAAATAACTTCACATCAGCTCTGGTAAGTTTGCCTGCCAAATATGTCCACCAAGTAAGTTATTTTAAAAGCCTTTTACTTTCAGAGATCCTTTTTAATTTTTGAATTGCAAATAAAGTTTTTCTGAGCTTTGAGGATTTTGGAATTGCAGATAATTGGCTGTATTACTAAAGTTAAAAAAAGGGTAAAATTAAAATAGAATTTAAAAATTCTGGAAACTGTTCAGAAAGCAAACTTTTGAGTTCAATCAGCTTTCTATGTTTGGCAAACATTTTCTATATTTTCCTTTTAAAAACTATAAAGCATTGTCAAACAATCACTGATGAGGGGGCAATTTTCTGTTTCTAGATTTTCCAGAAAATAAAATGAAGAAGGAATGATAAAATATCAGCATTTTGCAACCCCCCATGAAACAGTAGATCTAAGGAATCAAGAGCCCCTAATGTGATTTAAAAAGACACACTCAGGTGATGGGTGAATGGGGGGGTCTACATTTAAACGCAGTTGAAAATTTTCATAATAAGAGAAAAAAGGAAAAAGACATATCTCTAAATACATGCACAAGATATAGATTACATTGTATTTGTAAAGTATACCACTTTAGAGTTAAGTTGCAAAACATGCTAATGCTTATAAAAGGGGCTGGCGCTGTAGCACAGTAGGTTAATCCTCCACCTGCGGTGCTAACATCCCATGTGGGTGCCAATTCTAGTCCTTGCTGTTCCTTTTCTGATCCAGCTCTCTGCTGTGGCCTGGGAAAGCAGTGGAGGATGGCTCAGCAGTCCTTGGGCCCCTGCACCCATGTGGAAGACCCGGAAGAATCTCCTGGCTCCTGGCTTTGGATTGGCCTGCTCTGGTTGCAGCCATCTGGTGAGTGGACCAGTGGATGGAAGATCTCTCTCTCGACCTCCCTCTCACTGTCTGTAACTTTACCTCTCAAAAAAATAAATAAAAATCTTCTTAAAAAAAATAGTGTCAGTAGAAAATGATGAAAATAAAATTTATTGGAATGAAGATTTAAGGATGCACAATTCAGAATTGAGGTAAAGGATTTAAGAAAAATATGTAGCATGTTATTTAGGATGGTAGACAGGAACAAAATTACCATGAAATTGTAGGAAAGGACACTTGATCTCATTAACAAAGCTGACTTTAATCTAGGCAATGCTAGTTCATGAGAAAAACAGGGAGTTTCCAGGATTGGTTAGTCTTTGGCTTGCTTTTGCCTTTTTTTTTCTTTTTTAGAAAAAAGAAAAAACAAAGACAAATTGACTTTTCAAGGTCACTTCGATGTCCCTAAACCTGAGAATTATTTCTGAGGGACAGAGGCTAACTAATGCCAGCAGGTGGTGCAATTCTTCTTTTTTTTTCCCCAAGCTAAGAAAAATTTGAGAACTGGTATGAACACGTGAAAATTAAAAATACTGCCTTTTCACTCTTCGAATTCTGCTTCTCTCAGGGAAAAGTTTCTAATAATAAAAATATAATATTCTTTGATTTTTCATTTCTTTCCCCCCATAGTAAAAGTTTGAATGAAAGTTTGTAATAAACTGATAAAGAATTTTTTATTTCACTTTATAGTAATATATGTCTGATAAAAATCCCAGCTTGTTGCCAATCTTCACATTGTGGGATGTCTCAAGATATGGTTAAGTGCTCAAATTCCTGAGAACCAGAAAGCCAGGTGAATCTTCATAGTGTGCTGTTAGTCATGGCTTTTGTTTCCAGTGCTTCTGGAAATTTCCCAGACCAAAGACTTCAGCTTAGCCTGATTTCAACCAGTCTCTACAGATACCTTTTTTGTTGTTGTTGTTTTGTTTTTTAAGATTTATTTATTTGAAAGGCAGAGTCGCAGAGAGCCAGAGGCAGAGACAGAGATCTTCCAATCACTAGTTCACTCCCTAATTGGCTGCAACTGCAGGAGCTGCACTGATCCGAAGCCAGGAGCCAGGAGCTTCCTCCGGGTCACCCACGTGGGTGTAGGGGCCCAAGGACTTGGACCATCTTCTACTGCTTTCCCAGGCCATAGCAGAGAGCTGGATCAGAAATGGAGCAGCCAGGACTTGAACTGGTACCCATATGGAATGCTGGCACTGTAGCTTAGCCTACTACACCACAGCAATGGCCCTGATATAAGACTCTTTGAAAGTAAAAATTGTTTAACATTATAAAGTGATATTTAATAATAATAATAATATCCCACAGACTTTTTCAACCAAAGATTTAAAAATGTAAAACTTTCTTGTTTATAATAATGTGCATCACAAAACTTCAAGAAACACAGAATATCATAAAAACAAAAATAAAGATTACTTGTAAGTTCATCAGACTTTAAAGTACATATATGAATCATGTATTTCTTAAATGGAACAGATCTCTGTATTTTCTAACCATGCACTTTCACTTAATGATAGGCTGTGGACGTCTTTGCATATTAATAAATACAGATATACTACATTATTTTCTTTCTTTAAAAATCTGGAGGAGGAAATAATATGTATAACACCAAGCATAAATTTCTTCAGAAAATTTTTTCAAATTGAGGAATAGCACACATAAAGTACATAAAGTTTCATATATATCTCAATAAATTTTTACAAATGTGTTTTAATCTGCTCAGGCTAAAATAACAAAATACTTTAGATTGGGAGGCTTAAACAACAGGAATTTATTACTTACAGCTTTTGAGGCTGGTGGGTCAAAGGTTATGGTCCTGGCAAGGTACTAATCCTATGGGTCAGCCCTATGCTTATGACCTCATTTAACCTTTTTTTTTTTTTTAAGATCTATTTATTTGAAAAATCAGAGCTAGAGAGAGAGAGAGAGAAACCCTTTATCTGCTTGTTCACTATTCAGATGGCAGCAATGGCCAGGCCTGAGTCAGGCTGAAGACAGGAACCAGCAGCTTCATCTGAATTTCACACATGGGTGGCAGGGGACCAAGTATTCGGGCCATCTTCTGCTGCTTTCTCAGGCACATTAGCAGGGATCTAGATCAGAAGAGGAGCCTGCGGCACCAGCATCCCATATAAACACCGGTTTGTGTCCCGACTGCTCCTCTTCCTATCCAGCTCTTTGCTTATGGCCTGGGAAAGCAATGGAAGATTGCCCAAGTGCTTGAGCTCCTGCACCACGTGGGAGACCCAGAAGAATCTCCTGGCTCCAAATTGGCTTAGCTCTGGCCGTTGCAGCCATTTGGCGAGTGAACCAGTGGATGGAAGACCTCTCTCTGTCTCTCCCTCTCTCTGTCTCTGTAACTCTGTCTCTCAAATAAATAAATTAATTAAAAAAGAAAAAAGAAGGCCGGCGCCGTGGCTCAATAGGCTAATCCTCCACCTTGCGGCGCCGGCACACCGGGTTCTAGTCCCGGTTGGGGCGCCGGATTCTGTCCCGGTTGCCCCTCTTCCAGGCCAGCTCTCTGCTATGGCCAGGGAGTGCAGTGGAGGATGGTCCAGGTGCTTGGGCCCTGCACCCCATGGGAGACCAGGAAAAGCACCTGGCTCCTGGCTCCTGCCAGGATCAGCGCGGTGCGCCGGCTGCAGCGGCGGCCATTGGAGGGTGAACCAACGGCAAAGGAAGACCTTTCTCTCTGTCTCTCTCTCTCACTGTCCACTCTGCCTGTCAAAAAAAAAAAAAAAAAAAGAAAAAAGAAATGGAGCATCTGGGACTTGAACTGGCACCTATGTGGGATGCTGGCACCACAGGTGGCAGCTTAACCCATTACACCACAATGCCAGTGGTTAAACTTATTTTTAATTCTAGACAAACTTTTTGAAGTAGCCTCCTACATGGACTCTTTGGAATTGTTCCCTTCTGGAACAGGGGTTCCATGTGATCAAAGATTTTTGTCTTTTCTGTTCAATGCCAAATCCTCATACCTTGAGCACTCAATAGCACATAACTGGTGTTTCATATGACAGTGAATGAATAATTGAAAGTTTTCTTTTCTTCTTTTAAGGGGAGGGACCACTGCAGCAAGCTCAAGAGCCATAGATCACCGAGATAGATTGCCTGGCTTGCATCTGTGCTCCAGTACTTACTAAGTCTTCTACTTTGGACAAATTACTTAAGTTCTCCATGCCTTTTTCTCCTCTCCTCTGCAAAAGTAAGCATTTAGGGGGAGGGGTTGAGGGCATGAGAATTAAATGAATTACTAGAATTAAGTAATTGGAACCGGTGCTATGGCACAGTGGGTAAAGCTACTACCTGCAGTGTCAGCATCCTGTATGGGTGCCGGTTCTAGTTTCAGCTGTTCCTATTCTGATCCAGCTCTCTGCTATGGCCTGGGAAAGCAGTAGAAGATGGCCCAAGTGTATGGGTCCCTGCACTTGCACAGGAGACCCAGAAGAAGCTCCTGGCCTTGGATTGGCCCAGCTCTGACCCTTGTGGCCATTTGGGGAGTGGACCAGTGAATGGTAGCTCTCTCTCTCTCTCTCTCTCGCTCTCTCTCTGCTTCTGCCTCGCTGTGACTCTGCCTTTCAAATCAATGAAATAAATTTTAAAAATTAAGTAATTTAGAATATTATCTACTACAAAGCAGATAGCCGATACCTTGACTAGGTAATACTCATAAATGTTAGGTATTATTTCGTGTTTATGGCTAATTCTCCTATTAAGTATATGATCATAACTTAAGAAAACACTTATTTGGGGCCGGCACCATGGCTTACTTGGTTAATCCTCTGCCTGCGGCGCCAGCATCCCATATGGGCACCAGGTTCTAGTCCCGGTTGCTCCTCTTCAAGTCCAGATCTCTGCTGTGACCTGGGAGTACAGTGGAGGATGGCCCAAGTGCTTGGGCCCCTGCTCCCGCATGGGAGACCAGGAGAAGCACCTGGCTCCTGGCTTTGGATCGGCGCAGCGCCAACTGTAGTGGCCATTTGGGTGAACCAACAGAAAAAAGAAGACCTTTCTCTCTGTCTCTCTCATTGTCTAACTCTGTCAAATAAAAATAAATAAATAAATAAAACTTGTTCAAGAAAATATTTTAAGTCAGTAATATGGGTTATACTTTTAAAGTTTTTGTTAGAGTTTTATTTTACTAACTCCATTCAGGTCTCCCATGTGGGTGTTGGGGGCCCAAGCACTTAAGCCATCATTTCCTGCCCCCCAAGATACATTAGCAGGAAACTGGATGGAAGCCTTAACCTCCCCTTGGGGTATTTTTGCCTTTGCTTTTTAGGCAGAAAGCAAAGAGAACAAATGACTTGTAAATGTGATAACCAATATTACACTGGAATATTCAAAGTAAGGCAATATATCTGCATTTTCCTGTGATTGAATGGCTTTTAAACTATTTAAACGGGGGCTTACAACCTATAAATTTCACATATGCATGCAATATTACCTATAGAACCACTAACTTATTTTTGCGTTCTATTATGGCCTTTATTTATTTTTAAGGATTTTATTTATTTATTTGAGAAGTAGTGTTACAGATAGAGAGAGGGAGAGACAGAGAGAAAAGTTTTCCATCAGCTGATTCTCTTCCCAAATGGCCAAGGAGCGGGGCTGGGCCCATCTGGAGCCAGGAGCTTACCCCAGGTCACCCACGTGGGTTCAGGGACCGCAGCACTTGGGCCCTCTTCTTCTGCTTTCCCAGGCCAGAGCAGAGAAAGTAAGTTGAGCAGCAGGGACAGGAACTGGTAGCCAAATGGCATGTCCTGCAGCAGACAGAGGATTAGCCTACTATGCCACAGCGCTAGCCCCTCCATACCGCTTTATAGTCTCTCTTGTTCATTAGTTTCTCAAGCAATGGAAGCTGAAACTACAAGCAGTTACCATAATCTCCTGAATTCTGGTATGATGGAAAGGGGGTTCTCATTTTTAAAAGCCGCTGCTTTAGGGGCTGGTAGTGGGTAAAGCCGCCACCTGCAGTGCCAGCACCCCATATAGGCACCATTTCGAGTCCTGGCTGCTTCTCTTCTGATCCAGCTCTCTGCTATGGCCTGGGAAAGCAGTACAAGATGGCCCTGCACCCATGTGGGAGACCTGGAAGAAGCTCCTGGCTTCAGATAAGCTCAGCTCTGGCCCTTGTGGCCACTTAGGGAGTGAACCAGTGAATGGAAGACCTCTCTCTCTGCCTCTGCCTCTGTAACTCTGCCTTTCAAATAAATAAATTAATTAAAAAAAAAAAAAAACACTGCTTTAGGGGTTCCTAATATAGAAAGGAAGTCTAGTAATTTTATCCATAATACTCGTGTGTTGTAAATCTTGATCTCTTAATCAGATCCAAGGAAATGCACCTTCTTAGTTTACCTGTGACTGTGAAAACCAAAACTCCACCTTTGGTTCAGGTGGGAGTGGCGATGAGGGTGCCTGTGGCAGGATAAACTACAACTCCCAGGATTCCTTGGTAAGAATTACAAGGAGTTGTGGTTTATTCCTTTCTAGGTCCCTCTGTCCCTCCCACCATCTCAACTCATACCCTGGGCTCCCGCTCTGGAAAATATGGCAGGTGGCAGTCTCACAAAAATTTCTTTCTCTCCTTATCATTTTTCTCATTTTAGCGCATCGCAATGGCACACCCGCAACTACTCAGGAGAAAGGTCGGGACGGGTGAGGAGCCGGAAGCAAGTGGTAATCCGGAAGTAGTGGATCAGGAAGTGACAGTGACCTAGAGCGTCTCGGGCTGCAATGTTTGGGTGCCACGGAAGGTTCCGACCTCAGTAAGGAAAGCTAACCTCCTTTCTTCTTTTTCTTAGGTACTTACAATTCTTTCCTGATCTGAAGAGGACTTTTTTTCTTTACCCATTTGCCCTCCACTGCCGTGTTGCTTCCTTGTGTAATCGCTCCATATATACTGAGTTATAGAATGAATTGCACGTGCGGCTGGTGCGCCGGCTTAGCGTCGCTTCAGACGTAGCCACGATGAGAATTGTTCCTAAAATATCAGGGTAATACTGGTACTGTGATGGATGATGGAAAGTTTTTGGTGTTCTCAGATATAGATAACTCTAGAGAATAAACGTCTTGTTTTGTTTCTAAATGTTGGTGTTCATGACCTTGAAAAGTTATACCGCTGTTCCCAAGATGGAAATCTTATCTAGAAGTATTGTAACAAAAATCAGTTTGCATCCCTTTGTTCTGTCAGCTCTCAAATGGATACACTTTCCATGATGAGCTTGAGTCTAATTGTAAAGAACAAAGAAACTTTTGCTGGTGCGTTAACATTTGTAGCTGCTGGGCTTTGATGCTTTCTTCCACAGACCGTTTGCAAATGTGATTCAGTATGTTTAATCTGTCAGTAGAACCTTGAAAACTTTGGATATTATAGAGATCATTCTGAATGATAATACCCAGCAGATTTAGGGATCAAATGAACTAATATATGAGTGTATCTCCTTGCATAATAGGAAGATCGGAGACAGTAAAGGTTGATTCTAATAAATTTTGACCCTTGTTTCAACTTGAACTGCAGGATTTTAGGGACAATGTATTTTTCCTAGAACACCTTTTTTTTTTCCATTTATCAATAAAACTATTGTGTGCTTTTGTTAGCTCTTGATTATTTCTGTTGAAAGGGAAGAGAACAGATAATTATTACATTATCGCACACAACCAATACTGCCTAGCCTGTAATTTTTAAAGTACCTTTTTAATTCTTTTTATGAAAGCAATATGTGCTGGGACTGGTGCTGTGATGCAGCAGGTTACAGCCCTGGCCTACAGTGCCGGCATCCCATATGGGTGCCAGTTCGAGTCCTGGCTGCTCCACTTCTGATTCGGCTCCCTGCTAATGTGCTTGGGAAAGCAGTGGAGGATGGCCCAAGTACTTGGACTCTGTGCCCATGTTGGGACCCAGAAGGAGCTCCTGGCTTCAGATTGGCTCAGCTCCAGCTGTTGTGGCCATGTGGGAAGTGAACCAGCAGATGGAAGATGTCTCTGTGTCTCTACTTCCCTCTGTAACTCTCTTTCAAATAAATAAAATAGATCTTAAAAAAAGGTAATACATGCTATCTCTGTAGATTTGGGAAAGTTGAAAAATATGAAGTAGACAAAAGGTATCCCATTGCTAGAGAGCAATTTAACATTTGATATGTTCCTTTTTAGTTTTTTAAAACTACATACTTTTTAAGGATACATACCATATATTGTAGAACTTTTGAAAACACAATTGAGATTTTACTGTTTTACACTGTGTTTTGACTTAATATAATTTTCATCATTGTCCTTTTTCTTAAGACCGCCTTTCTTGGTCTACTAGTATTTGAAGTTTCCTTCCTTTAGGATCTTTAGGCTAAAAGGGAAGTACCTTTGAAAACTGGTTCCAGAACTGAGAAGGAAAAGCACTGAGCTTAAAACAGGCATTCTGCATTCTACTGCCAGGTCTGCCTTTATCCAGTGAGTGAATGGTTATGGTAAAGTTACCTACCTTCCTCAGACATCTAGATACCCATGAAGAATTAGATATTAGTCAGTGTTTCCTTCAACCTTTAGAGCACTATGACTGTGAACCATGTAACGTTTGCATGATTGCTTTGTAGCTTTCAAATGCTTATTTACATACTCTCCAGATTCGGCATGCTTTCTAGTATATAGCTGATTTAACCCAACCTATTGGTATATTTGCTAGTTTTACTCATTTGTCTTAATTAATTATATCTTTTGGGTGGATAGAAAGCAGTGCTTTTAAAAAATATTTATTTGAAAGGCAGAGTGACAGAAAAGTGGAGCCGAGGAGAGAGACAGAAAGAGATGTTCCATCTCCTGGTCCACGTCCCAGATGGCTACACAGCTGTGATGGGGCCAGGCATCTTCTTTTTGTGGGCTATTGAGTTTGGAAGTGGCCGAGGTGGTGAACTAAATAAGATTTTTTGAAGCTCCTTCCTGTTTTGTGATGCCATGTATCTTTAGAGTTGATTTTCTCAGACTGTACTTATTGTATTTCAGATGCTGAGATGAATCGTCACCTGTATGTTTGGCTTTTTAGACATCCATATGTTAGTGGTTTCTCCCAGTGTCACGTCCATCTCTATTCTCATCAATTTAGACAGAAACATCTGGATACAAAGCTGTGGGTTTTTAGACAAAACAGAATTCACATTCTCCATCAGCTGTTCAAGAAAAATTGGTCGAGGAGATACTGTCATAGAGACACCCAAATACTTTTGAAACACAAAGCACTACAGAAATATATGGAGGACCTGAATAAGGAGTACCAAACACTTGATGAGTGTTTGCAGCGGATCTCTGTGAATGATGGAGGCCGAAAGTCCTTGACCCGAAGACATGCTGAGTTGGCACCGCTTGCAGCCATATACCAAGAAATACTGGAAGCGCAACAAGCAATTGAAGAATTGGAATCAATGTGTAAAAGTAAGTAAAAGATATATTTGTGTAATATAGGATTGCTTTTCTAAATTAAAGTTTAATCGGACTCAGTATTTTTAAAAGCCTCCAAGTAATAAGCTCAATACTTGGAAAGGACAGGATTGTGTTCTCAGGGTCTTTGAGATACTTCAGGCACTAAAGATCAGCTATTAAGTGACAGGCTTCTTATAGTACGTCCCAGGAAGTTCTCAGGGTCTGGGAGATTTGATATTAGCCTTTTTAGAAGCTTTTGTTTATTGAACAGATCTTTATTGGATGCCGCTTTACATACCAGAGACGTAGCAATGTATAAGATTATCAAATTGGAGTAGATTTTTTTTTAAATATTTATTTGTTTATTTGAAAGCCAGAATGAGAGAGTGAGTGAGCAAGAGAGCACTTCCATCCACTGGGTCACTACCCAAATGGCTACAACAGCCGGGTCTGAACCAGGCCAAAGCAAAAAGCCAGGAACTCCATCCTGGTCTCCCACATGGGAGGTAGGGGCCCAGGCACGTGAGCCACCTTCTGCTGCCTTCCCGGGAGTGTCAGCAGGAAGCTGGCGCAGAAACAGAGCAGCCAGGACTCACACTGGCACTCTGATATGGGGTGCCGGTATCATAAGCTGCAGCACCACATGGGCCCTGGAGTAGATAATTTCTGAAGACTCTGCTAGCTGTACAGTTCTGCTTTTCTATGGTAATCATAATAGTTACACTTATTATATCGTACTGTATGCCAAGCACTAAGCTAACTACATTACTTTGCAAATATTTTTGCATTTGAATGGTCAAAGTAACTATATGTATATTTTTTAAGATTTATTTATTTTATTTGAAAGATTTACAGAGAGAGGAGAGAGAGAGAGAGGTCTTCCATCCACTGGTTCACTCCCCAATTGGCTGCAACGGCCAGAGCTGTACTGATCCGAAGCCAGGAACCAGGAGCTTCTTCTGGGTCTCCCATGTGGGTGCAGGGGCCCAAGGACTTGGGCCATCTTGTACTGCTTTCCCAGGCCATAGCAGAGAGCTGGATCGGAAGTGTAGCAGCCCGGACTCGAACCGCTACACCACAGCGCTGGCCCCTATTTGGGTTTAAATTTAATTACTGAATCCTTTTGAAATCTGTCTGATTAATTATTTACTTTCTATAATTCTGAACATTCAAATCAGAGGCTTTGAGGAACAAGATCATATGGTTTTTACAATGAGCTTTTTAGACATACTTACCAAATACAGGGGCACTTCAAAAAGTTAATGGAATAACTGAATTAAAAGGTACATTTATTTTGTTGCAAAAAATTTTTGAAATCCAGGCACTGTTTTTTCATTATACACATTTTCTATGAACATTTTGAAGACTCCTATGTATTTGTTGCCTTCCCAACTAAAATAAAAATTACTAGGCAACACTGAGTTGGCTGTTTAAGAGTTTCTCTGTAATCATTTAAAAACTTTACTCTTACTGATTTTTAGGTCTAAATACACAAGATGAAAAGCAGTTACAAGCGCTTGCACTGGAAGAAAGGCAAACCATTGATGAAAAACTCAACATGTTATACTCTGAGGTATGTTTTAGGAAATACACCAATCTGAACAGTGTTAAAATAAAGGAAAGCTGTTCTTGCTAGACTAACTTTGATGCTTTCCAAATCTTGGCTTCTTAAGGGTTATTTATAATACGTGATTAAGTTGGATTTTGTACTGTGATTGGTTGCAGAATGAGACTGAAGATATTGTTCTTTCAAAGAATAAAAGACCACCCTCCCCTCCAAATCAAATTTCAAAGCTGAGTCTATTAATTTCCCAGGCAATTTACTTACATGCTAGTGAAAAAATTGATTGGACATAGAGAATAGTCAATGTATTTTAAGTGTTAGAAGGGTTGGGGTATCTGGGTTCATGGTGATTTTGTTCATTAAGGATTGAAAATACACACTCTGGGTAGAATGGGTTGAAACCAGTGGTGCAGAGGCAGTTGGTTAACACAAGTCGTTAGCTTGTACTAGTAAGTGTCTGGCATACTGAGGTCTCTCAAGGTTCGTGATACTGCATCAGCCTAGTTGCTGTCTTCTAGACGTCTAAGTGGGAAATTCTGGGGTCTTCTTTCTAGCTCAGTGGGCGATTTCTCTATAAAGACAATGAAGAGCTCAGTACTTATTACGTATTTCCCTCTGTCCTATTTGCCTTCCTTCTACCTTCAATATTCTTACTCTTGGTATCCAGGAGAGGGACTTCTTGAGGGGTTAGAGGGCTGAAGCAGAGATATCAATTATTTTTATCGTGAATTTAACCAGTTAAGCAAAGACAGAAATAAGATATCTGACTCTTAGTCTAATATTTTCTCCCACAGACGATATAATTTCTAGCAGAGATGGAATATTTCAGAAATTGGTAATAGGGGGAGCCATGTCATAAAGGTACTTGAAAAACCTTTTAGTAATAATGAAAATGATTCCCTTTTCTTCCCAAGAGGAAAAACCTTTTAGTAATAATGAAAATGATTCCCTTTTCTTCCCAATGGGAAAGTTGATTCCTTTGTTAGGAAGCTTTTTTTTTTTTTTTTTTTTTTTTTTGACAGGCAGAGTTAGACAGTGAGACAGTGAGAGAGACAGGTCTTCATTTTCCATTGGTTCACTCCCCAAATGGCTGCTACAGCTGGTGCGCCAATCTGAAGCCAGGAGCCAGGTGCTTCCTCCTGGTTTCCCATGCGGGTGCAGGGCCCAAGCACTTGGGCCATCCTCCACTGAAGGAAGCTTTTTTTAATTTATTTTTCTGGTCATGGTTGGAAACCTATTTGAACCTTTTTTGGAGTCTTGAACACAGTCTTTTAAAAATGAGGGGCTCTGCTGAGAAAGCACGGCTTGACGTGGTGCCTGCTTTCATGTGTGGCGGGGAGGATGTGCAGTCACATGGAAAAGTCTTCATCTTCTTCAAATGAAGTCTTTCAAAGCCTTGCTTCACTCAGATGAAAGAAGCTACTGTTCAAAACTAATTATAAGAGGCAGACACTCTGCACTTTGATCTAAACTTCTGCATTTTAGAAAATTAAGATATTCTGATAGTATTTTAGAAAATACCCTGAAAAATAACCTCATTGTTAATATGAATTCATAACCTAGTTTAGGCCTAATTAGATTTACTTATTATAGCATTTTAAGACTAATCTCACTGGGGTACTTACTATATGATTTTGTTCCTAACTAATTTTTAAAAATATTTTGAAAGCTTTCTCTTAAGTTGAAATAACAATAGTACACTGAAGAAAATGCATACATCAACATTGATTTTTTTTTCTTTTCCAGCTTTTCCAGAATCTAGTGCCAAAGGAGAAATATGACAAAAATGATGTTATTTTAGAGGTGATATCTGGAAGAACTACTGGAGGTCAATCAAATAATTTTATCGTAAATGATCTAAAAATACTTGATTTTAAAAATTTTTTAAATTTTAAAGATTTATTTATTATTTATTTGAAAGGCAGAGTTACAGAGTCAGAGAGAGAAAGAGAGAGGTCTTCCATCCACTAGATGGCCAGATGGCTACAACTCCCCAGATGGCTGCAATGGCCGGAGCTGGGCTGATCCGAAGCCAGGAGCCTGGAGCTTCTTCCAGGTCTCCCATGTGAGTGCAGTGGCCCAAAGACTTGGGCCATTTTCCACTGCTTTCCCAGACTATAGCAGAGAACTGGATTGGAAGTGGAATAGCCGGGACTTGAACCGGTGCCCATATGGGATGCTGGCACTGCAGGTGGCTGCTTTACCTACTTTGCCACAGCACCAGCCTGCAAATACTCAATTTTTACCTTGATTTGATATCAGTGTGATTTTAAAAGTCCATCAAGTGTATGTAACTTCAGATAATAGTTACTCCTCATTTCCTAAGGGGCCTGTATCTGAGGATGGTGCACTTAGAAATTTCTGCCAACTGAGTATTTTTTCTGTTTTCTTTTAGGTGATATCTGCCAACAGTTTACCCGAGAAATATTTGACATGTACCAAAACTATTCATGTTATAAACATTGGAAATTTGAACTTCTGAATTATACACCAGCAGAATATGGTAGGCATATATGTGGATTGTGTCCATAAAAGATGTTGAAAAGTATTTTACCTTTGATGTTGATTAAAACCATGTTGTGCCTTTTTTTTTTTTTAAAGATTTATTTATTTATTTGAAAGTTAGAGTTACACTGAGAGAGAAGGAGAGGCAGGGAGAGAGAAAGAGAGGTCTTCCATTCACTGGTTCACTCCCCAAATGGCCACAACGGCCAGAACTGCACCAATCCAAAGCCAGGAGCTTCTTCCAGGTCTCCTATGTGGGTGCAGGGGCCCAAGGACCTGGGCCATCTTCTACTGCTTTCCGAGGCCATAGCAGAGAGCTGGCTTAGAAGTGGAACAGCCAGTGCTAGAACCGGCGCCCATATGGGATGCTGGCACTGCAGGTGGCGGCTTTACCTGCTATGCCACAGCGCTGAACCCAATGTTGTGCCATTTTTTTTTTAGAAAAAAATTTACTTATTTATTTAAAGAATTTATTTCAGAGACAGAGATCTTCCATCCACTGGTTCATTTCCCTAATGCCCTGCAACAGCTGGGACTTGGACAGGCTGAAGCCAGGAGCCTAGAGCTCAATCCAGGTCTCCTACATAGGTGATAGGGACCCAGCTTCTTGAGCCATCTGCTGCCTAGGGTGCGTGTTAGCAGGAAGCTGGATCAGAAACAGAGCCAAGACTTGAACCCATGGATTCCAGTATGGGATCCAGTTGTCTTAACTACTGCATCAAATGCCCACCCAGAGTCTCGTTTTGTTTTGTTTTGTTTTTTTCTTTGTTTGTTTTTGAGGCAGTGAGACAAACAGGCAGAACTCTCATCAACTAGTTCAATCCCCAAATGCCTGAAGCAACCAAGGGTGTGTTACTCCAAACCTGGGAGCCAGAAGCTCAGTATATGTCTCCCACATGGGTTGCAGGAGCTGTTACTTGAGCCATCACCACTGCCTCCCAGAGTCTGCATCATTAGGAAGCTGGAGTCAAGAACAGAAGCTGGGTACTGAACTCTGGTACTCTGATACAGGACATGGGCCTTTAAACTGACATCTTCACTACTAGACTAAACATCTGCCTCTGTTGTCCCATTTAAAAATATTTGGTCTGTATTTGCTAAACACTGTGACATAGGCTCAACAATCACAATGGTCTACTATAGTAGAGTTCTTAGCTAGGGGAAGAGAGTAAAAAAAAAAAAAAGGGTAGCATACTCCTAGGAAGGAATTAGAGAAAATTCTCTTTTGGAAGATAGATATTTATTTTGCCTTGAAAAGTATTGCGGGGCCAGCACTGTGGCATAAGGGGTAAAGCCACTGCCTGCAGAGCTGGCATCCCATATGGGCGCCAGTTCAAGTCCTGGCTGCTCCACTTCCAATCCAGCACTCTGCTATGGCCTGGGAAAGTAATAGAAGATGGCCCAAGTTCTTGGGCCCCTGCACTTGGATGGGAGACCTGGAGAAAGCTCCTGGCTTCCAGCTTCAGATCAGCACAGCTCTGGCCATTGTGGCCAATTGGGGAGTGAACTATCAGATGGAAGACCTCTCTCTCTCTCTCTCTCTCTCTCTCTCTCTCTCTGCCTCTCATTCTCTCTCTGTGTAACTCTTTCAAATAGTAGAAGATGGCCCAAGTCCTTAGGCCCCTGCACCTATGTGGGAGACACAAGAGGAGCTCCTGGCTCCTGGCTTCAGATCGGTCTAGCTCTGGCTGTTGCAGCCATTTGGGGAGTGAACCAGTGGATAGAAAAACATCTCTCTCTCTCTCTCTGCCTCTCTGTAACTCTGCCTTTCCAATAAATAAATAAATCTTAAAAAGAAAAAAAAAATGTTGAACAAGCTTTGATTGAAAAGGTATAAAGAATTATTGAAGATTTTATGAATCTGAATATTATTTGCTACAATATTTTTTTTTACAGGCAGAGTTAGTGTGAGAGAGAGACAGAGAAAAAGGTCTTCCTTCCGTTGGTTCATCCCCCAAATGGCCACCACTGCCCGCTTGTTGCACTGATCCGAAGCCAGGAGCCAGGTGCTTCCTCCTGGTCTCCCATGCGGGTGCGGGGCCCAAGCACCTGGGCCATCCTCTGCTGCCCTCCCTGGCCACAGCAGAGAGCTGGACTGGAAGAGGAGCAACCGGAACAGAATCCGGCGCCCCTACCGTGACTAGAACCCTGGGTGCCAGCACCGCAGGCGGAGGATTAGTCAAGTGAGCTGCGGTGCCGGCCTGCTACAATATATTTTTTAGGAAGATTACTTTGACATCAGTATGAAGGATAGATTAAAGAGGCTAGATTTACGAGAGACTGCAAAGAGGTGGTTAGAACAATCCAGGCGTGACTAAGCATTCAGAGTAGAGATACATGTGAAAAAAACTTTCAAAGGATGAATGGGCAAAGTTTGATAACTAGATACCAACGGGGCTGTTGCTTGCTCAGTGTGTCCTATATATCCTTATAACCTTGTGAAATGGATATTATTAATCTCATTTTACAGATCAGAATCTAGGCTCAGAGAGTAAGCAACTAATCTAAGTTCACACAATAAGTAATGGCAATCCTGGGATTAAACTGAAATCTGTTTAGTCCAGAGCTATACTACATCCCATTAACCTGTTATGGCACACGGGAGATGAGCCACAGGGATTCTGATCTTTCTAGCTGAGAGGATTGTGATATTCATTCATGAATGGAATGGAAGTGGGAATGTAGAGCCCATTTGGGAAGAATAATGATGGGTGTTTTTTGAATTATTAAGACTGAGGTTATATTGAGCATCCATTTAGGAATACTAAGTAAATTTTTATGTTGTATAACTAGAGCTTTTGTGAGAGAACAGAATTCAGGAGAGACTTGATAGCTATTAGCACAGAGGTAATATCTGATTTTGGGAGAGCGAGTGAATAGAAGAGGGAACATTTAGGGCACCAAGCCCTGGAGAATGGCCAAATTTAGAATGATAGACCAGTTGATAAAGAAAAACAAGTCAGATAAGAATAAAAAGGATGAGGACAGTATATTTTTATGGAAGCAAAGGAGAGAATTTCAAGAATATAATCAACAATATTATAAAAGAGAGAATAGAGGAGAATGTCATTAGTGACTTCTGAAATATGCATTTGAATAGAATCTTCAAGAATAAAATAGGGCTGGAATTGTGGTGCATCAGCTTAAGCTGCTGGTATCCTATGGAAGTGCAAGTTCAAATCCCAGCTGCTCCGTTTCCAATCCAGCTCACTGCTAATGCACCTGGAAAGCAATAGATGATGGCCCAAGTACTTCCACCCATGTGGGAGACCTGCATGGTGTTCTAGGCTCCTGGCTACCTCCTGGACCAGGCCCCTCTGTTGCAGCCATTTGGTGATTGAACAAACAGATGGAAGATAACTCTCTCTCTCCATCTCTCTGTCACTCTGGCTTTCAAATATTTTTCTTTTAAAAAGAAGGAATAAAAGGGTCATGAGCTTAATAACAGAAAGAAAGATTGTGTTCTAGGTTTGTAGAACAGCATAAACAATAGTAGAGAGACTTTCAGATACACTGGTTCACTAGCAAAATAAAATAATATTTTAAAAAGTAAAAGTAAGATTTTTTTAAAAGATTTATTTTATTTATTTGAAAGGCAGAGTTACACAGAAAGAGTTCTTCCATCCTCTGATTCACTTCCCAAATGCTACAACAGCTAGGACTGGGCCAGGCCTAAACCAGGAGCTTCATCCAGGTTTCCCAAGACTTGGAGCCATCTTTCTGCTGCTTTCCCAGGCAAATGAGCAGGGTGCTAGATCAGAAGTGTAGTAGTCGGAACTTGAACCAGCGCCCTATGGTATGCCAGCATTGCAGGAGGCGACTTAACATGATGAGTCACAATGCTGGCCCAAAAATTATTTTTTAAAAAGAGACCTTTAAAATATTTCACTTGATTGTCTTTAAAATGAAAGACTAAGCATAAACATCTCTTCATTGAAATTATAAAACAACTTTTTTTTTAAAGATTTATTTTATTTATTTGAAATACAGAGTTACAGAGAGAGGTAGAGACAGAGAGAGAGAGAGAGGTCTTCTATCCGCTGGTTCACTCCCCAGATGGCTGCAACAGCTGGAGCTGCGCCGATCCAAAGCCAGGAGCCAGGAGCTTCTTCTGGGTCTCTCACATGGGTGCAGGGGCCCAAGCATTTGGGCCATCTTGTACTGCTTTCCCAGGCCATAGCAGAGAGCTGGATCTGAAGAGGATCAGCTGGGACTAGAACCGGCCCCCATATGGGATGCCGGAGTTTCAGGCCAGTGGTTTTTTTTTTTTTTTTTTTTTTTTTATAGGCAGAGTTAGACAGTGAGAGAGAGAGACAAAGAGAAAGGTCTTCCTTCCGTTGGTTCACCCCCGAAATGGCCACCATGGCCAGTGCGCTGCACTGATCCGAAGCCAGGAGTCAGGTGCTTCCTCCTGGTCTCCCATGCGGGTGCAGGGCCCAAGCACTTGGGCCATCTTCCACTGCCTTCCTGGGCCATAGCAGAGAGCTGGACTGGAAGAGGAGCAACCAGAAAAGAACAGGCACCCCAACCAGTGCCAGCGCTGCAGGTGGAGGATTAGCTTAGTTAACCGCGGCGCCAGCCCAGGCCAATGCTTTAACCCACTGTGCCACAGCGCTGGCCCACAACTTGTAAAATATTGATTATTTTTGGCTATTACTAATTAGGAGAAGGAAACCATGTTGATAAGTAAAGACTGAAATAGAAAAAAGGAAAAAAGTCTCTACCTTACTAAAATAGGTATTTACATATATATTATTTTTTCATTTTAATATTAGTTGCAATAGAGAAGAAATTACAGGTATCCACAGAAATTCACACAGCACTGAAAGCTGAGGCTTACTTGCATGCAAAAATTCATCTATGACACAACTTTGAGTCTTGTGGTTTTTTTTTTTTTTTTTTTTTTTTTTGGACAGGCAGAGTGGACAGTGAGAGAGAGAGACAGAGAGAAAGGTCTTCCTTTGCCCTTGGTTCACCCTCCAATGGCCGCCGCGGCCGGCGCGCTGCGGCCGGCGCACCGCGCTGATCCGATGGCAGGAGCCAGGAGCCAGGTGCTTTTCCTGGTCTCCCATGGGGTGCAGGGCCCAAGCACTTGGGCCATCCTCCACTGCACTCCCTGGCCACAGCAGAGAGCTGGCCTGGAAGAGGGGCAACCGGGACAGAATCCGGCGCCCCGACTGGGACTAGAACCTGGTGTGCCGGCGCCGCTAGGCGGAGGATTAGCCTAGTGAGCCGTGGCGCCGGCCTGAGTCTTGTGGTTTTGTGATTAAGGAACAGAGACAATACTCAGCCATTATGTAAACAGTCCAAACTAAATGATTACAAGAAACTCTTTGTGGAATCAGTGGAGGGTTTTGGCTCTTAATAGTATATATCTGATACAATTATTCTGTAAACCTGTTATCTAATGATTGAAATATTTTTGGAGTTAAAGAGATTCCTTGGGGCTGGGACTGTGGTGCAGCGGAATAACGCCCTGGCCTGAAGCTCTGGCATCCCATATGGGCACCGGTTCGAGACCCGGCTGCTCCTCTTCTGATCCAGCTCTCTGCTATGGCCTGGGAAAGCAGTAAAAGCATTCGCGTGGGAGACCTGGCTTTGCATTGACGCAGCGCTGGCTGTTGCGGCCAATTGGGGAGTAAACCATCGGATGTAAGACCTTTCTCTCTGCCTCTCCTCTCTTTGTGTAACTCTGACTTTCAAATAAATAAATTAAATCCTAAAAAAAAATAACAGTTCAAAAAAAAAAAAAAAAAAGAGAGAGATTCTAAGGAATCTATTGCATTGTCTCCCCATTCCCAACAGACTGAGTTGGTTATAATTATGTTTTGTTATTCTCTACCCAGCAGTTGAATTCAAGAGGTCACTTAAATTAAGTCAGTTGATTCACGGTGATGGTTAATTTTATATGTCCAGAAGTCATACCTTTTACCCTGACTGTGAAGAGTAAATTGAGGGGAGCCCCTAACATTATTATAGAGCTCAGTGGTCACTCTTCTAAAGGTCAGAGCTTATAGTGAATGGGAAAACCTAAGAGCAATGAGAGTAATTGGATCCCAGGATGGCAGCACTCAACTGCCAAAGTGAGAGGTACACTGTTGCTGTGTTGGACATCAGAGTCAACGCAGCAATCGCAATAGTCTGACTTTTGCAAACTTACAATGTTGATCGTGGTATTGCTAGAAGTAAAATATATAGAAAATCTCCTAATTTCTTATTTGGTCTGATAAGAGAAAAGTTCTAGGTCAAGTGAACAAAAGTCAAACCTAAGTCATAAGATCAGAGCCACTGCCTCTCAGTTCCCAGACTTGAGCCTGTTTACAAACCCAAAACCCCTTGAATGAAGGGGGAGATGAGTCTCTTGAAGAAAGACTGTGGTACACTGCCAAAAAGCACTTTATACTACTAATCTTTCTTTCAGCCTCCCCAAAGGGACATATGGCATTGTAGCATAGCAATGAAATTATTTCCTGGGGAAAAAGGAAATCAAATTTTTTTAGGTAATAAAATTATAATAAGGAAAAAAATAAAAGTTAACATAATGATTATTCATGGGGAAGGGAGGAATTATGACTGGAAAGGGCACTATGGGAGGGTTTGTGGGGTGGGCAAATTTCTTTATCTTGACCAGAGTGGTTATCACAAAATCATGTTTGATTCTTATGATTTTCTCTATCTGTATATTATTGTATCATTCAAAAAGTTTGTTTGAAACATATTACCTAAGAAAAAGGTAATATAGGCATTAAGAATTTTCAGCGATAATCATTCTATTCCAGTTAAGCAAGAGCTAACTTTCAACAAATTCTTGAAAACTTCAAAGAACCTATAGAAGTATTCAATGTTATGACAGTATTGTGTTTTTGAGCATTTTTTTTTATATGGCCCAAGATTGCACAGGGTGGTTCAATGCAGAAAAGGACCTAGTATTTTTTTTTCTTGACTATAATAGAACTTGTTCATTATAGAAAATTTATTTTTTATTTTTTAATTTTTTTAAGATTTATTTATTTTACTTGAAAGAGTTACACAGAGAAGCAGAGGGAGAGAGAGAGAGAGGTCTTTCATCTACTGGTTCACTCCCCAATCAGCTGCAATGGCTGGAGCTGCGCTGATCCTAAGCCAGGAGCCAGGAGCTTCTTCCGGGTCTCCCACATGGGTGCAGGGCCCCAAGGACTTTCCCAGGTCATAGCAGAGAGCTGGATCAGAAGTGGAGCAGCCAGGACTTGAACTGGTGCCCATATGGGATGCTGTCACTGCAGGTGGCGGCTTTACCCACTACGCCGCAGTGCCAGCCCCTCATTATAGGAAATTTAGAACCAAACAGACAACAACAACATAAAAATAAAGAAAGTAACATTTATTTATTTATTTTTTTATTTTATTTTATTTTTTTTTTGACAGGCAGAGTGGACAGTGAGAGAGAGAGACAGAGAGAGAAAGGTCTTCCTTTTGCCGTTGGTTCACTCCAATGGCCGCCGCTGCAGCCGGCGCACCGTGCTGATCCGATGGCAGGAGCCAGGAGCCAGGTGCTTTTCCTGGTCTCCCATGGGGTGCAGGGCCCAAGCACCTGGGCCATCCTCCACTGCACTCCCTGGCCATAGCAGAGAGCTGGCCTGGAAGAGGGGCAACCGGGACAGAATCCGGCGCCCCAACCGGGACTAGAACCCGGTGTGCCGGCGCCGCAAGGTGGAGGATTAGCCTATTGAGCCACGGCGCCGGCCCCAGAAAGTAACATTTAAAAAAATCTGTTATTCTCGCATCAGCGCTGTGGTATAGTGGGTTAATTCACTGTCTGCACCACTGGCATCCCATATGGGGACTGGTTGAAATCCTGGCTGCTCCACTTCCAATCCAGGTCCCTGCTAATGCAGCTGGGAAAGCAACGGAAATGGCTCAAGTGCTTGGCCCCTGCATCCATGTGGGAGACCTGGAGGAAGCTCCTGGCTCCTGGCTTTGGCCTGGCCCAGGCCTGGCTATTATGGCCATTTGGGGAGTGAGCCAGTGGATGGAAGATCTCTCTCTCTCTCTCTCTCTCTCTCTCTCTCTCTCTCTGTCTCTTCCTCTTTCTCCTCTGTAACTCTGACATTCAAATAAATAAATCTTTAAAAAAAAAAAAAAAACCTGTTATTCTATTCCACAGAGATAACCAGAACTAGTATTTTGTTATGTTTTCTTTTACATATTGATTCATGAACATTTGGATAATGTAGTTTTGTATCTCAGGCTATCTACTCACTTTCAGGCTTTAGGTTAGAGACATTTAGGATTTCAATCCCTCTGGAAGTAGAATTCATTACTGTTTCTGGATTTTTTCCCTAGGTGGATTACATCATGCAGCCGCTCGAATTTCTGGTGACAGTGTCTATAAGCATTTGAAGTATGAAGGTGGGATTCACCGAGTTCAGCGAATCCCTGAGGTGGGCCTGTCATCAAGGATGCAGCGTATTCACACAGGGACCATGTCCGTCATCGTCCTTCCTCAACCGGATGAGGTAACTCTACAACGACGCCTTGAAATCTCCCTCTATGAAAATGGGTATTGTGCTGAGACAACTTACCTCCTAGAAAAATCTGCTGTTGTTTTTTATGATCACAGATTAGATTTTTATTATTATTACTATTCTTTCTTTAATTGAGAGATAGAAATAGAGGGAGAGACAGAGAGAAAGGTCTTTCATCTGCTGGCCCTCTTCCCAAATGGTCGCAACAGTTGGAGCTGGGCCAAACCGAAGCCAGGAGCCAGGAACTTCTTCCAGGTCTCTGATGTGGATGTGGGGGCCCAACCACTTGGGCCATCTTCCACTGCTTTCCCAGGTATAACAGAGAGCTGGATTTTAAGAGGAGTATCTAGGACATGAACTGGTGCCCAAATGGGATGCTGGCACCACAGGCGGAGGCCTAGCCCACTCCTCCACAGTGCCAGCCTCTATGGTTACACATTTAATTCAAGAATAGATTATAGGTGCAGTCATAGTCATGTTGCATCTTATCAGAAAGCATGTATGCCAGATTGTCCCACTTTGAGTGAGGTTTAGTTTGATCATTTAATTAAGATGGAGACTACACAATTATCTCCATTGTAAAAGTATGTTTTTTCCTTGGTAATTACTGAGTATTCTCTAGGGTACATATATCCTATTCCCAACCACCTCTCATTCATAGTTTCTATTTGTGTCATTCAAAAATTTATTGACATTCTACTGCCTTCTCTTTCCTACCTCCTTCTGCCTACTTTCTTTGTCTTTTGCTGGATCTCAGTGTAAACTGATGAATCAAGTTTTATGTACTGACCTTGAGATTCAGATTAATGTTATAATTCAGTGTGCTGTAATCATTATTCTTGCTGACATTCAAATAATTCCAAATTTGACTCTTAGTAGGCTTTTTAGTGTACCTCTTTTGTCCTCTTGAAATGACCCCATTACTCTTTGAGTCTTGATTTTTTGGTTCAATTAGTTTCTCAGGTCATCTTGTACTATCTTGTCTCAAATCTGGAGTCAGTCAGGTCTTTATGGTGTGCGACATACACAAAAATCAAGATTTGGGTAGATATGCTCCTATTACTGGAGTATCCATTCTTTTTTTTCCCCTGATTTTTGATTTATTCATTTGAAAGAGTTACAGAAAGAGAGGGAGAGAGAGAGAGAGAAAGAGAGAGAGAGAGATCTTCCATCTACTAGTTCCTTCCCCAGATGGCCACTACAGCCTGGGCTGAGCCAGCCAAAGCTAGGAGCCAAGAGCTTCTTCCAGATCTCCCATGTGGGTGGCAGGGGCCCAAGTACTTGGGCCATTTTCCATTGCTTTCCCTAGGCCTTTAGCAGGAGCTGGATTGGAAGTGGAGCATCTGGGACTTGAACCGGTGCCCAACTGGGATGCCGGCATGCAGGTGGTAGGTAGCTTTATGGGCTGTACCAGTATGCCAGCCCTGGGGTATCCATTCTTACAGACTCAGTGAACAGAGCTTGGAAATACATATTTTTAAATCACTGTTTCATATTATTATTATTATTATTACCAGTTCAAATATAACATAGGCTTCTCCCCCCCCCAACTGCTTGTATTTTTTATTTATATTTCTTTTCAATTAGAGTAAAAAGTCTTTTTTTCTTTATCTTTTAAAGATTCATTTTTATTTATTTGAAAGGCAGAGTGACAGAGAGAGAAAGGGAGAGACATTGAGAGAGAGACCTTATATCTGCTGGTTCACTCCCCACATGGTTGCAATGATGTGCGTGCACACACACGCACACACACACACACAGTTTGAGAATAAGTTTTACAGTTAATTCTTATAATACAGCTCATTGAGGACAGAGGTCATGCATGGGAAGTTAGTGCACAGTGACTCCTGTTGTTAATTTAACAATTAACACTCTTATGTATGATGTCAGTGATTACCCGAGGCTCTTGACATGAGCTGTCAAGGCTATGGAAGCCTTTTGAATCCACAATCTCCATCAGTATTTAGACTAGGCTATAAGCAAAATGGAAGTTCTTTTCCTCCCTTCAGAGAAAAGTACGTCCTTCTTTGAGGGCCACTTCTTTCCTCTGGGGTCTCACTTACAGAAATACGTTATTTAACGCATTTTTTTGCCATAGTGGTTTGGCTTTCCATGCCTGAAATTCTCTCATGGGCTTTTCAGCCAGACCAGAATGCCTTAAGGGCTGATTCTGAAGTCAGAGTGCAATTGAAAGTGATTGTTATTCTATGAGTCTGCTGTGTGGATTGCTTCCCTTGTTGGAATATTCTCTCCTTTTAAATTCTATCTATTATTATTACCAGACACTTGATCTATTTATGTAATCCGTTTAATACTTAATCCTATCTATATGTTCACTTTAACACTTAATGTGATCAATTTAACACTTAAGATGGTATTTATATTACCCAGCTTAATAGGATTTGTGGTCCCGTGACAAGTTTTTAAGCTGTACCCTTAGAAGTAAGTCCATAATAATGTATGCAGAACTGTACAGCTTTACAGTTACAAACTTCCTCCTCCCTCTCTTACTCCCACTCTTATTTTTTTGAGATCTATTTTCAGTTGATTTTATACACATATGATTAACTCTGTGTTAAGTAAAGAGTTCAACAGATAGTATCAAGAAGAAAACAAAAAAACCTGTTCCTCTACAGTTAAGACAAGGGCTGTTTAAGTCATTGCCTTTTTTTTTTTTTGACAGGCAGAGTGGACAGTGAGAGAGCAGTGAGAGAGAGAGAGACAGAGAGAAAGGTCTTCCTTTTGCCGTTGGTTCACCCTCCAATGGCCGCCGCAGCCGGCGCACCGCACTGATCCAAAGCCAGGAGCCAGGTGCTTCTCCTGGTCTCCCATGGGGTGCAGGGCCCAAGCACTTGGGCCATCCTCCACTGCACTCCCTGGCCACAGCAGAGAGCTGGCCTGGAAGAGGGGCAACCGGGACAAAATCTAGCGCCCTGACCAGGACTAGAACCTGGTGTGCTGGCACCGCAAGGTGGAGGATTAGCCTAGTGAGCCACGGCACTGGCCATGCTTTTCAAAGTGTCAATTTCACTACTACAGATTTCTTTTTAGGTACTCTATTAATTATCACAGATCAAAGAGAACACATGGTATTTGTCCCTTTGTGACTGGCCTATTTCACTAAGTATGTACATTGGTATATATAATTACTTCATATACTGTACCCACAAAAAAATGTAAGTTCCTCTTAATCTTGTTAAGTGTTAATTGAAATTTTAAGGTAGCCAACACAAGTATATTTTAACAAAAGCTGTATAATCTGTTTATCCATTGTATATTAGTCATTTTAGAGGAAACCTACAAAAGAACAACCAACTAAGTGGTATATGATGGTATTTCAAAAAATTCATGGAAAATGAAATGAAAATATGTTGATTTTGGTACATAAAAATTTTGAAATTCATGCATAGTTTTTCATGATACATTATGAACTTTTTGAAGATCCCTCTAAGAATACTGAACCATTTAGGAGCAGTGGTTTAGTATTTGCTACGTCAATGTTAGGAGTAACGGTTCAGTATTTAGTAAATCAATGTTTATATATACACATATCTCACATAGATTATAATCTTGTTTCATATCCCAAAAATAACCCATCCTGGTAGATGGGTTTGTTTACAAAAGAGAAAATGAAGCTCAGAAGTATCAAGTAACTTGCCTCAGGCTGCCCCACAGATACCAGTTGGGATTCAAACCCCATTCAACTGGCCCCATAGATGGAGCTTCTTTTTTACTTTATATTTATTTTCATTTATTTGAAAGGGAGAAAGAGAGAGAGAAAGGGACAGAGAGATATTTTTCTACCCAGTAGTTCACTCCCGACATGGTCCCAGCAGTTAGGGCTAGGCCAGGCCAAAGCCTGGAGCCTGGAATTCAATCTGAATCTCCCAGGTGAGTGATAGGGACTCAAGTACTTGAGCCATCACCTGTTGCCTCTCAGGGTATGCATTGACAGGAGCCCAGAACTAGAAGCAGAGCTGGGACTCATTCCCAGACAGGTGCTGGTATCCTTAGCAGCATCCTAAACACCACTTCAAACACCCACTGCGAGCTGGGGTATCTTCAACTACATGGTCCTGTCCTTTACATCTCTATTCCTTGGTCACCTCTGTAAGTGGGCTGAAACAGAAAGGCGGAATGTCACCTTGTCCAATTTCAGCTAGGAATATACCAATGTAGAGCAACTCAAATTTCTCAATGTTCTGCAAGTGACAGTCAAAACGCCATAGATACTGGTTTAAGACATTCAAATAAATTTCATGAGTAGGTAAACTTGCAAATAGTGGTTCCAGAAATAGTAAGAATCAACAGTAATAAACATACATACTCTCTGATGTATTTTTTAATGTAGTTTGTATGTTATATTTAATCTAACTGGGGGATAGTGAATGATGAACCTTATGAAAGATTACTTAACCCAATGGTCTCATAATCCTACAGGAATAGAGTTTATAGTTCTTTCTTTAGTGTTAGTTCTCTCTCCTCTTTGGCCGTTTATTTGAAAGAGTTTGGACTGAATTTAGTATTAATGTATTCATGGAGTGCAGAATTTACTTATGCTGCGCCTTTTGTTCTAGGTAGATGTGAAAGTGGATCCCAAAGATTTGCGAATAGATACATTTCGAGCCAAAGGAGCAGGAGGGCAGCATGTTAATACAACAGACAGTGCTGTCAGACTTGTCCATATCCCCACAGGTAAGGAAGTCCCTTTGCATTTGTACTTTCTTTCTTTTTTTTTTTTTTTTAAGATTTATTTATTCATTTGAAAGGCAGAGTTACACTGAGGCAGAAATAAAGGCAGAGAGAGAGAGAGAGGTCTTCCATCCACTGGCTCATTCCCCAAACGGCTGCAACAACTGGAGCTAGGCTGATCAGAAGCCAGGAGTCAGGTGCTTATTTTTAATATGCATTTTTGGCTCTTTTTTTTGAAGATTTATTTTATTTATTTGAAAGACAGAGTTACAGAGAGAGGTAGAAACAGAGAGAAAGGACTTCCATCCACTGGTTCACTCCCCAGATGGCTGCAACAGCCGGAGCTGCACCGATCTGAAGCCAGGAGCCAGGAGCTTCTTCCTGGTCTCCCACGAAAGTGCAGGGGCCCAAGGTCTTGGGCCATCCTCCGCTGCTTTCCCAGGCTGTAGCAGAGAGCTGGACTGGAAGAGGATCAGCCAGGACTAGAACCGGTGCCCATATGGGATGCCAGAGCTTCAGGCCAGGGCGTTAACCCACTGCACCACAGTGCCTGCCCCTAAAATATGCATTTTTAAAATTTATTTATTCACTTCACGTACAGACAGACACAGAAAACTCTCATCCACTGGTTCAGCCCTGAAATGCCTGCAATGGCTGGAACTGGGCCAGATCAGAGGAAGAGCCGGGGGGCCAGTGTGGTGGCGTAGCAGGTTAAGCTGCTGCCTGCAGTGCCAGCATTCCATAGAGGTGCCGGTTAGGGTCCTGGCTGTTCCACTTCTGATCCAGTTTCCTGTTGGTGCACCTGGGAGGGCAGTGGAGGATGGCCCGGGTGCTTGGACCCTTGCCACCCACATGGGAGACCCAGAAGAAACTTCTGGCTCCTGACTTCTACCTGGTCCAGCCCTTGCCATTGCGGCAATTTGGGAAGCGGACCAGCGGATAGAAGACCTCTCTTTCTCTCACATTCTGTCTTTCCTTCTTTCTCTGTAACTCTGCCTTTCAAGTAAATAAAAAAAGCAAAAGACAACTTAGGGAGTGGGGCTACTTTCATTATATAATGATTAGAGTAGAGAAAATTGTTAGAAAACTGAGTAACAAGTAAATAAAAAAATTTAAAAATATAAAAAAAGTGGAAGAGCCAGGAACTCAATCCAGGTCTCACACAAAAGTGGGAGGGACCCACCATTTGAGCCATCACATTAGCAGGAATCTGGAATTTAGAACAGAGCAGGACTTAAACCTAGGCACTCCAGTATGGGATATAGGCCTCCTAACTGGCAGCTTAAGTGCTGTGCCAAAGGCCCATCCATTGCTTTTATACTTTTTTTCATGTCTTATAAAACCATTTAGCATTTGAAAGGAAATAGTCCTCTGGTAGTGTGTGGTTCCTTACACAAAGCACTAAAGGTTGTCACTGGGATTGTTGATCTGAGGTCCCTGTTGTGTTCACATTCTCCTTCGGTTAGGATGGGTATCTCTCACAGAGTATGCAGATGGTGGCCAGACCGATTCAAAGAAACTGCCTTGGTCATGCTGAACAGGAGTGAGTGTCCAGAATTGCTCTAGCCTAAGTACAAGTGAAACACAGAACCAGTATTGGATATGTCACTGCTAGGGATCTTTTGTTGCCTTATGCATTAACTGCTAGCTGAATGTTGGTAATTTTGATTTACCATGAAATAGATCTGTAGTCCTTTAATGTAATTTAAAATATTTCTATCATTTTTAGATTGCAAAAAAAAATCTTTTTTGCTTTTTCTTTCCTTTTTCATGTTACATGCATATGCCTTTAAAAGCGCAATGGTAAAGTCCTGTGTCAACAAACAGAAGCTCCTTGAACATTTTACCTCTCCCCCACTCATCTTACTTAAATTCCTATTTCCTAGAGACAACAATTTTAAATTCTTTTAGCTATTTTAATAATAGGCAAATAGTGCTCTTCTGATTAAGTAATTATAGAGATTACATATTAACTTCTTAATATGGTAGGTGAATATTTTGGTTCTCTTTTCCTCTTTTAAATATTTGTATTTTGGCAAAATTAATCTTTACTGTTTTTGTATAATGAACAGGTAAATAGCATTTGCTGCTTATCCAAGTAGTACTCTATGAGTTCATTTGGTAGAATCAATTAGGAATATACTTCAATATATATAGCATTCCAACAGCTAAGATCATACTGAGTGGGGAAAACTGAGTTTTTCTAAGATCTGAAATAAGACATGGATGCTTATTTTCTTTTTTTTTTTTTTTTAAGATTTATTTATTTATTTGAAAGAAGGAGTTACACAGAGAGAGAAAAGGCAGAGAGAGAGAGTTCTTCTATCCGATGGTTCACTCCCCAGTTGGCTGCAACAGCTGTATCAGAAATGGAGTAGTGAGGTCTTGAACCGGCACCCACATGGAGTGCTGGCACTGCAAGCTGCGGCTTTACGTGCTATGCCACAGCATCAGCCCCTACAGATAACTCTTTAATATCCTGATTTCTTTTGCTTTGGGTAAATTCCCAGGAGGGAGATGGCTGGATCATATGGTAGGTCTATATTCAGATTTCTGAGGTATCTCCATAAGTATCTTCCACAGTGGTTGAACCCACCAACAGTGGATTAGGATACCTTTTCCCCCACATCCTCACTAGCATTTGTTGTTTGTTGATTTGGGTATGAGAGCCATTCTAACTGGGATGAGGTGAAACCTCATTGTGGTTTTGATTTGCATTTCCCTGATGGCTAGTGAGCCTGAGCATTTTTTTCAAGTGTCTGTTGGCTATTTGGTTTTCTTCTCTTGAAAACAGCCTGTTCAAATCCTTTGCTTTTGTTGTTGGTGAATTTCTTGAGCTCTTTATAGATTCTGGAAATTAACCCTTTATCAGTTGTGTGGTTTGCAGATATTTTCTTCCATTCTGTCAACTGTTTATTCACTTTGCTTAGTGTTTCTTTTGCAGTGCAAAAACTTCTCAGCTTAATGTAATCCCATTTGTCAATTTTAGCTTTGATTGCCTATGCTTCTGGGGTCTCTTCCAAGAAATCTTTCCCTATGCCAATGTCTTGCAGAGTTTCCCCAATGTTCTTTAGTAATTTGATGGTTTCAGGTCTTAGATTTAGTTCTTTTATCCATCTTGAGTGGGTTTTTGTATAAAGTATGTTTATTTTTTTAAATTTTTTGTAAGGTTTGTTTAAACCAATTAATTTATTTTTAAAATCTTTCCCATCATCCTTTTTTTTTTTTTTTAAGATTTATTTATTTGAAAGACAGAGTTAGAGAGAGAGGTAGAGCCAGAAAGAGAAGTCTTCCATTTGCTGCCTCACTCCCCAAATGACTGAAATGGCCAGAGTTGAGCTGATCCAAAGCCAGGAGCTTCCTCTGGGTCTCCCATGTGGGTCAGGGGCCCAAGGACCTGGGCCATCTTCCATTGCTTTCCCAGGCCATAACAGAGAGCTCATCAGAAGTGGAGCAGCAGGGACTTGAACCGGTGCCCATATGGGGTGCCAGCACTGCAGGTTGGGGCTTAAATTCATTGTGCCACAGTGCCGGCCCCAAAACCAATTTCAACTTTACTCAATGTGTTCATGTATTGAGATATCATATGGTATTCTTTAAGTATGTGTATTTTTTCCCTGTCAGTTAAAACATGAACTAAGGAGGGAGAGTCGGAGCTCAGGGAATGAAAATATAGGTTGAGTATCTTTTATCTGAAATGTTTAGGACTAGGAGTATTTCAAGTTTTGGAGTTTGCAGATTTAGCAATATTTATATAGACTTTACTGGTTGAGTATCCCTAATCTAAAAATCTGAAGTGCTCCAATACTCTTTAAGTGTTATATCAGTGCTCAAAGAGTTTAGGATTTTGAGTGTTGGGTTTTCAGAATAGGACTGCTCAACCTATGTGTAACCATCTGCTCTGTCTTCTCAACCAGAATTTAAACAGCCATCTACAGCTTTGATCATCAAAACCCAGGCACAGGTCCTGAGGTATGCTGGGTATGCTGAATCTAAGATGTTTGTATGTTTTGTGATCTTTTCCTGGTTAGCCTTTCCTTTTCAATGTTCTTCCGTTAATTTGGACTGTGGAGACTATAGTTAATCTCTGATCCTTGTTATTTTTCAGGACTAGTAGTAGAATGCCAACAAGAACGCTCACAGATAAAAAATAAGGAAATAGCTTTGCATGTGTTGAGAGCTAGACTCTATCAGCAGATTATTGAGAAAGACAAGTGTCAACAACAAAGTGCTAGAAAACTGCAGGTAAGATTCATTTCCTGTAATCGTTTAGTAACTCTGGATAAAAAGTCATTATTTTATGTAGGAGATGTAATGTTTGTTCTTGATCAAATTGAAATGTCTTAGAGCATAGGGAAATGTACTCATTTTTATGTAAGCAATAACTTATAAGCATGTATATTGACAAATTATGGCTAAATTGGGCATGCCAGTTTGCAAATGAGTGGGTGAAAGATGTAGAAATTAAACATGAATTCCTAGGTATTTCCCATCAGTGTTTATATCATAATTGTCATAAAAGACAAAAATTCTTTGGAAGTTGACATTTTCAGATTTTTCAATTTAAAAACCTATGTTGTTTTTCTTTTTATAAAAATGTTATCTTTATTTATTTGAAAAGCAAAGGGAGGATATGAGAGAGAGAGAGAGCAGTAGAAGAACTCCATCCTGGTCTCCCACATGGGCAGCAGAGGCCCTAATACTTGAGCCATCTTCTGCTGCCCTCCCAGGTAGTGTAGCCGGGAGCTAGATCAGAAGTAGAGTGACCAGGATGTAAACCAGTAACCTGATATGAGATGCTGGCATTGCAGGCAGTGGTTTAACTCGTGCCACAATGCCAGTTCCAATATATTTGGAGTTTGAAGTATCAAAGAAACATCCACGTTAATTCCATAACTAAATGCTATAAACCTATAGTCTTAAACATGAAGCTCTGCTCATGCTTCTTTGTTAGTTTATATATATGACTATAAGAAAATATTTAAACTGGTAACAGGAAATCTACTTTTAAGTAGATTCATTTGTAATGAAGGTTATTATAAACTTAAAATATGAATTGCTTTTGCTGTGGTGCAGGTGGGAACCAGAGCCCAGTCAGAGAGAATTCGGACATATAATTTCACCCAGGATAGAGTCACTGACCACAGGATATCATATGAAGTTCGTGACATTAAGGTAATATTTACTGAATATTCTTCATATATCCTTAATTTTCAAAGACAGTATAGTCAAATTCTAGAGAGTTATATGTAAAATATTACCAATTTAAAATCATTAATTACGTATTGTATATTTCAAAATTGCTTAAATAGTATATTTTAAATATTTTCACTACAATAATAGATAAATGAGTGATAGATTTGTAAATCAGCCTGATTTTATTATTCCCCACTGAAAACATATATCAAAACATAACGATGCACCCCATGAATATATATATAGTTCCCAACTTATGGTGGTTCAACTTACAATGGTGTAAAAGTACATCCATATGGAAACTCTGTTTTTTCCTTTCAAACAGTAGTCAGTAAATTACATGAGCTATTTAACACTTTATTATAAAGTAGGCTAGTTATTAGATGATTTTGTGCAACTATAGGCTGGTATTACTGTTTTGAGCACATTTAGGGTAGGCTAAGTGAAGCTATGGTGTTCAGTAGACTAGGTATAAATGCATTTTTTATTTATCATATTTTCAAATAATTATGGGTTTACTGGAAAATAAACTCATCATAAACTGAAGTGTATTTGTAATTATTAGTCAATTCAAAGTATATTTTTTAAATTAAAAAAAATCTGTATGAAGGCCAGTAAAGAGACTAGTAGAAATGACTAATTTAGGAGTGAATCATTATAAGTAAGCCTGAAAGAGTGATAAGAATCTTAACTACAGGGCAACAGATAGTGGAAAGACAGACGAGGTGGACGGGAAAGAAAGTGAACATCTTTGGGACATTTTGCTCAGATCTCCTCCCTTGTTCTAGAGCTTGCCCTTCATTTGAAGAGCAGTAGCCAGGACTAGAACAGGGCCCATATGAGATGCCGGCGCTTCAGGCCAGGGTGTTAACCCGCTGTGGCACAGCGCTGGCCCCTAGAACTTCTTTCAACGTTAGAGTCAGTCCTGAAACCCTGCTGCTGCTTTGTCAGCTAAGCGTAGGTAATATACTAGATCTTCTATTGTCCTTTCAGCAGCAGTGCTCATAGCATCTTTTCTTTTTTTTTTTTTTAACTTTTATTTAATGAATATAAATTTCCAAAGTACAGCTTATGGATTACAATGGCTTCCCCCCCATAACGTCCCTCCCACCCGCAACCCTCCCCTCTCCCACTCCCTCTCCCCTTCCATTCACATCAAAATTCATTTTCGATTCCCTTTATATACAGAAGATCAGCTAGTATACATTAAGTAAAGATTTCAACAGTTTGCTCCCACACAGAAACATAAAGTGAAAAATAATAGATGATTTTTTAAATGATGCTGAAATCAGATCAGACCTATTGTCATGTTTAATCCCAGTGAGAGTCAAGTTGGGAATTGATAATTTCTTCTTCTTTTTTTTTTTTTTTTTTTTTACAGAAGATCAGTTTAGTATACATTAAGTAAAGCTTTCAACAGTTTGCACCCCCATAGAAACACAGAGTGAAATATACTGTTTGAGTACTCGTTATAGCATTAAGTCTCAATGTACAGCACGTCTTAGCATCAGTCTTACCTCCTGCTTTTTATTCCACTTTTATTGGAAATTTCCCCTTGCCCTGGACTTTAAATGTATGTGTTTCTGTGCCTATTTTCTTTTTTTTTTTTTTTTATTTGACAGATAGACAGTGAGAGAGAGAGAGAGAAAGGTCTTCCTTCTGTTGGTTCACCCCCTAAATGGCCACCACAGCCGGCGCTGCACCGGTCCGAAAACCAGGAGCCAGGTGCTTCTTCCTGGTCTCCCACGCGGGTGCAGGCACCCAAGCACTTGGGCCATCCTCACTGCCCTCCCAGCGCCCATATGGGATGCCAGCGCTGCAGGTGGAGGATCAACCAAGTGAGCCACAGCGCCGGCCCATCTGTGCCTATTTTCATACTTAATCTTTTTATTGAAATGCCTCATTTATTTGAGGAAATACTATCCTGTATTTTTTTTTTTTAAGTAGACTTTTTATTTATTTGAAAGGTAGAGAGAGAGAGAGAGAGAGATCTTCCATCCACTGGTTTACTCTTCAAATGGCTGCAATAGCCAGGTCTGGGCCAGGCTGAAGCCAGGAGCTAGGAATTCCATCCTAGTCTCCTACACGGATGCCAAGGGAGTACTTGGTTCATATTCTGCCTTCCCAGGCACATTAGCAGGAAGCTAGATCAAAAGCAGTATAGCCAGGACTCAAAAGAACACTCCAGTATGGGATGCTGGTGTCTCCACAATGCCAGCCCCATGATGATGATTACTGCTACTACTACTACTACTATTGCTGCTGCTGCTGCTATTTTTAAGATTCAATTCAAATGTTTTCTTCATAACTGATTCTGTGCTGGGTGCCACTTTCTTGTCAAAGTGAATAACTCTTCCCAACCTTTGGTCTCTTCTCCATTATTTTTTAATTGATTTAATTGTTTTATGATGTTTATTTACTTAATCTATCTCTCCCTCTAGATTGTTAGCTTCTGAAAGTTACAAACTACAACTCATTCACCTTTGATATTCATATCTCTATCACTTTTTTTTTTTAAAGATGTATTTATTTATTTGAGAGGCAGAGTTACAGAAAGAGAGAGAAAGAGAGAGCAAGGTCTTCCATCTGCTGGTTCACTCCCCAAATGGCCACAATGGCTGGAGCTGTGCTGATTTGAAGCCAGGAGCTTCTTCTGGGTCTCCCATGTAGGTGCAGAGGCCCAAGCACTTGGGCCATCCTCTGTCACTTTCCCAGGCCGTTAGCAGAGAGCTGGATTGGAAGTGGAGCAGCCAGGACTCAAACAGGTGCCCATATGGGATGCCGGCACTGCAGGTGGAGTCTTAACTTACTACACAACAGCGCCAGCCCATCTAGCACTTTTTAAAATTCAACTGAACTCTGAATGTGTTGTGATTATTATCAAGAGTGATGATACCTGGGGCCGGTGCTGTGGTGTAGCAAGTAAAGTTGCTGCCTGCGGTGCTGGCATCCCATATGGGCGCCAGTTCAAGTCCCGGCTACTCCACTTCCAATCCAGCTCTCTGCTGTGGCCTAGGAAAGCAGTAAAAGATGGCCCAAGCCCTTGGGCCCTGCACCCACGTGGGAAACCCGGAAGAAGCTCCTGGCTCCTGGCTCTGGATTGGTGCAGCTCCAGCCATTGTGGCCAATTGGGCAGTGAACCAGCAGATGGAAGACCTCTCTCTCTCTCTGCCTCTCCTTTCTCTGTATAACTCTGACTTTCAAATAAATAAATAACTCTTAAAAAAAAAAAGTAATGATCCCTTTTATATCAAAAGATATAAGCACCTTGATGATACTATAATAATGTGAGCTCCAGGTGTACTTATTTTATAAGCAATTTCCTATTATATTCAAAATGACATTCTTAATTTTAAGATTATGTCATAATACTTTTGTTTTCTGTTAGTTTTGCTATACTCTGGTGTTTTGAGGAATACAAAGATATTAAAACATATCATTTCCCTTACAGTTTAGCTCAAGAGATGAATATGTGTACTTATCCAAAGTTCAACTTTAAGACCATTCAAGACTAAATATAATATTAGTTCATACTTACATAAAAACTTTCAGTATTCTATGTTCCACATATCAGCATTAAAGTCTTTCCATTAAGCCAATGTCTAAATTTTGAGCATTTCTAAAATATAAGAACGTGTGAATTCACTAATCCAAACAACTCTATTACCCAAGAAGGGTACTTGAATTCATTATTTTAGTCATTTTTCAGAGAGAAACTGTGGGGAAGACTATAGGAAGTCTAAATGAAACAGTTTTTACCCAGTGGAATTATTTGGAGGTAATCATAATAGCAAAATTTTTTCTCAACTTTATTTTTTTTTAAAATTTGTCAAGCATATATAATGTTTAAAGACTTCTCCAGTGAATACTCCACAGCCTGTACCTGGGTTTAACTGTTATTAACATTTGCTATATTTGACATCTCTTTCTTCTATACCTCTTCCTTCTCTCTGTAAACATCCATGTTACTGTTGAACCATTTGGAAATGAGTTGCAAACCTCAAGAAACTTTTTCCCTAAATATTTCAACAAAAATATTATTTGATTACACAAGACTTTTAGATTTTAAAACCATTGTATTTCCAATATAATAAGTAAACTCATAAATTAGTAACAGATTAAATAATCTAAATCTAGAGTTGACACAAGAAAGAAAACCTGAATTAATCTGAGTAGACTCCATCTGAGCCAGATCCAGAGGATGTGTCAACAAAACACCTGCCAGACTGAGATATTTCAGTTAGTCGCAGGGAAATAACATGATATGAGTGAGTAGGGTAGAATTCTCAGGGCAAGAATGAAAAGCCATTTTTGTAACATACAAAAGAAGAAAGAATTCAGCAAGTGTATCTTCCCCAAAATGGTTTGGGAACCTAGAATTGTGTTCTCAAAAAAGTCAAGCAAAAGAATTTTCAAGAGAGGGTGGTGTTCAGCTTCGCAAGTTGGTTCAGATTTCTTTGTTTTGGTGTATCCAAACAAATCTCAGAAGATTCATTTTAAGGCAAAATACTAATTTAAACAATTTGAAAAAAGCAAGAATTCTATTTACTCTTTGGGATTCATTTTTCAAAATAAAAAGCCAGAAAAAATTGCAAATCCTCTCAAGTTAACAATTGTGCTTATTATATTATAAAACATGAGCAATCCTTTGTTGTTACTAAATAATGACTGTAAAGAAATGAAATGAGAGTGGGCATTTGCTCTATCACTTAATATACCAGGTAAAACACCCAGATCTCATATCAGAGTGACTGTGTTTATCCTGGTTTTGCTTCCAATTCCAGTTTCCTGATAATGCAGATCCTTGGACAGCAGGTATGGCTCAGGCTGATGGGTCCCTGGCCCCCATGTGGGAGACCTGGATTAAGTCCCCAATGCTAACTTCAGCTTGGCCCAGTCCCAGCCATTGCAGGCATTTGGGGAATGACACAGCAGACAGGAGCTGTGTGTGTATATGTCTTTATCTCTCTGTTTTCCCCTCTTTCTGGCTCTCAAATAATCTTTTAAAAGATATAAATATACCCTAAACTCTTTGTTTCTTACCTTTCTTGCTTTATCTTGTTCTTTTTTAGATTTATTTGGGGCCAACACTGTGGCACAGCGGGTGAAGCTGCTGCCTACAGTGCTGGCATCCCATATGGGTGCAGGTTTGAGTCCCAGCTGCTCCACTTCCAATCCAGCTCCCTGCTAATGAACTTGAGAAAGCAGCGGAAGGGTGGATGGAAGACTTCTCTCTGTCTCTCCCACTCTTTAACACTGCCTCTCAAATAAATTTATTTGAGAGGGAGAGACAGAGATCAAGATCTTCCATCTGCTGGTTAACTCCCCAAATGGCCTCAACAGCGGGAGCTAGACTGATCCAAGGCTGGGAGCCAGAAACTTCTTCCAGGATTCCCACATGGGTGCAGGGGCCCAAGCACTTGGGCTATCTTTTGCTGCCCTGTCAGTTGCATTAGCAGGGAGCTAGGCTGGAAGTGAAGCATCTGGGACTCGAACCAATACCCATATGGGATGCCTGTGCTGCAGGCAACAGCTTTACCTGCTATGCCACAATGTCGGCTCCCTTCTTTATTTCTAATAATCAAGTTTCATAATAACTTTGTCTCCTACCAGGAATTTTTATGTGGTGAGAAGTGCCTGGATCAGCTAATTCAGAGACTCCTTCAGTCAGCAGATGAAGAAGCCATCGTTGAAATTCTGCATGAAAACCTCAAATCAGCTAAATAAATGTTAATTTATTGCTTATTATATAATGAAATGGGTCTGTGTCAAGAAGTACATTAAAGCATGGATGTCTTAATGTATATTCATAAGATGCAGCTATAAATAAACTATACATACAAATATATATATATATTGACAGGCAGAGTTAGACAGTGAAAGAGGAGAGACAGAGAGAAAGGTCTTCCTTTTGCTGTTGGTTCCAAGTGGCCGCTAAGGCCGGCACGTTGCGGCCGGGGCGCTGCGCTGATCCGAAGCCAGGAGCCAGGTGCTTCCTCCTGGTCTCCAATGTGGGTGCAAGGCCCAAGCACTTGGGCCATCCTCCACTGCCTTCCCGGGCCACAGCAGAGAGCTGGACTGGAAGAGGAGCAACTGGGACAGAATCTGGCACCCCAACCGGGACTAGAACCCGGTGTGCCGGCGCCGCAAGGCAGAGGATTAGCCTAGTGAGCCGCGGCGCCGGCCCTATATTTTAATGAATCAGAGTTACATATATTTTTTAAAGATTTATTTATTTATTTGAAAGGTAGAGTTACAGAGAGGCAGAGGCAGAAAGAGAGAGAGAATCTTTCATCCATGGTTTCACTCCCTAAATGGCCACAACAGCCGGAGCTGGGCTGATCTGAAATCAAGAGGCAGGAGCTTCTTCTGGATCTCCCACGCAGGTAAAGGGGCCCAAGCACTTGGGCCATCTTCTGCTGTTTTCCCAGGCCATAGCAGAGAGCTGGATTGGAAGTGGAGCAGCCGGGATTTGAACTGGCGCCCATATGGGATGCTAGCACTGCTAGCAGTGGCTTTACCCACTATGCCACAGTGCCAGCCCCAGAATTACATTTCTTGACCTAAAGGCTTATTTTTAATTTCCTGTATATTCAACTCCTTAATTAGAAAACAAGCATACATCTTTGAAAAGAGAAATATGTTGATCAATTTAAGCTCAGGAACTGCAAAGGAACTGTAGTTGGAGTCTTAGGAATTGCAGTTTAAGAGACAACACATTCAGATAGCTCTGAATGAGTGTTTTCACAGAAAGAGGCAAAGTAGAGAGTTATATAAAGAAGTAGTACTGATTTATTACAGAGTAGTAAAAATTCTTTTGTTAGAATCTTAACATTATGAGAGAACAGGAGTTACATGACCAATTAAATATAAGAAAAGAATGCTTATACATAGTGAACATGTTCCTAGAGAAGACTCTAGGGGCCGATGCTGTGGTGTAGCGGGTAAAGCTGCCACTTTTACCTGCTCCGCTTCCGAACCAGCTCTGCTATGGCCTGGGAAAGCAGTAGAAGATGGCCCAAGTGCTTGGGCCCTGCACCTGCGTGGGAGACCCAGAGGAAGCTCCTTGCTCCTGGATTCGGATCGGTGTAGCTCTGGCCATTGCAGCCATCTGGGGAGTGAACCAGTGGATGGAAGACCTCTCTCTCTTTCTGCCTCTCTGTAACTCTGCCTTTCAAATAAATAAATAAATCTTTTACAAAAAAAGAAGTCTAATATCCTTTGGATATGGATCCAGAATCTCCGAATACAGTGTAATTATTTCATCATTCCAGATGCCTGTAGTCAAAGGGTGAAGGGGACCATAACTTCATATTTCCTTTTTTTAAAAAAAGATTTATTTAATTTTTGAAAGGCAGAATTACAGAGAGAAAGAGAGAGAGAGATTTCCATCTGCTGGTTCACTCTCCAAATGGCCACATCAGCCAGAGCCAGGAGATTCATTCACGTCTCCATGTGGGTGCAGTGGCCCAAGCACGTCAGCCATCTTCCACTGCTTTCCCAGGTGCTTTGACATGGAGCTGGCTTGGAAGTGGAGCGGCTGGGACTCAAACCAGCACCCACAGGGGATGCTGGTGCTGCAGGCAGTGGTTTAACCTGCTGGGCCACAGCGTTGGCCCTCATAAGTTCATTATTTCAAATAACCACTTGAGACATGTAAGTCTTTTCTTTTGAAGCATCCCAAATCCATTTTGAAAAGCTCTTTATTTTTTAATTTTATTAATTAATTAATTTTATTCTGTTTCTTCATATGGTTTACCAGGTGGGGTGATAATGATTTATCAGGTATATACATACAACATTCTATGTGAGTAATAGCACAAGTGCCCTTTGGGAGGCAGTGATACTATTGAATGTTACATGGTTTTGCAAGACCACTTTTCTTGTTAAGGAATTTCAGTATTTACCAAGCTTAATGTTTGTTGACTGTCATTTAAAGCTTACTGGGTGGGAAGCATTATGGCGCAGTAGGTTAATCCTCCGCCATTGGTGCTAGCATCCCATATGGGTGCCGGTTCTGGTCCTGGCTGCTTCTCTTCTGATCCAGCTCTCTGCTGTGGCTTGTGGAAGCAGTAGAAGATGGCCCAAGCGCTTAGGCCCCTGCACTCATAGGGGAGACCCAGAGGAAGATCCTGGCTCCTGGCTTCAGATCGGCTCAGCTCTGGCTGTTGCAGCCATTTGAGGAATGAACCAGCAGATGGAAGACCTTTCTCTGTCTCTCCCTCTCACTGCCTGTAACTCTACCTCTCAAATAAATAAGTAAAATCTTTAAAAAAAAAGAAAAATGCTTATTTTGTAAATTTAGTTAATGCCTCTAATGTGGGCATTCACATCTTCAAGTCCTAAAGAAGGAAGAAACACAGAAAGTATATGGCCATACCACTGAAATACTTAGCAAACCCATTTGGCCTTTAGAGTGGAAAGTTAGTAGGGACAATATCAAGGATGGATGGAACATGGTCCTGTGTCCCTGGAAAACCAAAGTGCAATGTCGTATCCAACTGGGGTAAAAGCTAGAGGCAAAGATTGGCTCCACAGAGGCACTGAGTTCCATTAGGTACTACCCAGTACTGGTGGTCTCAAACAGTTTCAAATCATTCAGAGGTTTTTAGGGTTATTATATTGGTATAGGACTTTGGTGGACACCACCTAAGGTGATGAGTATCATTTGATTGATTGGTTTTAGTGTCGTTATCTTGTTTCCAGTGGAACTTCCCTAACAACAAGCCACTTCAGTGTGTCCCAGGGGCCGGTGCTGTGGGATAGCTGGTAAAGCCACCATCTGCAGGGCTGGCATCCCATATGGGCACCATTTCAAGTCCTGGCTGCTCTACTTCCGATCCAGCTTTCTGCCATGGCCTGGGAAAGCAGCAGATGTCCCAAGGCCTTGGGCCTCTGTACCCACGTGGGAGACCTGGAAAAGGCTCCTGGCTCCTTGCTTCCGATTGGCACAGCTCTGGCCGTTGTGGCCGACTAGGGAGTGAACCAATGGATGGAAGATCTCTCTCTCGCTCGCTCTCTGCCTCTCCTCTCTCTGTGTAACTCTGGCTTTCAAGTAAATAAATAAATCTTAAAAACAAAAAAAGAGTGTCCCATAATTCAGAACTATTGGAACTACTCACAGTTCAACCTAAGAGGTTGGTGAAGTCATCCTGAGTCTTTTATTCTATGCTTTTTATTGATGATCTTAGGGTTTCATCACATGAAGATGTAAGGTATATGAAGACATCAGAGTTATCAAGAGTCAAAGGAGTCTCGATTAGTAATATCAGAAAACCATAAAAATAGGAATGGCCTCTTTCAGACAAAATATAGTTTCTTTTTTATTTATTTTTTTAACTTTTATTTAATGAATATAAATTTCCAAAGTACAGCTTATGGATTACAATGGCTTCCCCCCCATAACGTCCCTCCAACCCGCAACCCTCCCCTCTCCCCTTCCATTCACATCAAGATTCATTTTCGATTCTCTTTATATACAGAAGATCAGTTTAGCATACATTAAGTAAAGATTTCAACAGTTTGCTCCCACACAGAAACATAAAGTGAAAGATACTGTTTGAGTACTAGTTATAGCATTAAATCTCAATGTACAGCACACTAAGGACAAAGATCCTACATGAGGAGTAAGTGCACAGTGACTCCTGTTGTTGACTTAACAAATTGACACTCTTGTTTATGGCCTCAGTAATCACCCTAGGCTCTTGTCATGAGCTGCTAAGGCTATGGAAGCCCCCTGAGTTCACTGACTCTGATCATTTTTAGACAAGGCCATGGTCAAAGTGGAAGTTCTCTCCTCCCTTCAGAGAAAGGTACCTCCTTCTTTGATGACCCGTTCTTTCCACTGGGATCTCACTCGCGGAGATCTTTCATTTAGGTTTTTTTTTTTTCCCCAGAGTGTCTTGGCTTTCCACGCCTGAAATACTCTCATGGGCTTTTCAGCCAGATCCGCATGCCTTAAGGGTTGATTCTGAGGCCAGAGTGCTGTTTAGGACATCTGCCATTCTATGGGTCTGCTGTGTATCTCACTTCCCATGTTGGATCATTCTCTCCCTTTTTTATTCTATCAGCTAGTATTTGCAGACACTATTCTTGTTTATGTGATCCCTTTGGTTCTTAGTCCTATCATTATGATCAATTGTGAATAGAAATTGATCACTGGGACTAGTGAGATGGCATTGGTACATGCCACCTCGATGGGATTGAATTGGAATCCCCTGGTATGTTTCTAACTCTACTGTTTGAGGCAAGTCAACTTGAGCATGTCCAAATTGCACATCTCTTCCCTCTCTTATTCCCACTCTTATATTTAACAGTGATCACTTTTCAGTTAAGTTTCAGCACTTAAGAATAATTGTGTATTGATTACAGTATTCAACCAAAAGTATTAAGTAGAACAAACAAAAAGAAAAATACTAAGAGGGATAACGTATTAAGTTGCGCTTCCCAATCATTCCCTTATAATGGGGATATCCACCAAGGAAGTCCAGAGGTGCTAGACATAGGTGAGTGGCCACAAATACAGCAGTTGCATTTGTTCTTGAAAGTAGCATATATTAAGACTTCTTTCAGGGACCATGTCTGTTTTGTGACTAGGGAAGTTTCTTTGAGTGTGTAGAGCTGCAGAAACCATGAGAAGGAGGGGTAGTGTTTCCTCCTGAGTGTGAAGCAGGCGCTTCTTGTTGCTCCGCTGCAACTACATCTGCCGTAGATGATTTTCTCCTCCGTTAGTAGAGTAAGAGGGAGAGAACGCCGACTGAGCGCTCACCATCTAAAGGAAAAATAGCTTATTATTGGGCCCTTTGAAGAAAACCACTGGAGTCAAAGATATCTGTGCATGGTGTGTGTGTGTGTATGGAGAGAGAGAGAGAGAGAGAGAGAGAGAAAGTACTTATAAAGCCAGTTCATGATTCTGTGTGCTTAATTTTTCTAGGTCTGGTGAGTTACTTGCCAGGCATCTAGTAAACTTGAATAAATGGTCTTCAGTAAACCATTCAGGTTGGGTAGCCACCTGTTAGTCTTATTTAATTTTTCTCTGAGTCCATATCCCATAGTTTAGAAGCACAGAGTTGGTTGATAACCCTGATGTTCCAACATCATTGGAAACAATTTTTGTGAAGATGTTTCTGGGATACATAATCACCAGGTTAAAGATTGTGTGATGAGGTTGCTTTGTCTCTGGGTTATGCTGTGAAAAGGCTGCTCTACAAATTACAAGCTGCTCTACACTTGACAGTAAGTAAGACCTCCTTTAATCACAGCAGTTTCATAGACTCTTTCATTTAGTCTCATAGGCCTGCCAGGAACATTTCAAAGAATGACAGCTGGCTTTTTACCTGAAGGAGCAGATCTAAGGTTAAGTAATACTGAGATTAGAGCCATAGGCCAAAAGAGAAGAAAGCTTTCTATTAGTTTAGCCAATTGAGTTTTTATTATTTCAGTAGTACATCCCATTAATCCTGAGGACTGGAGTATGGTTTGCGCAATGGAAGTGTTGGAATACAGACTAACCTGTGCAAACAGATTGTATTGCTTGTCCAGTAACATTAAATTCTAGCCGGCGCCGTGGCTCACTAGGCTAATCCTCCGCCTAGCAGCGCCGGCACACCAGGTTCTAGTCCCGGTCGGGGCACCGGATTCTGTCCCGGTTGCCCCTCTTCCAGGCCAGCTCTCTGCTGTGGCCCGGGAAGGCAGTGGAGGATGGCCAAGTGCTTGGGCCCTGCACCCCATGGGAGACCAGGAGAAGCACCTGGCTCCTGGCTCCTGCCTTCAGATAGGCACGGTGTGCCGGCCGCAGTGCGCCGGCCACGGCGGCCATTGGAGGGTGAACTAACTGCAAAAGGAAGACCTTTCTGTCTCTCTCTCTCACTGTCCACTCTGCCTGTAAAAAAAAAAAAAAAAAATTAAATTAAATTCTCTCTCACTTTGCAATCCAAAGAATACTCATCCCTGAGAAAGCATTATATTTTCTAATAGTATTTTTCTAACTGCCCTGACTGCTGTGCCAAAGAATCCACCCAGTGAAGAAACTTAGAAATATAACTCATAAGAGTTTGAACATCATTTCTTGTTTGAAAATACTTTTTTTATTAATTTAACATTTTAAATAAGCCTAACTTAGTATCTCTTTGAAATTCTAGAAGTCCTCTGGTATATCCAAAGTTAGTCTGAGGTCAAAAGACTCAGTTTAGAATATTCTGTTTGGTTTTGGGGAGTTTGTTAGATATATCAGAGTTTAAAACACTTGATCAAAATTGGATCATGGATCATTATGAATTAAAAGTGACAAACGATTTTAAAGGCACAGGCATTTGTCACGGTCATTGAGATGCCACCTGAGGTATGTGCATCCCATATAGCAGTGCCTGATTGGAGTCCTGGCTCCTGTACTTCCAATCTAGCTTCCTGCTAGTGCACACTCTGGGATGCAGCAGATGATGGCTCAAATATTTGGGTTCCTAACACCCACCTGTGAGACCCAGACTGAAGTCTGGACCCCTGACATTGGCCTGTACCAGCCCTGGTAGGCATTTGGGGAAAGAGCAGATGGAAAAGATCTCTTTCCCTCCCTTCTTCCCTCTCGCTTTTAAATAAAATGAAAATTAAATTTCTTTTTTAAAAAAGAAATTTCAGAATTCTTAAAAAGTACATTTATAAACTTTTATCTCAAATCTTAAACAGCTAATAGAGACAGAAGTTGTCTGGATTACATTTAGTCTTAATAGATATGTCTGTTTTAATTAACCAATAATGTTTTTATTTATCAAGGATTATTAAAGTTGTATGAACTTGGAAAATTGGGTTATTTATGAGTATACAGTTTTTTAAAAGTTTGGTACTATGTATACCATTCATGCATATACATGTATATAGAAAATACAGAAACAAAGGCCTTATAGCCGTTATTTAAAATTTTTGCCAGGGCTGGCACTGTGGCATAGTGGGTAAAGCTACCTCCTTCAGTGCTGGCATCCCATATGGGCACTGGTTCAAGTCCTGGCTGCTCCACTTCCAACCCACTCTCTAGTATGGCCTGGGAAAGCAGTAGAAGATGGCCCAAGTCATTGGGCCCCTGCACCCACATGAGAAGACCCAGAGGAAGCTCCTGGCTCCTGGCTTTGGATCGGTGCAGCTTTGGCCATTGCGGCCAATTAGGGAGTGAATCAGCCGATGGAAGACTTCTCTCTGCTTCTCTTTCTCTCTGTGTGT